>NW_005871088.1:5408998-5462178 GCF_000147115.1 Myotis lucifugus | reverse complement strand
TCACAATCCAGGACTGCTGGCTCCCAACTGCTCACCTGCCTGCCTACCTGATTGCCCTTAACCACTTCTGCCTGCCAGCCTGATCACCCCCTAACCGCCCCCCTGTTGGCCTGATCGACGCCAACTGTTACCCTGCCAGCCCAATCGCCCCCAATGGCTCTCTCCTGCCAGCCTGGTCCCCCACAACGGCCCTCCCCTGCCAGCCAGGTCACCCCTAACTGCCCTCCCCTGCAATCCTGGTCCCCCCCCCAATTACTCTCCCCTTCGGGCCTGGTCATCCCCAACTGCCCTCCCCTACAGGCCTGGTCCCCCACAGAGGCCCTCCCCTGATGGCCCGGTTGCCCCCAACTGCTCTCCCCTGCAGGCCTGGTCCCCCCCAACTGCCCTCTCCTGTTGGCCATCTTGTGGCAGCCATCTTTGACCACATGGGGGTGGCCATCTTGTGTGGAGTGATGGTCAATTTGCATACTTGTCATGACTAATTAGCATATCCCTCTCTTATTGTGTTGGAGTGATGGTCAATTTGCATACTGGTTGTGACTAATTAGTATATCCCTCTCTTATTATATAGGATTGTAACTCACAGTGCAGAATGCTCGCCATGCACTTTCCCTCCAGCCCCTGGTCTTGGAGACCTCATGTCCTTCCAAGGTTCTGCTCACCCTCTTCAGCTGCCACACGAAGTAAATTGCATCATGTGCATGAAAACTCTTTGCAGGCTCCATGGGTGTGCCTTTACTTCCCTGCAGTTCCTATTACCCCAACATAAGGAGAGACACCTTCATTATCAGGTAACAGCATTGTGGTAAGACCCCTGCTCAGCCTACTACAGGGGTTTTAAATAGGCCATGGGTTGCCCTAGATGGTTTTGCTCAGTGGATAGAACCACGGCCTGTGGACTGAAGGTTCCTGGGTTTGATTCCAGTTAAGGGCACATCCCTGGGTTGTGGGCTCAATTCCCAGGAGAGGGGGTGCAGGAGGCAGCAGATTGATTCTCTCTCATCATTGATGTTTCTATCTCTCCCTCTGCCTTCCCCTCTGAAATCAATAAAAATATATTAACAAAAATGAAAATAAATAGGTCATGAACCAAACGTTGCTGTTCTCCATCCATCCAGTCCCCTCACACCCTCTTTTGTCTTTGCCTCCTCCCCTGCCTCACATACACACACTCTGCTGGGGTCTTTAAAATGGGGTCAGGATTTCTACTTCAACCAAGGGTGACACTTCCGCACGGCCCACCTTCCCCGCCCATCTCTGTCCCCAGTCCTGTGGGGTCTCTCCCTTCTTCCTCTCCATCTAACTTGGTGGGCCCTGCTCTGCCTCCTCCTCCTGAAACCTCCTGCCTGCAGCCTCCCCCTTTCTCCTCTGGGGGCGGAGCTCCCCAAAGGCTGTGCAAGATGGGACAGGTCGGGGCTGTGTGGGGTAGGGTGGGGCTGTGTGGGGCAGGCAAAGTGGTGAGGGTGAAGCAGTGCAGGGCAGGGCTGTGCAGGCCAGTGTGGTGGTGCAGACCTTTGTAAGGAGAGCCCAGGAAGGGCCTTGGAGGAGAGCTGGGGTGACAGGTCACAGGGAGGAGGGAGGGACATGGAGTCTGTCTTGTGGGAGAGGCACCAGGCTTGATGGCTGTCCCCATCCAGCAGCTTGTCTAGGCCCCTGAACAGCTGTCACCCTCAGCCCCTCACTGCCTCCTGCTTCCTTTCAAGTTTTGGACTCAGTTTCTCTGACTCAGCCCCACCCCCCTCTCTGCTCCATCCTCCAGAGCCCAAGGCTGCCCTTTGGCCTCAGGCAGGCACACCTGGCCCATCCCCCATAATGGTGCTACCCACTCTCCTGGAGTAGTTAGTGAAACTTAACAAATAAAAAGAAGCAGCTCTGAAGATTATAAATTGTGCACTGAGAACACCAAAGGCTGTAGAGGGCTGTGTAGTCCATGGCTCTCAGATCATGTGTAGCAGCCTATGGTGCCACCTGGTCCCTCCTGGCCCCCACCTGCCTCCACCTGGGGCTCGCTCCACACCCTGGCAGCTTCCTGAGGGCTCTCACCTCACACCTCACTTTCTAGTCCAGTCCACCAGCGCCCACAGCAAGCTAACCTATTGGTTGGAGCATCTGCCCCCTGGTGGTCAGTGTGCATCATAGCGACCGGTCAAGCAGTGACCCAAGGTGGGCCGTGCGGAAGCGTCAGTGTACCCAAACTCCGGTCAAGGGTACAATTTGCATATTAGGCTTTTATTATATAGGATACTTAGAATCAGTCCTCCTGTCTCATAGTGGCCTCAGTCCTTGAAACACATTTGCTTGATATCTCTACTCCAAATAAGTTATTCCTAATAGGCTTCTCATCCATCGTGAAACACAGAATTATGATGGGTCTTTTTCCCATTGGTCTTCTGGACATGCTTAAATTCTTATCTGATTGGTACTACTTACAACTGTAGTAACTGAATGTAACATTTAGTTTGTCATGTAACATTTTTTTCCTCCAACATTTCCTTAATATTTGGATAATTTTTTTTATGTTGGAATAATTTCCATTTACAGAAAAATTACAAAGACAATACAGCAAGTCCTCAAATAACATTTTTCTTTATATATAATTTTGTTATAATGTTAATAGGAAAAAATCAATTTCTAGCCAGGGCCACTGTCTGTGTGGCTTTCACATTCTCTTCATGTCTGCGTGGGTTTTCTCTGGGGACTCTAGTGTCCTCCACATCCCAAAGATATGCATATTAGGTTAACTTGTGTGTCTACATTGTTCCAGGCTGAGTGAGTATAGATGTGTGTGAGCGGTCCTCTGATGGAAGGGCATCCTGTCCAGGGTAGATCCTGCCTTGTGCCCTGAACTACTGAGAGAGGCTCCTGTCATCCATGACCCTGAACTGGAATAAACAGTTGGAAAATAACCATATGACTTGCTTTTATCAATCTTTCCTAAATGTATGTATTGCTCACATTTATTTCAGTGATTAATATGAGAAGTTTTTTTGGCCTTTGTTTAGAAGTTTGGTAATGTTTTGTGGTAAAGAAATATGTCAATTAGCCTATGATAAAACTGGTTTTGCTATGTTGTTTTGCTTAAACTCAGTTTCCAAGACCATGTGAATGACATTAATGAGGACCTACTGTATAGGGTTCCCATATAACCGTCGCCCAGTTTCCCTTATTGTTAATATATCACATTACCTTGTTATATTTGTCACAACTAAGAAACCAACTTCTGTATGTTACTAGTCACTAAAGCACAGACTTCATTTGGATATCAATAGTTTTCCTGCTACCTTCCTTTTTCTCTTTGAGGATCCAATCCAGGATTATCTCCTTTGGTCTATTAGCATTCCTCAGTCTTTCCTTGTCCCTTTAATTTTAAAATGGTTGAAATATTTTTATGGCAGTTCTGCATGAAGAGTCTAAACCCTCCTTTGTCTAGGACTCTAGTTAGTAAGGTTATAGACAATTTTCTTCCCATTGATTCTGAAAAGACAGGTTTGCCAATAAAGAGGGTGTAAGAAAGGTCTAGAATGGTGCTTCATAATAAACAAACACAGATTATATTTCTGAGGTTGGACTTTTCTTTACTCCTTCAAAACAGGCAACAATTTCATAGAGGCCAGGAACAAATATCTCTATACTTTACTCACACCTTTTGCTTGACTGACTAGTTTGAAATTGTGAGCCAAGAGCTCCCCAGCTATTACTATTCGACAGTAGATATTGTGGATGCAAAGTGTGGCGCTCACAGCTCACTACATACTCAACACCATTATCATCTTCCATAAGAAACCCAGTTTTATTTAAAGCAGCAATGTGTCTGGCTAAGAAAGGTAATCCTCAGGCTTCCTTGCGGCTATGTGTGGTCATATAACATCATCCTAGCCAATTATATCTAAGCAGAAGTCTACTGGTGAAGCTTCTGAGAAATCTAGTACTTTCCAGGTTAAAAAAAAAAAGGAGTATCTTCCATGTGCCTTGTGTACGCTATCTCCTCTATTTTTCTGCATAAAATGTAAACTAAGGTCTGGAGAAAGAGCAGTCAATTTGCAAGCATGGGAGTGTCAAGACTTGTAAGTGGGAAGCAGAAAGAGCCCACACACAACCTTCACAGTAATTGTCTCCAGACTTCTTGTTACATGAAAATAGTGAAAAAATAATATAAAAAATAAAACCATTTACTTAAGTTAATATCTGTCAAGTTTAAGTGATATGTAAACAATTTAGTCATACTGATAAACAGCCACATTTGCAGCATGTACTGACCCAGTACTGCAGTAGACAGTAATAGTCAGTAACCACTCTAATCTCTGAAAAATCAAGATGAGAAAAATGCCAGGAGATTGGACATAGGCAATATTTCACATTTCAAAAATGGACATAAGAACCTCCAAGAACTCTAAACATGATTCTCACTAGACGTATTCATACTTCCAAAGGACTTTGCTTGCAGCTCTTCAGGTTAAACTTCACTTAACATTGGCAGCTTATCAAGCCAAATGAATGATCAAACCAGTTTAGAAACATTTCTCTGCCCCAGTATCGTGAGCCCTTTTTGGAGTGACCCTTGGTGTGAGAAGAACAAGCCAATCATGTGTACTGTTTCCCAGAGTGAGAAAAGTTCTGGGTGAGTTTGTGGCTCATGATGGCAATGCAAGTAGAGGGCTAGGTCCATAGTCCAGCTGATACAACACTTAACTTTGTTCAGACATTGGTTAAACTCTTTACAGAGATATCACATTTGATGTTCACAATGCTCCAATGAGGTGCATACTATTATTATCCCCATTTTACAGATAAGAAAACTGAAGCACAGAGAGAGCAAATAACTTGCCCAAGAGGACTGGCTAAAGGAGAGCATCTTGTCCCTAATTCAGAAAACTTTAGAAATATATTATTTGATCAGTTCCCTCTTTGCAGCAGTGGGACACTGCTACAGACCCTACCTCCCTGAAAATTGCCCTTTTCTCATGCTACTAGTCACTGGCACTTTGAACTTAACACAAAAACAACATTCCCTCCACATCTCATGTAACACATGTGCATAACAAATGGCAATCAGCAAAGCTCTAGTCCTTGGTATTTCAACATTAAGACTAGTAAACTTTGCTTTAATTTTTTGAATAGGGGGTATCAGCATTACTCTTTCATTATAGCCAAACTTATACCTGTTTCTCCTATTGTTTACCTATTAGACTGATATCTTGATTTTGTACCTCAGGTTGCAAATAGGTTAGATGCTCCATAAGTTAGAAGTGCATATGGTTGCGGTTATAGAAAAGCCACCTTATAAAGGCAATCAAATAGAGGTTTATTTTTCTTACACAAGAAGTCTGGTGGAAGGTGGCTGCTAGCAATCATTCAATGATGCTACTGTGATACTCTTGGGCACCCCTTCATGGTTTCTCTAGCTTTAGGTATCACATCCACAATCAAGACAGGCATTAGAGAGGAAGAGGATATATTAGACAAATTTGTCTGCTTTTCTCAGTAAAGCAAACACTTTTCCAGAAACTTCCTATAAACTTGTGTTTACATATTATTTACCAAAAAAAAAGTCACAGAGGCCACTGTAGCTGCTGGGTGGCTGGAACTATGTATCTTTTGGTTTACCAACCTCTAGGGTAGAGGCAAGCAAGGGAGAATGAGGCTGGAAATAGAAGTGGAGTTAGCCACTAAGTGTCCCCCACAGATTGCATGCTCATTTGTTCTTAATGAATAAATAGAAAATAATGTGATTACATTATAATGACGTAGATACTGAACTGACCTTGAAAGTTAATACTTCTACTTATGGAGGCTTATTGGTTATTTTGGGGCATTAATATGAGTCCTGATATTCAACCCCAAGGTACAAGAGAAATCCAATTCAAATGTCTAATATCGAGCTCTGACATGTAGAGAGCTTGGAAATTGTCTCTCCCAGCCTCACAATAAGAAAAAAAAGTTAAGGCTCGCATTTGAAGATGGCGGCATAGGTAAATGCCTATACTTGCTGCCTCCCATAACCACATCAAAATTACAACTAAAATACAGAACAACCATCATCCAGAACCACTGGAAACCTGGCTGAATGGAAGTCTTACAATTAGAGAAGTAAAGAAGAAAGCACACTGAGACTGGTAGAAGGTGCGGAAGCACTGAATGGACTGGTCTGGCACCCATGAGTGCCACTTTTTTAATCAGGAGGGAGATCATCTCTGCGGAGACTGCCTGGAGGAGCAAGGGGTCACAGCTCCACACCAGACACCCAACCCAGGGCTGGGAAAATAAGTCCCTATGAGCCCTGACTGGTTTGGCTCAGGTTCAATTCCGGTCAAGGGCATGTACCTTGGTTGCGGGCACATACCCAGTGGGGAGTATGCAGGAGGCAGGTGGTCGATGTTTCTAACTCTCTATCCCTCTCCCTTCCTCTCTGTAAAAAAATCAATAAAATATATTTAAAAAAAGAAGAAGAAGAAGTCCCTATGAGCAGTAAGAACTATGGGCTGTAAAAACCAGTGCAGATTGGGACACAGAGGCTGCTGGAGATCCAGCAGCTCCTCTTAAAAGGCCAGCACCAAAGAACTGAACTTACAAGATCCCACTTCTTCTGAGCTCCAGCACCAGAGCGAGGCTCTAAGGAACACAGTCACATACAAAGAGGAACTGGATTGTCTGGTATCAGGGCAGGAACTGGGGAGCGGCTTTCCCCCAGATGGAGGTGCTCACAGCAGTCTTTGTTCCTATGCTGGGACCTCCACATCACAGGCTGGCTGGCAGCCATTTCTGTTTGCTCCAACCTGGTGCTTCCTTAAGACCCCACCTCATCCAATTTATAGCCCCACCCAAGCTGTGTACAGCAGCTTTTGCATATAAATGGACTGCCTTGCTCAGGCTAAAACCTGTCAAACAAAGTGAAGCTGGGAAAGGGAGCCCCAAATCCTATATAATAATC
The DNA here is from genome assembly GCF_000147115.1 of Myotis lucifugus. Lineage (NCBI taxonomy): Eukaryota > Metazoa > Chordata > Mammalia > Chiroptera > Vespertilionidae > Myotis > Myotis lucifugus. The sequence goes on along the minus strand of NW_005871088.1, from coordinate 5,455,250 downwards.
CTATATAATAAAAGGCTAATATGCAAATTGTCCCTTTGGGAGTTCGACCTGGAGACGGGGAGTTCGATCACTCACTATGATGCACGCTGACCACTGGGGAGTGGCACGGAACATGGCGGGTGACCAGCAGCGGCAGCAAGGTGCTGAGGGAAGGAGGAGACGGGGAGGCTGGGAACCGCACAGTGGTGGCATGCGGGTGGTGAGGAAAGGAGGAGGTGGGGAGGCCAGAAGGCAGGGAACTGGGGAAGGGGGGGACTGTGTGGTGCAGTGGTAGCACATGGGTGGCGAGAGGAGGAGACGGGGAGGCAGAGAAGCAGGGAGGCAGGGAGCCTGATTAGCCTTGATGGCTGGCCAGGCCTAGGGACCCTACCCATGCACAAATTTCATGCACCGGGCCTCTAGTCCAGCGATGGCGAACCTTTTGAGCTCGGCATGTCAGCATTTTGAAAAACCCTAACTTAACTCTGGTGCCGTGTCACATATAGAAATTTTTTGATATTTGCAACCATAGTAAAACAAAGACATATTTTTGATATTTATTTTATATATTTAAATGCCATTTAACAAAGAAAAATCAACCAAAAAAAATGAGTTCGTGTGTCACCTCTCACACACGTGTCATAGGTTTGCCATCACTGCTCTAGTCTATCAATAAAAAGCCCAAGACCTGGCACCAGCACCACCCTGCTTTGCTTCACAGCTGGGCCTCGTCTGGGCACTTCCAAACCTGATACAAAGAGGAAAAACCTGCATATCACTCTGTAGCTCCTGCTGGGTGGCCCCAGACAGTTGCTGACTTTGCACCTCCCTGGAGATCCAAGAGCCAATGTACCCAGTGGTCAGTGTCAGACCATACCAGATTACAACTCTACACATGCATAAGCTATACACTCAAGGGGCAGCCTCAGTGAGCACCAAAGCCCCACTGAAGCAAGTCCTGCTCCATAGGGGTGTCTCCTGCCCAGCAGCTCTTCCATTGTAGACACAGCTGGTCCTCACAGCCAATTGGCCTGGAGGTCAATTCCTCCCAGTGACACAAACAGCAACCAAGTCTCAACTACAACAAGACTTCTCACAGCCCACAAAGGGGTGCACCTAGAGCTCCCAGCTCAGGTGACTGGGTAGGCTGAGCCACTGGGCCCTATAGAACACCTACTACACAAGTCCACTCTACCAACTTAAGGAGACATAACAGCTCTACCCAATAAAAACAAACACAGGGAAGCAGCCAAAATGTAGAGAAAAAGAAACATGTCACAAATGAAAGAAATGGAAGAAAGCAAACTACTCGATATAGAGTTCAAAACCACAGTTATAAGTTACTCAAGGATCATCTAAAAACTTCCAAAAATGAAAAGGGACCAGAAATTAAGCATACACTCACTGAAATAAAGAATAATACACAGGGATTCAACAGTAGAGAATTCTGAGAATCAAATCAATGCTTTGAAATATGAGGAAGCAAAAAACACCCAGAAAGGAAAAAAGAACCTAAAAATATTAAGATAGTGTAAGGAGCCTCTGGGACAATTTCAAGCATCCCAACATTCACATTATGAGGGTTCCAGAAGAAGAGAGAGAGCAATATATTTAAAATCTATTGAAGCATACATATGTCGTAGCAATATCATTACTAATACTGCTCCTAGGGCAATGAAAACTAAAGAGAAAATAAACAAATGGGACTATATCAAAATAAAGAGCTTCTGCACAGCAAAATAAACCATCAACAAAACAACAAGAAAACCCACTGCATGGGTGAACATATTTGCTAATGTTATCTCTGATAAGAGTTTAATCTCCAAAATTTACAGGGAACTCATACAACTTAACAAAAGGAAGATAAACAATCCAATCAAAAAATGGGCAAAGGATCTAAATAGACACTTTTCAAAACAGGACATTCAGAAAGCCAAGAGACATATAAAAACATGCTCAAAGTCACTAATCATCTGAGAGATGCAAATCAAAACAACAATGAGGTGCCATCTCACAACTGCCAGAATTGCTATCATCAACAAATCAACAAACGACAAGTGATGGAGAGTATGTGAAAAAAAGGAACCCTCCTCCACTGCTGGTGGGAATGAAGACTGGTGCAGCCACTGTGGAAAACAGTATGGAGTTTCCTTAAAAAATTAAAAAAGGAACTGCCACTAGACCCAGTAATCCTACTTCTAGGAATATATCCCCCCCAAAAAACAGAAACACCAATTAGAAAGGATATATGCACCCTTATGTTCCTAGCAGCACAATTTACAATAGCTAAGATTTGGAAACAGCCTAAATGACCATCAGTAAATGAGTGGATTAGAAAACCATGGTACATCTACACAATAGAATACTACGCTGCTGTAAAAAGTAGGAATTCTTACCATTTGCAACAGCATGGATGGAACTGGAGAGCATTATGTTAAGCGAAATAAGCCAGTCAGTGAAAGATAAATACCACATGATCTCACTCATTTGTGGAATATAAAGAACATTATAAACTGATGAACAAAAATAGATACAGAGGCAAAGAAGCATCAAACAGACTGTCAAACTAAAGTGGGAAGGCAGGGGAGGGTTGGAGGGGGGTAAGAGATCAAACAAAAGGACTTGTATGCATGCATATAAGCATAACCAATGGACACAAGATACTGGGGGGAGAAGGGGGAGGGCATGTGACGGAGGGTAGAGGAGGCCAGGGTCAATGGGGAAAAAAGGAGACACATGTACTACTATTTGTAAAACTTTAAAGAATAAAAAAAAAAGAAAAAAAGAAAAGCTATTTAAAGAAATAATGACAGAAAACTTCCCCTACCTATTGAAAGAAATAGATTTACAGTCCAGGAAGCACAGAGAGTCCCAAACAAGAGGAATCCGAAGAGAACCACACTAAGATTCATCATAATTAAAATGCCAAGGGTTAAAGACAAAGAGAGAATCTTAAAAGCAGCAAGAGAAAAGCACTTAGTTACCTACATGGGAATGCCCATATGACTGTCAGCTGATTTCTCAACAAAAACTATACAGGCGAGAAGGGAGTGGCAAGAAATATTCAAAGTGATGAATAGTAAGGACCTACAACCAAGATTACTCTACCCAGCAAAGTTATCATTTAGAATTGAAGGTCAGATAAAGAGCTTCACAGACAAGAAAAAGCTAAAGGAGTTCATCACCACCAAACCAGTATTATATGAAATGTTGAAGGGTATTCTTTAAGAAAAGGAAGAAGAAGGAAAAGATAAAAATATGAACAAAATGGTAACAAATACATACCTATTAACAATTGAATCTAAAAATCAATATAAATGAATAAGAAATTTAATGAACAGAATAAACTGGTGAATAAAATATAATCAGAGGCATAGGGATGGAACAGACTGATGATTCTCAGAGGGAAGGAGGGTGGGGGGACGGGAAGAGATTAAGCAAAGATCTTATATGCATACTAGAGGCCCAGTCCACGAAATTCATGCAAGGGTAGGGTCCCTAGACCTGGATGGCGATCAGGGCCGATATGTGGGGCGACCGGTGGACGATTGGGGCCTCTGTTTGCACCCGCCTGGGCCTGGAAGTGCCCACTCTCCAATCGCCCCACCAGTCGCCCCACAGATGGCAATTGGCAGGCGATCGGGGGCCCATGTTCACACTCACACCCACCTTGGCCTGGCACCACCTGCTCACCGGCCTCATCCCCTGCTGCTACTGTCAGTTGCTGTCTTTGGGGCAACTGGCAGGGTGTTTGAGGCCCCCACTCGGGCCGTCTGCTCACCTGCTCCAACATCCCTCTGCGGTCCCGCTCTCGTCAGGGCTCATCGCTGCATGCTAGTGCCACATCGCCGACTAGTGCCACATCGCCGACGACCGCCATGTTCCATGCCACCCACTGGTGGTCAGTGCACGTCTAACTCCCAGTCGTTGGAACCCCCGCCCATGGGGACAATTTGCATTTTAGCCTTTTATTATATGCATACTGATATATGCATTACCTATGGACACAGACAATAGGGTGGTGAAGGCCTGGGGCAGGGTGGGAACTGAGTGAAGGGGGGGGCAATGAAGGGAAAAAAGAGGGACATTTGTAATAATCTCAACAATAAAGATTTTTTTAAAAAAGAAAAAAGTTGAGCAAATAGAAAAGTAATATTTTTTCTTAGACACACAGAGCAAACTGCTAGCCCAAAATGTGGAGGAGAGTCAAGTGAATACAAAGAATCACAGCAGAGATCCGATTAAGGCAGAAGCTGCTGGAGCCAATTATTGGCAGGAACACTTAAAGGGTGATTTTGATGAATTACTTGAAGGTAGGCATGGAGTAGGCTGAGGGCTGAAAACATCTGGGGAACCAATCTTAGGGGGAAGCCTACATTTTCTTAGGTTTTGCCTCCAGGAAGCCCACCAGGTCCTCACAGTAAAGATCAGGGAAAAATTCTCTCATGTTTCCTCTAGGAGTCTAGGAGGTAGTGCAAAGCAATCATTTTTTTAAAATATAATTTTACTTATTTCAGAGAGGGAAGGAGAGGGAGAGAGAGAGAATATCAATGATAAGAGAGCATCATTGATCGGCTGCCTCCTGCATGCCCCCTACTGGGCATCAAGCTCACAGTCCAGGCATGTGCCCTTGACCAGAATCAAACCTGGGACCTTTCAGTTCACATGATGACGCTCTATCCACTGAGCCAAACTGGCTAGGGCAGCAATCATTTTTTCAATATATCCAGTGTTTTCCATAATAAAGGCCTATTCTCCAAAGGAAATACCTTACCAGAACCCTTCCTGAGAGAATTTGTAACCATTAGATATACCTGCAAGAAATGTTCAAAGTTGTTTAAGGAGATGTATAATGACATAGGTTGACACTCAAATCTACATACTAAAGAAAGGGAGGACTTTTGAGGAGGGAGAAATGAAAGTAAAATAAACTCTTATGTTGCTTAATCAAATCCTATATAATAAAAGGCTAATATGCAAATAGACTGAACTGCGGAACTGAACAACTGGTCACTATGATGTGTGCTGACCACCAGGAGGCACTCACAGAACATGGTGGGCATCGGCAGCACACAGCAGAGTGTGAGACATGGCGGGCGTTGGCTGCAGTAGGATGGTGGAGCAGGTGAGCGGGGGCACCAGGCCAAGGCAGGGCACTGGTCGCTGTCATCAGGGCGAGCCTCTGGTGGTTACTTAAAGTTCTCTGCTATTGCACACTGCAGTCCTGCCAGGCGCTTGCACCCACTGCTGGCACTGGAGCTGCTGCTCACACCTGCTGTAGGGGCAGGCCCTCGCTCGCACCTGCTGCTGGTGCTGGCTGATCACTCTGCACCGTCAGTGGGTGTGAGCTCCGGGCCTGCACTGTCAGTGTGTGGGAGTGATGGTGGGTGCAGGGCTGCTGGCAGACAGGGGACTGGGGGCTGTGGCAGGATGGGCCAGGTAGGGGCATGGAGGATGGGCCAAGACCCTCCCCCCCATGCCCATGGCAGCCTCGTGGCCCACAGTTCCTTTCAAGGTGCACAAATTCATGCATTAGGCCCCTAGGAGATATATAATAGCAACAATCTATTGGTTGTTATAGTATAGGTATAAGTGAAATTAAATGACAGGATGAACAGGAGACAGGAATTGGCAATACTCTGTAACAGGTATCTGCTCTGCCAATGAAGCAGTATAGTGTTATTCAAAAGTAAACTTAAATGTAAATATATATTGCAAATTCTAGGGAAACCACTAAAATTTTTAAAGAAGCATAATTGATATCCTCAGAGTGGAGAGAACATAGAATCATATACCATCTTTATTGAAACCAGAAAAGGCAGAAAAACTGAGGAAGATTTTAAAAAAAAAAAAAAACAATGTTAGGAGCAAGAACAATGAACATAAAACAGTTACAAACATGGTAAAGTGGGCCGAGCCAGCTCAGCCAAGAGTTCCACAAGCCTGAGTGAGGGCGGTGAAGGATGGAGAAATGACAGACAAAGAGAATAAACTGGGTCTAGGTGGATCTTCCTGTGCCTGGCTGAGGTCACAGAGAGAGATCCAGAGGCAAGCTGAGCCTTTATTTTATAGCCAGAGGTAAACAAGATAGTGGTCACCATAGTTACAATGTTCTTATGAGTTTCACTTGTTTTGGCAGCACTTGCTGTACCTCCCACAGTCCATTAGCTTCCCAGATAAAATCTAGGGAGCGTCATAAGGTCAAGCCTAATTATGCTAAGAGGACTTGCCCTCTAAACTGGGACTTGTTTGTGGCTTTGCCAACTGGTCAGTCTGAGGCTTAATCCTATAGCCGCGCCATACAGTATACTGATTTAGCTATATCAATAATTACTTCCAATGGGCAAAATAGATTTAAAAATAAAACAAAACTATATGTTGTCTCTAAGAAATCCACTATAAATATAAGACACAGCTAGATTAAAAATGAAAGGATGGAGAGATATAAACCATGCTAACAGTAATTAAAAGAAAGCTGGAGTAGCTATTTTTATTTCAGATAAAGCAGACTTCTGAACACAGAAAATTAACAGGAATTAAGGAAGGGCATTATATAATGATAAAGAGATCAATTCTCCAAGAAGATATAAAAATTCTTACTGTATATGCAGCCAACAACCAAGTATGCAATACATGAGGCAAAAACTGATAGAACTACAAGGAGAAATAGACAAATCCATTGTTATATTTGGAGACTTCAATACCCCTCTTTCAGTAATTGATAGATTGAGAAGGCAAAAAATCAGTAAGAATATAGTTAAACTGAATAGTTCCATCAATCAACTTGATCTAATTGACACCCATAGAGTACTTCATCCAACAACAGTAGTATATATATTCTTCGCAAATTCATATGGCACATTTACCAAGACAGACCACACTCTTGTCCATAAAACATACCTTAAATTTAAAAGTACAGAAATCAGGAGAAGAAAGATAGCTGCGGATGGGAAGGCAGACTGCAAGACAGTGTGATAGTGAGAGAACAAAAGGAGAGTGTGTGGACATACCAAGAGTGTAAATTTGTGGGTGAGCGATAGCTATACTCCAAGGGAATGCTGGAGACTACTGGATCAGGCTCCCCTAACCGGGCAGCCTCCACTGCTGCTGAAATCTCTCCTGGAGTGGCCGGCTCTGCCTTGGAGACCGCGCCATCTTGAGTGGTTGTTATCGGAAGCGTATACATCCAGAGACCCTGCAACCACGGCACCCAAGGACCAGCTAAAAACCCAGGATCACCGTATCTCAAGCAGCGCGAATACGTGGACCCAGAGGAGCCCTCCTCATCCTTACTGAAAGGAGAGAGAGAACTACATAACCAGACATCCCTTGTGAAGAGAGATCATGGGGAGACAAAGAAACATCCCGCATATGAAAGAAAAACAGGCATCACCAGAAAAGGAAGTAAACAAAGTGGAGGCAAGCAACCTGTCAGAGAAAGAATTCAGAGAAATGGTCATAAGGTGGATGAAAAGAATGGAAGACAAATTCAACAATATGTGTAAGAACCAAGAGGAAATGAAGAAGAACCAAGAAGAAGTGAAAAATGACATCACTGCTATAAAGAATTCAATAGAAAGCATCAACAGTAGACTAGAAGAAGCAGAGGACTGCATCAGTGAGCTAGAAGACAAGGTAGGAAAAAATACCCAAGCAGAGTGGTTTCTCGAAAAAAAATAAAATAAAAAGCAGGAGGAGAGCTTAAGAGAACTTTGGGACAACACCAAATGAAATAACATCCTATTAATAGGGGTGCCAGAAGGAGAGGAAACTGAGCAAGGAATAGAAAACCTGTTTGAAGAAATAATGACAGAAAACTTCCCTGATATAGAGAAGAAAAAACTCACACAAATCCAAGAAGCTCACAGAGTCCCAAACAAAATCAACCCCAAAAGACTGATGCCAAGGCACATTATAATTAAATTGCCAAACATCAACGACAAAGTAAGAATCATAAAAGCAGCCAGAGAGAGACAGAAAGTTACCTACAAAGAAAGGATCCCCCATCAGACTAGCGACTAATTTCTCAACAGCAACACAGCAGACAAGAAGGGAATGTAATGAAATATACAAAGTCATGCAAAGGAAAGGTCTGAATCCAAGAATACTGTACCCAGCAAGGCTATAAATCAAAATTGAGGGTGAAATCAGGAGCTTCACAGACAAAAAAAGACTAAAGGAGTTTATTACCACCAAACCAGCAATGCAAGAAATACTAAAGGGTTTGCTGTAAAAAGAAAAAAAAAATAGGAAACGAAGAAGGAACACAGGAGTAAAGAATAAAAATGGCGACAAGTATCTATCAATAATAACTTTAAATGTTAATGGATTAAATGCCCCAATCAAAAGACATAGGGTAACTGAGTGGATAAGAAAACATGACCCATATATCTGCTGTCTACAGGAAACCCACCTCAGAAAAAAAGACGCACACAGACTGATGGTGAAGGGATGGAAAAAGGTTTTCTAGGCGAATTGAAACGAAAAAAAAAAAAAAGCTGGGGTAGCAATACTTATATCTGACAAATTAGATCTCAAAGTGAAGGACGTAAAAACAGATAAGGAAGGCCACTTCATAATACTAAAGGGAGCAATCCAACAAGAAGAAATAACTCTGGTAAACATATACACACCAAATATAGGAGCACCCAAATACATTAAAAAAACTTCTGGAGGATATCAAGGGAGAGACTGACAGCAATACAATCATAGTAGGGGACTTTAATACCCCACTACCACCATTGGACAAATCCTCTAAACAAAAATCAGCAAAGAAACATCAATCCTAAATGACTCACTAGATCAGATGGAATTAAATGACATCTTCAGAACATTTCACCCCAAAGCCATAGAATATACATTCTTCTCAAGTGCACATGGGTCATTTTCAAAGATAGACCATATATTGGGTCACAGGCAAAGTCTCTTCAAATTCAAGAAGATAGAAATCATATCAAGCCTATTCTCAGATCACAATGGCATAAAATTAGAAATCAACTACAATAAAAACAATAAAAAATCAAACACCTGGAGGCTAAATAGCATGCTATTAAACAATGACTGGGTTACCAGAGAGATCAAAGAAGAAATAAAACACATCATGGCAACAAACGACAATGAAAACACAACAATCCAAAACCTATGGGACACAGCAAAAGCAGTCTTGAGAGGGAAGTTCATAGCTCTACAAGCCTACTGCAAAAAAAAAACCACAAGAAACAATGATAATAAATTACCTAACCCTACAACTCAAAGGGTTAGAAAGAGAGCAACAAGAAAAGCCTGGTGTAAGCAGAAGGAAGGACATAATAAAGATCAGAGCGGAGATAAACAACATAGAGACCAAACAATACAAAAGATCAACAAAACTAAGAGCTAGTTCATTGATAGGATAAACAAGACTGATGAACCTCTAGCCAGGCTCACGAAGAAGCAAAGAGAGAGAACACAAATAAACAAAATCGGAAATGAAAGAGGAGAAATAACAACACACGCCACAGAAATACAAAAGATTGTTAAAAAATACTATGAACAACTCTATTCCAACAAACTGGACAACCTGGAGGAAATGGACATATTCCTAGAAAAATACAACCTTCCAAAACTCAATCAGGAAGAATCTAAAAACCTCAATAGGCCAATAACTATGGAAGAAATTGAAGGAATAATCAAAAAGCATCCAGCAAACAAAAGCCCGGGGCCAGATGGCTTCATAGGGGAGTTTTACCAAACATTCAAGGAAGAACTAAAACCTATCCTCCTCAGACTATTCCAAAAAAATTCAAGAGGAAGGAACATTTCCAAGCTCATTCTATGAAGTCAGCATCACCCTAATACCAAAACCAGATAAAGAAAACACAATGAAAGAGAATTACAGGCCAATATCCCTCATGAACATAGATGCCAAAATCCTCAACAAAATTCTAGCAAATCAGATCCAGCAGTACATCAGAAAGATCATACACCATGACCAAGTAGGATTCATCCCAGGGATGTAAGGATGGTACAATATCCACAAATCAATAAACGTGATACATCACATAAACAAATTGAGATATAAAAACCACACAGTCATATCAATTGATGCAGAAAAAGCATTTGACAAAATCCAACACCCATTTTTGATAAAAACTCTTAGCAAGGTGAGAATAGAAGGATCATAACCCAACATAATAAAAGCCATATATGACAAACCCACAGCCAACATCATACTCAATGGGCAAAACCTAACACCATTTCCCCTAAGAACAGGAACAAAACAGGGATGCCCACTCTCATCACTGCTGTTCGACATACTACTGGAAGTATTAGCCATTGCAATTAGACAAGAAGAAGAAATAAAAGGCATCAAAATTGGAAAAGAAGAAGTAAAACTGTCCTTATTTGCAGATGACATGATATTGTACATAAAAACCATAAAGACTCCATCAAAAAACTATTAGACTTAATAAATGAATTTGGCAATGTAGCAGGACACAAAATTAACACCAAGAAATCTATGGCATTTCTATACACCAATAGTGAACTTACAGAAAGAGAGGTTAAAAAAGCAATCCCATTTACCATCACACCAAAAAAATCAAGATACCTAGGAATAAACTTAACTAAAGAGGTAAAAGACCTCTACTCAGAAAACTACAGAACGTTGAAGAAAGAGATAAAGGAAGACATAAACAGAGGAAGAACATACCATGTTCATGGATTGGTAGAATCCACATCATTAAAATGTCCATACTACCCAATGCAATCTATAAATTTAAGGTACTCCCCATTAAAATACCAATGGCATATTTTACAGACCTAGAATGAACTCTCCAAAAATTCATCTGGAATAAAAAAAGATCCTGAATAGCTGCAGCGATCCTGAGAAAGAAGAACAAAGTAGGTGGGATCTCAATACCAGATATCAAGCTGTATTACAAAGCCACTGTTCTCAAAACTGCCTGGTACTGGCACAAGAACAGAAATATAGATCAATGTAATAGAATAGAGAACCCAGAAAACGACCTGAACCAATACGCTCAATTAATATTTGACAAAGGAGTCAAGAACATACAATGGAGTCAAGAGAGCCTCGTCAATAAATGGTGTTGGGAAAATTGGACAGATACATGGAAAAAAATGAAACTAGACCACTAACTTACACCATACACAAAAATAAACTCAAAATGGATAAAGGACTTAAATGTAAGACGGGAAACCATACAAATACTAGAGGAATCCAAAGGCAACAAAATCTCAGACAAATGCCGAAGCAGTTTCTTCACCGATACAGCTCCTAGGGCATTGGAAACTAAAGAGAAAATAAACAAATGGGACTACATCAAAATAAAAAGCTTCTGCACAGCAAAAGAAACCATCAACAAAACAACAAGAAAGCCCACTGCATGGGAGAACATATTTGCCAATGTTATCACCGATAAGGGTTTAATCTCCAACATTTATAGGGAACTCATACAACTTAACAAAAGGAAGATAAACAATCCAATCTAAAATAGGCAAAGGACCTAAATAGACACTTTTCAAAAGAGGACATTCAGAACGCCAAGAGACATATGAAAACATGCTCAAAATCACTAGTCATCTGAGAGATGCAAATCAAAACAACAATGAGGTACCATCTCACACCTGTCAGACTGGCTCTCATCAACAAATCAACGAACGACAAGTGCTGGAGAGGATGCAGAGAAAAAGGAACCCTCGTGCACTGCTGGTGGGAATGCAGACTGGTGCAGCCACTATGGAAGACAGTATGGAGTTTCCTCAAAAAGTTAAAAATGGAACTCCCATTTGATCCCACTTCTAGGAATATATCCCAAGAAAACAGAAACACCAATCAGAAAGGATATATGCATCCCTATGTTCATAGCAGCACAATTTACCATAGCTAAGATTTGGAAACAGCCTAAGTGCCCATCAACAGATGAATGGATTAGAAAACTGTGGTACATCTATACAATGGAATACTATGCTGCTGTAAAAAAGAAGGAATTCTTACCATTTGCAACAGCATGGATGGAACTGGAGAGCATTATGCTAAGTGAAATAAGCCAGTCAATGAAAGAAAAATACCACATGATCTCACTCATTTATGGATAACAAAGACCATTATAAACTGATGAACAAAAATAGATACAGAGGCAGAGCAGCATCGAACAGACTGTTAAACTACAGCACGAAGGCCGGGGAGGATTGGTGGGGGGCAGTAAGAGATCAACCAAAGGACTTGTATGCATGCCTATAAGCATAACCAATGGACCAAGACACTGGGGGGTAGGGGAGGCCAGGGGAATGTGAAGGGGGGGAAAAAGGGGACATATGTACCGCTCTTTGTAATATTTTTAAGCAATAAAAAAAATTTAAAATAAATAAATAAAAGAACAGAAATCATACAATGTCTGCTCTAAAACACAGTGAAATTGAACTAGAAATCAATAACAGAAAGATAATTGGGAAATCCCCAAATATTTGGTGAATATACAATGCATTTCTAAATGACACATGGATCAATGGAGAAGTTCCCAAAAATTTTAAAAATATTTTGAACTAAATGAAAAAATACAACTTATCAAAATGTATGGGGTGCATCAAAAGCAGTAAAAGGGGATTGATATGTCAGCAATGAACAATTGGAATTTGAAATGAAAAACACAATACCTTTCCCAATAGCATCAAGGAAACCATCGACAAAATGCAAAGGGAAACCACTGAATGGGAGAACATATTTGCCAATGATATATCTGATAAGGAATTAATATCCAAAATTTATAAAGAACTCAACACCAAAAACAAACAAACAATCCAATTTAAAAATGGGCAAAGGACTTGAATAGACACTTCTCCAAAGAGGATGTACAGATGGCCAATAGGCATATGAAAATACGCTCAACATCACTAATCATCAGAGAAAAGCAAATTAAAACCACAATAAGATATCACCTCACACCTGTCAGAATGGCTATCATCAATAAATCCACCAATGACAAGTGCTGGCAAGGATGTGGAGAAAAAGAAATCCTACTGCACTGCTGGTGGGAATGCAGATTGGTGCAGCCTCTGTGGAAAACAGTATGGAGTTTCCTCAAAAACTTAAAAATGGAACTGCCTATGACCCAGTGATTCCACTTCTGGAAATATATTACAAGAAACCCAAAACACTGATTCAAAATAATATATGCACCCTTATGTTCATTGCAGGGCTATTTATAAAGCTAAGATTCGGAAGCAGCTCAAATACCCGTCAGTAGATGCGTGGATAAAAAGCTGTGACACATTTACACAATAGAATGCTATGCAGCTGTAAAAAGAAGGATCTCTTACCTTTTGCAACAGCATGGATGGACTTAGAGGTATTATGCTTAGTGAAATAAGGCAGTCAGAAAAAGACAAATACTATATGATTTCACTTACATATGAAATCAAATGAACAAAATGAATAGACTCATAGACACAGAGAATAGACTGACAGCTGTCATAGGGGAGGGGGGATGGGAGGCTGGGTGAAATGCATGAAAGGGTTAAGTAGAAAAAAACCCCTCATAGACAGGGACAACAGTATAGTGATTACCAGAGAGAAGGGGGATGGGAGTAGGTAGAAGAGGGTAAATGGGGGAGAAATGGTGACAGAAGGAGACTAGACTTTGGATCGTGAACACACAATACAATATACAGATGATGTATTATAGAATTGTACACCTGAAACCTACATAATTTTATTAACCAATATAATCTCAATAAATTCAATTAAAAAAGAAGATCAGAACAGGGAATATATCAAAGAAGATATTCAGAGGGCTAATAAGCATATAAAAAGATGCTCAACATAAAGTCAGTAGGGAATTGCAAATTAAAACATTAAGATTCCAGAAGACACCTATTAGAATGGCCAAAATACAAAAGACTGACAAACAAAATATGAGGATATGGAGCAAAATGAATTCTCATACATTGCTGATGGGAATATAAAATGGTACAGCAATTTTGAAAGAGAGTTTGTAGTTTCTTACAGAACTAAACATACTCTTACCATATGACCTAGCAGCAGTCCTGTACCTTGGCATTTACCCAAAAGAGTTGAATACTTATGTCCACAGAAACTTCACATTAATGTTTATAGTAGCTTTATTCATAATTGACAAAAAACTGGAAGCAATCAAAATATCCTTCATAAGTTAATGGATAAACGAACCATGATACATACAACAGACAATGGAATATTATCCTATATAATAAAAGGCTAATATGCAAATTGTCCCCTTGGGAGTTCAACCGGGAGACCGGGAGTTTGGTTGCTTGCTATGATGTGTGCTGACCACCAGGGGCAGCATAGAATGAAGGAAGGCCCCAGCCGGCAGCCAGCAGCCAGGGAAGGAAGGCCCCAGCCGGTAGCTAGAAGGCCCCGACCAGCCCTGATGGCTGGCCAGGCCTAGGGACCCTATCTGTGCACGAATTTCATGTACCGGGCCTCTAGTTCCCCAATAAAAAGAAATGCACTACGAAGTCATGAAAAGACATGAAGAAACCTTAAATGCATATTGTTAAGTGAAAGAAACCAATATGGAAAGGTTACATATTGTATGATTCTAATTTATGTGACATTCTGGATAAGACACATGTATGGAGACAGTAAAATCTCAGTGGTTGCCAGGGATTAGAGGGTTGAGCTAATGACTAAGTATTTTTAGGGTGATGGAACATTATGCTTTTGTCCAAACCCATACACTGTACAACACAAAGATTGAATCTTAATGTAAACTATGGACTTTAGTTAATAATAATGTATTGACATTGGCTCATCAATGATAACAATTATAGCACAGTAATGCAAGATATTAATAGAGGAAACTAGGAGGGAAGTGTCAGGAAATTGATATGGGAACTCTATCTTTTCAATTTTCCTATAAGTCTGAAATTGTTTTAAAACTTAGAGACGATGTAATTTTTTTCTACTATCTAGTTCAAAGGTGATGTCAAAGTGAGGCAAAATAGACAGAGAATGTGCTATGAAAGAAATGTAGCTTTAGCTGGGTCCTACAGGGTATGTAAGATTTCTAGAGTTAGAAAGGACAAGGAATTTCAGCTGGGATTGAGGCATGAAAAAGACTCAGAGGGCTCAAATTGAGGAGCAGGAAATAAAACACAGAATAAATCAATGCAAAGACAATAGGCAGCAATTTGATGGAGGCAAGGAACCAAGGCTTACAGGCATGGAAGTGGACTTGACCAGGGCTTTGTCCTCAGCACATATACATTCAATAAATATTGAGTAAGCACCTACTATGTTCCAAACATTGTGTTGTAGTAGGAACTAGGAACAAGCAGTGAATAAAAGAAACAAAAATTTCTGTTCTCACTGAGTTTACATTCTAGTGAGAGGAGACAGACAGAACCTGCCTGGTGTTTTCAAGAAATAGCAAAGAAGCCAGTATGGCTGGAATGGAATGGAGGTAAAGGTGAGATAGAGGAGATAATAGAGGCCAGTATGTGAAGGGCACTAAGACCAGAATAAATAAGGACTTTGAGTTTTACCCTGAGGCATTTAGAGAACAACTGGAGGGTTCTGAGTGGCAAAGTGTCTTGATTGAATAAGGTCACCCTCTATTCTGCTGAGAGACCAGAGAAGTTGGTGCAGTAATATAGGTAAGAGACAATGGGGGCTTAAACCATGGTTTTACCAGTTCAACCAGTTATAAATAGATTGTGGACTCTGAAAGAATTTGCTGATGAATTAGATGAGTGAGAGAAAGATAGAGTCAAAAATGAATCAGTTTTAGGCCTGAGCAACTAATTCGAAGAAGAGGTTGCCAGTGACCGAGAGAAGGATATGGGAGGAGCAGGGTCACAAGCAGGGTTGAGCCTGAGTCTGAATTCAGCATTCAGAGGAGCTGTCTTGAAATGGGGCATTTCAAGAGCTAAAGATCAGAGAGAGGCTGAGATGCAGAGTTAAGTGGGCAAGACTAAGTCACAGTATATACAGGTATCTAGGATAGTCATGTTGATTCACTGAATATTTCATAAAATCAGCCACATTGCATGTGCCAAAGATACAAAGGTGAACAAGATATCTTTCCTGACCAGAAAGAAGTCACAGTCCAATTAGGGAAATATAAATAAGTGATCCTAGTCCAATAAGCATAACAGTAGAGGTAGTCAACATTTACTGAGTCCCTGCTATATGCCAAGCAGTATGGTGAGGAAGTAGGGTGTATGAATAAAATTCTATAAGATCATAAAAGAAATTCTTACAAAGGTTCATAAAGACATTCACAAGGATTTTCACCATACTGTGACATCAGGGAATTGGCAGTGACCTAGACACCCATCACCAGGGAAATGTATTAGTAAAATCTATGGAATACTCAGCAACAGTTATAAGCAAAAACCAGGTGTACGCACAGCAATGTGGATTAGCTCAAGAACATAGTACTGAGTGGAAACAGTGGGAAACAGATTTACAGTTCAAAGCTATCTCTATAAATGTAAAAGGCATACACACAAAACACTGCATGCCTTAAATTTTCAAAGATCTTTATCAAACATATTTCAATTGGTGTCTAGAAAAAGAATGAGAGCGGGGATTGGGAAAGTTGAGGAAAAATAATATTTACAATATAAAATAATATAAATAATAGAAAGGCCTTGCAGGGATTGATGATAATGTGCTGAGAATTGAAGAGCAAAGTTAGCTAAAATCTCTGCACCTGAGTTAAAATATCTAGGTAATAGGAATCTAGATGATAACCCAATGGAGAAGGGTATTTCTGGGGGCCAGGAAGGGTGTGAAGAGACATGAAGGCATGATAGTGCATCATAGGTTCAGGGAACAGCAGCATGTTTAGTGTGGTTTGCAGTGGTTGTGGAGAGCTGACAATAACTGGAAGTTCTGGGTAAAGGGAACAACACCTTACACATGGAAGGTATTATCATTCTCATCAATCCGTCCCTTTTTACACCATTGGGGTTAAAGATCATGCTGTGCTCCCATCCAGGTTATAGTGAGATTTTCTTTCGGCCCTATTGCAGTCTTTGCTTCCGTGACTATTCCAGAAACCCTAGTCCAATAAGTCATTCTTATTTACTGTGGCCTCAAGGAATGTGACCCTTGGTCTGTTGCTTTTTAAAGTAACACTGATGCTCTAGCTAGGAATGAGGTAGGAAGAGAACTGGAGGCCCAAGGATGCCTCTCATTTTGGGGCACTTACTTGGGACAGTTCACCTTGGCCCCCCAAAATCAGTGCTACGAGTTAACTCTCACTGGTCATATTCTAGGTGGAGTCTGGCCACCCCTCCTTCACCCCAGACTGGGTCCTTTTCCATTATCACAGGTGTACCTATCTTTATCAGAGTTGCAACTCCACATTAACTTTTCTGATCATTTGATTTCTGTCCATCTATGCTTCTGGGATCCAAGTTCCATGCCTATAGTCTTTTCTTTCCTTTTTTCTTCACCAATGATTCATTAGCACTTAGCATAGTGCCTGGCATATGGTAGAGGCTTAATAAACTTCTCAGTTGGATACAAGCCTTCCAAAAGAAAACTAGGTTAAGGTGGATCCAATTATACTGCAGAAGTAGGAATGAGAAAGTTGGGGTTTGTTCTTCTGTGGAGGGTAAGGCGGAAGAGCTGCAAGGAGTGCATGGGCCCCTATAGATGGGTTGCCTGGCTGCTGCTATACATACGCCCACCCCACCCTTTAGGGAAATAAGCTGCAAGTAAATGAACAAGTGTTTAACACATTCTTCTTCTTTTTTTTTTTTTTTGTATGTCAAGTAAAACAATGAAACTAAATCAAGGGAAGGGAAGTATATGGGTCAGTGCTGGGTCTGTGGAAGGACTAACATTTCCAGTGGTCCAGTCACAATCCACTGCCCCTCAGAGAACACAGGATGTATCATCAACAGGACAGCCCAAAACATCTTGGGGAGGAGGCAGCATTACTCTCATTGTAGTTGCCACCTTAACTAGTTCAAAGTCTTCTTCAATCTAATGATTCACCTTTATTCTTGACCTCCCCCCCCCCCCAACACACACTCCACCTTCACCTCAATCAGGCTTTGCCCCACTTTAAAAAAACAAAACTCAACACAAAACAAAAAAACTCCACACCAAGCCCGCCAGGATTCTAAGTGAATGCACTTGATCGCTATGGTAGGCCCTTTCCCACGCCTCCATTTGCCCTTCTATACAGGAATGAGCACTCTAGCTGTTCCCCAGAGACCCCAGGCGGCCTGACCTCCACCTTCCAGACGACTAGTCGCCGCCCTTCCCACCTTCCCGCGTTCCTCAGAGTCCAGGAACCCTAAGTCCGCGCGCGAGGCAGATTTCAGGTTATATGCAGCAGATTTCACGCTGTACGCAGGCGCGCGCTCCGAGGCCCGCGCAGAGAGAGGGCGGGGATGAGGGGCCGAACCCTGGGGGGGGAGGGGCGGTAGCGATCACGTGACGCGGTTTCACTGTTTACACGCGGAACGGCCGGAGCGTTTGGCCTCAGTCAGTCGTTGGGCTCCGTTTCGGTTTCACTTCCGGTGAGGGGCAGCCTCCGACTGGCCGTAAGCCGACGGTGAGAGCAGGCGGCAGCGGTGACGGCGGCGCCTCTGCCGGGGGGCGTGCGGTAGCGCGGCGGCGGCGGCGGCGGCGGCTGGGCCTTTAGCGCCCACAGACCACCTCTCCAGGACGGACTCCAGGTGCCAGCAGGGCCGTCGAGAAGATGGAGGAGCTGGTGGTGGAAGTGCGGGGCTCCAATGGCGCTTTCTACAAGGTACTTGGCTTCAGGGCAGGCCCCATCTTCGCCCTTCTTTCCCTCCCTTTTCTTGTCGGCCTCGGCGGGAGGCAGGCCTGGGGCCCTCTTCCCTAGTGCTGCGCCCAGGGGGACAGGACGCTCTAGGCGGGATGTTGTTTGGAAGGGAAGGACCGGACTTGGGGCCTGTAGGAAGCCCCTCGAGCTTCGCTTCCTTTCCTGTTAGCGGCCCTGGCGCCCTAACAGAATGAGAAGCGAACCGGGAGGAGAGGGTCCCCTTTTGGGGGCTGAGCCGCGCCAGGGAGAGCTGGGAATGGGCGCGGGCCAGTGGCAGGTTGGAGATCCTTGCAGGAAGGGCCGATGTCTATGTGAAGGGACTGCATGGCTTATTTCTCTTTTCCTAAATATCCTCTCCCAGTGGGATCGGGGCCTGACGTGACGGTAGTTGCTGAGGAGCGGGGGGCGCTTCGGTGGAGCCACCTTCTGCCTCGCAGAGGGTTTGATATCTCCTTTGGCTTCTCTTTTTCGGTCCAGCATTGGGACTTCGGAGAGCTCCACTGTTCTGGGCAAGGGGCGTGAAGAAAGAGCAGTAAGAAGCTGTAGCCACTACCAAATCACAATGGCAACTGATTTTTAGTGGCTTCTCTTTGTAGATCTCAGAAGAGATTTTTAGATCCAAAACTTTCAGGAAGACACTGACATATCCAAGTAATGTATTAAAGAAGTTAGTAATCTTGAATATTCGTGGCCCCTCTACCTTGTTATAAATGTGAGCAAATTCAGGAATAAAGATGCTTCAGTAACTAAAAACATTAGCTACTCTACTACTTAAAAAACAAAATTTTAACCCTCCAAAGACCTGACTGAATATATGCTGTGAAACTAAAGGAAATTAACTGAATGTTATAGGGAATTTTTTTAAATGAGTAAAAAAATTGTTTTGTACTTAACTGTCTCTCTGAATGTGCAGTGTTGTAGTGGATTGTATTGTTGAGGTTTTAAATAGGCATGATGGCTTTACTGTATGTTTTTCTTTTTTAAGTTATGCCACTGCAAATCAACTAATATCTTACATTTTCAAAAGGAAGATTAAAAAATATTTGAGGTATTAGTAGTGCATCTGTTGTTACACGCTAACTCTAGATCTAGTAATCTATAAATTCTTGTTTCCTCTTCAGTATCCTTCTGTAACTTCTGCAGGTAATATCTCACCTTACTTATACAGTTTTGGCAATAGAAGGTGTGTATGACAGGAAGCATGGAAAGTAGCTGTTGTCATTGTCCAACAGGATTCTTAAATTTATTATAGAACAACTTAAATGTTTCAAATGAGACTGATTTGGCTGAAGGAAAATAAGCAATTGACTCAATTATATATGTGTTTACCAATTTTATGGAGATATTTGGAAATCAACATATTTCATAAATGAGTAAAGTATATAAAGTGTTCCATTTCATACTTTTAGCAAAAAGATAAAACATTTTGCTGTAAAAGGAGGAAAAAATAACCCAACATTTATGTTCTTAAGTCTCACCAATATTAAATTTTTTCTGTTGACTCTGCAGTCAAAATTTTGATTGCATTTATTTCAGGGGTCCATAATATCTGCTAGTTAGTTTGTGTGGAATTTTCTCTGGTTCCAAGATGGGTAGTTTTGCTTACTAGATTTGTGGTGCTAAGTATTAATAAATATAAGCAGCGGCTAATGGTTGAACAATATTCTAATCTGTGTTATTAGCTTAGATTGCATGCCACTCTTACTGTTTTGTAGTGGGAGTTTGCTTGCTATACAGGGCAAGTAGCACATCCTGGTTTGAAGGATTTATCATTCTTTTCCAGCAACTTATGATTTGTTCCCATGATTTTGCTTGCAAACTTATTGGAGTATAAGAAGCCACCACATAATTTTATACAAGAAACATAAAGTGACTTAAGCCTGCTAAAAAAATGCCCTCTGTCTTTCCTATCAACCCCAGGTTTTTGGTGTGTGTGTGTGTGTGTGTGTGAACAAAGTTGCTTAATTTGAAGGTGAATAAAAAGAATGGGTGTCCTGTCCCATAGTTTCCTGAGGGGAAATTTGAACAAATATGTGTAATGAAATTGCTGTTTTATTTAGTTAATTAGGTTTAAGAAAACCTCAAATGATCTGTATTGGTGGAAAAATAGTTTCTATAATGAAAAAAGTTTAAACTTTTATAGGATTCATTGTTGTGAGTTATAAAAGTAAAGCAAAAGTAAACTAAGTTGCTTGTCCAGTGGGATTGGCAGAAAAGATGGGAAATAAAGACCAATAAAAAATAAACTATTGTGGAGAAATGTTAAATTTATGAAAAAAGGAACCTGGTTCATTAAATTGATAGAAAAGCTCTTAAAAACAAAACAACTTCAGTATAATTTAACTCAGACTTTAGTTTGCCTAACAGAACCACCATATTACAAGGGACAGTTCTTCATTTTCTGTGAGCATATTATACACAACCTTGCAATACAAACTGGGTAGATATGGCAACAGTTGAATTATTTTTTCTAAAAAATAACTTAAGCTCAGGATGCAGAATTAACAGAACCATGAAACCTAAACCCTAAGATTATAAAAGCTCATTTCTATTTTTCCCTCTGGTGTTTATTTTTAAAAACTTGAAAGTTAGATTTATTAATTATCAAAACCACTACTATTATGCTTAGCTATTTCTTTGACTTAGAAAATGATAGTCACATGTACAACTTATAGAGCCTTAAGTTATTTAAGACATGAAAACACTTGCATTATACCTCACAAAATCTTTACAAAGCAGTTCCTAAACGAATAATGTTGAAATATAGTCTTTATTCTAGGGGCATCTGCCTAAAATTGTGCAGTGAGAGTTTTGTTGTTATTGTTGTTGGGTTTTTCTTTTGCCAAGTTTATATATTGAGAATGGTAATGAATTAACTCCATTTTAGATGTAGAATGTATGTCATTTCAATATGAATGTACTAATATATCCCAAGATACGTAGGTTTTGTATACTAGTATGGAAATTACTAAAAATGGCTAAGTCATATGTTGGAAGCATAAAATACAATACCTTTTTGTTTTCTGAGAATACAGGGTTTCTCAAAAAATGTATACACTAACAGCTGATAGCTCAATTTTGAAAATGAACTGTATTTTAATAAACACTGCCTTTATAATTATTCAAAGTGTGTATATATATTTTTGGAGGTCACCTTAAATACTAACTGATAAGTAATATGGTGTAAATATAATGAACTACATTTTTATTGCTAAATTAAATTTTAATATATTTTATGTTTTTAAGTTTGGAATCTTAGGATAGACGTTAATTTGGTAAACAGTGATATGGAGCTAGCAGCTAAAGATGGCAAAATCTACAATCCAGGATTTTTTTTTTTTTTTTTTTTTTACTGAAGACAAGTGGTCCAACATGTCATATCAGCTACATAACCTGCTAGAAATCACTGTTTTACTAAACTTGCATAAGGCACTATTCATGTTTCCTCTGAAGTCTCTAAATCTAACTTTGCATGCTGGTGATATTCTGTACTTTGAGGAAATAAATTATTCAGTTCAACCACATTTTTTTCTTCCGAGAGTCTAAATAATTTTTTTTAATGTGCAGTATCTTTGTGGATGCATTATTTTCCCCTTTTAAACTGTGTTTTTTCCAACTTCATACTCAAACATTCTGAAAACCTCCAAATAATGAATTAAATACAAAATTCAGTGCTGTAATAACTGGATTTCTGATTCCTGCCCACTGTGGAATGTACTTACAGATTGATAGCTGTTAACAGATGCTGAGAGCTTTCTAGGTGCCAGGCACTGTTCTAGGTGCTTTCCCTCTGTTAATTTATTTAATATTCTCCCATTATGAGGTACTGTGGTTTCCATTTTATAGATGAGAATTTAGATGTACAGACAGATTAGGTAAGTGACTTAGTACTATATGTCAGCTAGTAAGGGTCAGATCTGAGATTTGAGATCAGGTCTGACTTCCTGAAATGATGAAATTTAGTTTGAAGAAATGAATTGGATTTGATTTCCTACCCCCCCCCTTTTTTTTTTTACTTCACTGTAATCTTTTATTGTATTTATTACTGTAACACTGCCTTAGCATTCTCTAAGTAAGTTGCAAGGTTATATTGCCATTTTTTACTGTTGAAACAAAGATGTCTTATCATGTAAAATGTTCAACTAATATATCAGCATCCTTTTTATACACTCTTGCAACTTGAAATATTACAGTCATTCTTTGTATGAATTCTTTTAACGAAAGATAAAGTTAGAAATCTTTGACCTTGCTGTGAAACTGGCTTTTGTTACACTGAGAGCACGTAAGAACCGAACTATTCAAAAGTTAGAATACAACCCCTTCCGGGTGGCTTAGTTGGTTGGAGCACTGTCCAGTGCACCAAAAGGTTGCAGGTTTGATTCCCAGTCAGGGCACATACTACGTTGCGGGTTCGATTCTCTGGTTGTGCATGAACCGGAGGCAACCAATCTATGTTTCTCTCTCTCTCTCAAATATTAATAAAAAAACATATCCTCGGGTATGGATTTTTTTTAAAAAAAGTTAGAATATATACAGGAAAATTAATAGCTTTTAATATTATTCTCTTTGTACTTGTGTGTTGTCTTTGGTTCAGGGTAAACCGCATGGACATGCACTATGGTTGGAAGGTTGTTGATGAGGTTTATGTATTTTTCCCGTTTTGTTCATTCCCTTGTTTTTGTTTTTTTTAAAATCTTTATTGTTGGAAGTATTACATATGTCCCCCTTTTCCCCCCATTGACCCCTTTTAGCCTGTCCTGGCCCCTCACCCCAGGCCTTCACCACACTACTGTCTATGTCCATGGGTCATGCATATATGCATACAAGTTCTTTGATTGATCCATTCCCTTATTTTATTATTGCCTACATAGTAACTTTATATGTGAGACCTTGGGTTTGAGTCACAATTTTTTTAAATGATTTTTAAAATGTTTTATTGATTTCAGAGAGAAAAAGGGAGAGAGAGATAGAAACATCAATGATGAGGGAGCTGCCTCCTGCATGCTCCCTACTAGGGATTGAGCCTGCAACCTGGGCATGTGCTATTACCTTCTGGTTTATTGGTCGATGCCCAACCACTGAGCAACACCAGCCAGGCTGATTCATATTTTATCACATATTTTATTTATCCTCTATCTCTTACAGGTTTTCTTTTGAAGGATTATTTTGCAATGCTCTTAAGTTTTCTCTAGTGAGAATTATCACTGCACTACATGTGCTGTCTTCAGTGATAATATAGAGGTTATATTTATTAGTGGTCAGGGGCTTACAATGAAATTTCTCTACATGATAATGTCTCTTGTGACCAGTGACTCATATTTGTGAGAGTTTACTAAACCAAAGGGTGTGAGGTATAGGGGGGGAGTAAGAGTTTGCCCAGTTGGATTGGATTTTCATCTTAGTTTCATCCATCCTGATAATGTAATATTTGAATTGGATTTCTAGTCATTATACACTTTGGTAAGTATGACTTTTGTGATTGTCTCTTTGGGCCAGTTGCCAATAACTTGGGAATCCCATAATGATTTTTTGATTTCTTATTTATTCCCCTTGATGGGGAACCTGTGTCTGTCTTTAGCTGCACTTAAGCACCTTTCTCAGACCCCAAAGATTTTCATCACATTTTTTCTTTCTCAGAGTCTAAATAACCTTTTAGTATTTACTATCTATTTTTGAGGAAATAGCCATTTCCTTTTCTGTCTCAATTTTTAAATCTTTAAAAGTATGATTTTGTTGAGATGTAACTCTGAAATGTAAGAGCACTTATGGTTCTGCATCTTTTATAAAGTATGTTCCTCTATGCTTTACCTCTAAATAATTTAATGACAACTATGTGCCAGGCATTGTGCTAGACACTGGACATGTGTGATTTTATTACTCACAACAGATTAAAAGGCAGGTCCCGTTCCCCTGTATCTGTTCCTTACTTGCAGATGAATGAGGAATCTGAAGTCTAAACCACTTTTTGGAGATTCCCACAGCTATGATGTGGTAGAACCAAGATTTTGAACCTGGATATCATTCACAGCAAATTTTTTTTAAAATATATTTTATTGATTTTTTACAGAGAGGAAGGGAGAGGGATAGAGAGTTAGAAATATCGATGAGAGAGAAACATTGATCAGCTGCCTCCTGCACACCCCCTACTGGGGATGTGCCCGCAACCAAGGTACATGCCCTTGACCGGAATCGAACCTGGGACCTCTCAGTCCACAGGCCGACGCTCTATCCACTGAGCCAAACCGGTTACGGCAAACAGCAAAATTTTTAACCACTAAGTTTATTGACTCTTACAAGAACCCTAGCTCTCATTCAGTACAGCTCCCTTTGTGTATTTGTTCAAACCCATTCAATCTGCCTTCTTTGGTAATCTCTCGGAAATCCCCTCCCAAACACCAACTTGACTATCTTCTCCACAAACGCCAGTTTTGCTTGATATAGGTAGGTAGGGATTACAAAAAATGTAGTTCTCCAAGTTGGTGGTGGGGGTATGATAGTGCTCTGGAAGTGTCCAGGGAAGGGAGAGTATGAATGTTGGGGTAAGGGAAGGACAGGGCCAAAAGGAGGATTATTGGAGAAATAATAAGAAACAGAAAGATGGGACCCTTGCTGGAAGTGACAGTTTAGCAAAAGGCCTTAGAAGTCATAGGAGGTGGTTGTTCTTGGTGTGTGTGCAGAAGAAACCAGTTAGTTTCTGTTATTTCACTTATTACAGCAGCAACGAGAAGGTATTATTACATGCCTTCTGTATTTACTTAATATGCAAACAGTGACCAAAAATGACTGATTTTGGAATAATCATACAAATATCCATCCATATACAGATAAGCCTCCTTAATTCAAAGGCAGTGGCCCTGGTAGGCTGTGATGATTACTCAAACCATTTCTGACACTACATCCAGAATTGCTTTCAGAGCCTTTGAAAGCATTTTTGTTTTGTTTTAAATAGTCACAACAGTTGTAGATCTCCCTCCTTTGAGGGAATGTTTGATTTAGGAAATAGACAAATGTGGTGAATGAATATGATTAAACTGTGCAATATCTTTTTGGCAAATAGAAAAAATATATAGCAATGAAGTAACTGATTTTCAGAGTGCTTTTAAGGTGGTTTTGAAAATAATCCCCAACATTTGTAAATGTTTTAAATCAGTATAGTCCAGTGTAACTTTATTCGATGAAAGAAATAGTTTCTACTTATACTGTCCACTACAGTAGGCACTAAGCCAGGGGTGGGCAAACTTTTTGACTCGAGGGCCACAATGGGTTCTTAAACTGGACCGGAGGGCCGGAACAAAAGCATGGATGGAGTGTTTGTGTGAACTAATATAAATTCAAAGTAAACATCATTACATAAAAAGGTATGGTCTTTTTTTTTTTTTTAGTTTTATTCATTTCAAACGGGCCGCATCCGGCCCGCGGGCCGTAGTTTGCCCACGGCTGCACTAAGCCATGTGTGGCTATTGAGCAATTGAAATGTGGCAAGTATGAGCAGGAGACTGATTTTTAATTTTATTTCATTGTAATTAATTTAAATATAGAAAGTCACATATGACCAATGGCTGCTAAGGTGGACAGCACAGTTTTATACAATGGCAATAGTATTGGAAAGACACCTGATTTAATGACAACAGTTTTTCACCCAGCAGTAATAAAGTTCTCTTACCTAACTAAAGGATTTAACATTTTCAGCATCTAATATACAGTAAAGAATTAATATTACAGTTGACCTTTGAATATCCCTGGGGTTAGGGGTGCAAACCTCCATGCATTAAAAAAAACTGTGTATAACTTTTGACTCCCCCAAAACTTAGTTTTCCTTTGGTATTTGTGGGAGATTGGTTCCAGAATTCCCCACGAATACCAAAATCCTTGGTTGCTCAAATCTGCTATATAAAATTGTGTAGATGAATGCATAATAGGCCCTTTACATCTGCAGTCTCCAGTGTGGATCGAAAACAGTACAGGTACTTATTGGAAAAAAAAATCTGTGTGTAAGTGGACCTATGCAGTTCAAACCCATGTTGTTCAAAGGTTAACTGTACTGCCAAAATATGCAAACATAAAACTTTAGACAGAAGCAATGGCCCTTCTACCACATCCATTTCTCCAATTCTAAGCCTTTGTTCCTGCAGCCCCTTAGGCCTGTGCCTCCCTAACCTCCACTCCCTTTTGTTGGGCTAATTCTTCCTTTAAAGCTCAATAGGAACCTCATCTTCTTGTGTGTCTTCCTGATCAACACATCCACATACCTTCCCTCTAACACACATACCTTTCCTCCAAGGCTAGCATAGGAACCCCTGAGGCAATGATCCACTTAATAACTACTCATACAGTTTTTAGTAGGCACTCAAGACCTGCCCTCTCACCCCCAGGAAGTTTGCTGTTAGTGGGAAAATGGGCAATACTGTAGTAATAAAATGGGATATGTTTATAGAATTGATAAGCATAGGATGTATAAGAATGCAGAAGACAGAATTTAACTTAGTCCTCAGGGTTTTCTCATAGGAGGTGAGATCTGAACTGAAACCTAAAAAGACCAATAGGAAGTAGCTAAGTTAAAAGAGAGGGAGGACAATTGGAAAGAAGAAACAGCATATACAAAGAGAGGCCCAAATAGTTTAGCACTGCTGGGTCACAACCTCCAAGGATGTGAAAGATGAAGCTTGGAGAGATAAGCAGTGGGGCCAGGTCATGAAGGGACTTTTACAGCCAGAGGAATTTGGCCATTATCCTTGCAGGTAGGGAAAACTACGGAAGAGAAAGGTACAGAACAAATTTGAGTAAGAAGCTTAAATCTCTCAAGCCATTATAAAATGAATTAAGATATAAAGCTCTTTGGGTTTCTTTATAGTTTGTCCTATTCCTTTACTTTTCAAAAAACAATAACAAAACCTTCCGCACCTATTAAAAACTTAATTTTACAGAATTACGGACATGCTGATTAACAAATTCTTCATAATAAGTTAGCTGTTACTTTTGTTATGTCATTTTATAGAATTATGGACAGCATACTGATTAAGGAATTCCCCATAATTAGCTATTATTTTTGTTATGTCTTTATACAGGTTACTAGCAATTGTGGTATCAGATTTTAAAGAGTTATTACCTCTGTGCTTTATATTACTACTAGTGACCTGTTGCACGAAATTCTTGCACATTAAAAGGGAATGAATTAGGGCAGTGGTTCTCAAGCTTCTGGCCCTTTAAATACAGTTCCTCATGTTGTGACCCAACCATAAAATTATTTTCGTTGCTACTTCATCACTGTAATGTTGCTACTGTTATGAATCATAATGTAAATATCTGATATGCAGGATGGTCTTAGGCGACCCCTGTGAAAGGGTCGTTCGACCGCCAAAGGGGTCGCGACCCACAGGTTGAGAACCACTGAATTAGAGGAAATATTTTAATATTGCTATTTTGTTTCCATCTCTCCATCCCAATCTCTCCCAGTCTCTGTCTCTCTTTGTTTTTCTCAGCAGTCCTCCAGACCTCCCTGCCTCCCTCTCTCCCTCTCCCTCTTCCTCTTTCCCGGCTGTGAGGGAGCGGGGCCAGTGGGGGCAGCTCCACCCTCTGCCTGCCCTGGGGCCTCATTCTGAGAGAGGCTCTGAGAGTGAGCTGGGAGGGAGGGAAAGAAAGGGAGAAAAGGCTGTGAGCTGGTGGGTGCTGTGTATGTCTCTTCGTGTGTGTGGTTGTGAGTGAGTGTGAGTGCCAGCCCCGCCTCCCCTGGCCCCGTCCCCACTGCCACAAATCCCCACCCACCAGAGCCTGCTGCACGCACAGCTTGGGCATTAGGTTGAGCCTTTGGTTGTTTTGGATGTAACAGACCCTGGCTCTTTATATATATACTAGAAGCCCGTTGGAGGAATATTCCTGCAAGAATAGAGCTTTCTCGGGCCAATCTCGCCGCCAAGCCCCGCCGCGCAGGGCCGCACACAGGGGTCCCGGCTGGGGGCAGGGCTTAGGCAGCACACAGGGGCCCGGATGGCGGCTCGCACTGGCCCGCCCTGCCTGCAGTATGCAAATTAGCCGCCATCTTTGTTGGCGGTTAATTTGCATATCACGCTGATTAGCCAATGGGAGGCGTAGTGAAGGTATGGTAAATTACCATGTTTTTCTGTTATTAGATAGGATACTAGAGGACTGGTGCACGAAATTCATGCATGGGGAGGGGGGGCTGTGTGTCCCTCAGCCCAGCCTGCACCCTCTCCAATCTGGAACCCCTCGAGGGATGTCAGACAGCCCTCTCACAATCCAGGACTGCTGGCTCTTAGCCACTCGCCTGCCTGCCTGCCTGCCCCTAACCACTTCTGCCTGCCACCCTGATCACCCCCTAACCACTCTTCTGCCAGCCTGATCGACGACTAACTGCTCCCCTGCAGGCCCGATTGCCCCTAACTGCCCTCCCCTGCAGGCCTAGTCGCCCCCAACTGGCCTCCCCTGCTGGTGCAGTCACCCCTACTCTCCTTTGCCAGCCTGGTCGCCCCAAACTGCCCTCCCCTGCCAACCCAATTGCCCTTAACTGCCTTCCCCTGATGGCCTGGTCACCCCTAACTGCCCTCCCCTATAGGCCTGGTTGCCCCCAACTGCCTTCCCTTGCAGGCCTGGTTCCTCCCAAATGCCCTCCCCTGCAGGCCTTGGCCCTCCCAACTGCCCTCCCCTGGAGGCCTGGTTCCCCCCAACTGCCCTCCCCTGCCGACTCGATTGCCCCTAACTGCCCTCCCCTACAGGCCTAGTTGCCCCTAACTCTCCTCCCCTACAGGCCTGGTTGCCCCCAACTGGCCTCCCCTGCTGGCCCGGTCACCCCTAACTGCCCTCCCTTGCCAGCCTGATCACCCCTAACTGCCCTCCGCTGCAGGCTTGGTTCCCCCCAAACTGCCCTCTTCTGCAGGCCTTGGCCCTCCCAATTGCTCTCCCGTGCTGGCCTGGTCGCCTCTAACTGTGCTACCCTGCCGGCTATCTTGTGGTGGCCATCTTTGACCACATGGGGGTGGCCATCTTGGTGTTGGAGTGATGGTCAATTTGCATATTACCCTTTTATTAGATTAGATAGACTAGAGGCCTGGTGCACAATATTCGTGCACGGGGCGGGGTTGCCTCAGCCTGGCCTGCACCCTCTCCAATTCGGGACCTCTCGGGGGATGCCCGACTGCCTCTCACAGTCCGGGACCGCTGGCTCCTAACCGCTTGCCTGCCTGCCTGCCTGATCTCCCCTAACCCTTCTGCCTGCCTGCCTGATCGCCCCAACCACCTCTGCCTGCCTGCCTGATAGCCCCTTACTGCTCCCTTGCTGGCCTGATCGCCCCTAACCGCCTCTGCTTCACTCAGCACCCAGGACCCGGGCCGGCTTTGCCTGGGCTGGCTGCAGCCGCAGGGGACTGTGGGCCGGCGGCTTTGCCTGGGCCGTAGGCGCTGGCTCCCGGGACCATGGGGCAGGTGGCTTGTCCCTCTCCTGTGCCACAGGCGCAGGCGAAGCTGCTGGCGCCCGGGACCACAGGGCGGGCGGCTTGTCCCTCTCTTTAGCTGCAGCCCCAGCCGCTGGCACCTGGGACCATGGGGCGGGTGGCTTATTCCTCTCCCGGGCCTCAGGCGCAGCTGCTGGCGCCTGGGACCACAGGTTGGGCGGCTTGTCTCTCTCCCAGGCCTCAGGCGCAGCCACTGGCTCCCGGGACTGCGGGGCGGGTGGCTTGTCCCTCTCCTGGGCCACAGGCGCAGGCAAAGCTGTTGGTGCCTGGGACCGCGGGGTAGGTGGCTTGTCTCTCTCCTGGGCTGCAGCCCTAGCTGCTGGCACCCGGGACTGCAGGGCAGGTGGCTTGTCCCTCTCCCGGGCCGCAGCCTGGCTGGTCCCCATTCTTCTCTTGCAAGCTCAGTTGTGCCTGGCTGGTCTCCATTCCTCTCTCGCAAGCTCATTTGTGCCTGGCTGGTCCCCATTCCTCTCTCTCCATTGTTGAGTGTCTGAGTTGTTATGGCATGACAGCGTGAGGGTGTGACATCCATTTGCATATTAGCTCTTTATTATATAGGATATTTTTCTCCAAGTGCATATGAGATTGAGAATTTAATTAAACTCTGCTAATGGGACATTTTAGTGGTATTAGAAGTATATTGTTGTTAAAGAAAATTTAGTGTACTCGTGTATATATAGATTTTCAGTTTTTGCAGTTACATTTAGTTATTTATTACTGTATACTAACATTTTATTTAAGGTGAAAAAGATATGTTACAACAGATCTATACCAGCTGGCATAGGGCTCTGGAACAAGTTTTATAGTTTCCAATAATTGTAGCCTAAAGTATACCTCCAGCTTTGTACTCACTACCTCTCCTATTAGATGCTGAACTCTGGAGCAGTTTTTTCATGTTTTGTTTTAACTAATCAGTATTCCCAGGGCCTAGCATAGAGTAGGTGACTGCATATAGATGTGATTCATGAATGAGTTATCCTCATAAAATGAACAAACTTTAATTTGAATCTCCATTTTATTCTTTTTTTTTTAAATATGTTTGTATTGATTTTAGAGAAGAAGGGAGAGTGATAGACAGAAACATCAATGAGAGAAAAGCATCGATGGGCTACCTCTTGCATGCCCCCCACTGGGGATCGAGCCCACAGTCCCTGCATATTCCCTGACTAGGAATCAAACGGGAAACCTCTTGATTCATGGGTCGATGCTCAAACACTGAGCCATACCAGCCGGGCTCCATTTTATTCTTAAATATAAAATATTTGGTATCTGTGATTTTCTTTTATTTATTTATTTATTTATTTGTATCTGTGAAATTTAAAAACAAATGATCTTCAAGTTTAGAAGGTAATTTAACTGTTTGTTTTTACAGGCCTTTGTAAAGGACGTTCATGAAGATTCAATAACAGTTGCATTTGAAAACAAGTAAGTGTCTTGATATAATTTTAGTGTTCAGGTTCTTTAATATTTTATCCTAATTATTCCTTTTACTCCTCATTAAAAAAATTCAAGTTTAGTTTGAGTGTTTTTCAGGAATGCATCTTCATGTTACTGACCAGGAAGTTCCTGAACAATTCAGTATTAAACCAATGGAAAAACTGTTCCTGCTAATGACCTCAGAGATTCCTTTTGTATAATCTTGATCCTTGTATCTCAGTTTCCTTGAATGTGAAGAGAGAAACCAGATCCTTCTCTATTAATAACTGAGAGTTTGGATAGGAATATTTGTAATTGTTAAAAGATGAAAATGAATGGATTCACAGGTATTGGTAAAATTGATGTGAGTTTTGTAACGTTAAATCTAAAATTAGTGGTTTTAGTTTTCTAGTATATTTTGTTGGAAATAATCATGTTTACCCCTTAACTTATTTTTTGTTTCATATATTTATATTCAATAATAGTGGTAACTGATCTTTTCTGCTTTCTTCTGTTAGATGAGTAAATAAACATATTATAGGTCTAGGAATATTAGCTATACAAAAGTATAAGTAATATAGATGTTACCATTTTATTTGGTTGGACCAGTCTCTTGCTTAAAACTTGTTTTCAATTACAGTTTATATTCAATGTTATTCTGTATCAATTTCAGATGTACAGAAAAGTGGCCAGAAAAATCCTGCACTTTAGAGAATGGTCCCCCTGGTGCCCCAAGCACCCATCTGGCCACACATAGTCATTATGACACTGTTGACTATATTCCCTATGCTGTAATCCACATCTCTGTGACTATTCTGTAACTACCAATTTATACTGCTTAATTCCTTCATCCTTTTCACCCAGCCCCCCTTACCTCCTCCCATCTGACAACCGTCAATCTGTTGTCTGTATCTATGTTTATTAAGATTTTTGATTGTTAATAAAGGCTATTTTCAGAGTAGCCATTCAAGATTCTAAAGTACGAACAAACTCCTTGACTCTGCAGTGTAGACATGGTCATGATATTAGGATTTTATTGAACTCTGAAGAATAGTCAACAATGATAACATTTTGACTTTTATATACCAAGAGAATTAACAGTACATCAAAAGCAAATTACAAATTTACAGAGAGAAGAAATAGATTAGTGGTTGCTTAGCACTTGGGGGGATAGGGAGCTACAGCTAGAGTATAAGATTTCTTATTGAGATGATGAAAATGTTCTAAAATTGACTGGTAATGGTTGCACATATCTATGACTGTACTTAAAACCATTACATTGTACATACACTTAAGTGGATGGATTATATGATATGTGAATTATATACCTCAATAAATCTGTTAAAATATAGTATCTGACCCAGATGTACTGTAATTAGATTGTTCACAGATTCTTTTAGCTACCAACAGGGCAAAGTAGTATTCTCTGATCCCTAAAACACATTTAGGTGACAGAGATAAAAGGATTTAGTGTATCCGACTCTGTTCTTAGTTCTAGACTAATAATTTCAGTCCAAATTACAGTTTACATGTTAGAATACCTTTCTCTATACATAGAGCCAAAAGTTCTAGAATCTGCATCTTTGCTGTTTCTGGTATCCACGGTTATACACTAGACCAGCCGTGGGCAAACTACGGCCCGCGGGCCGGATCCGGCCCGTTTGAAATGAATAAAACTAAAAAAAAAAAAAGACCGTACCCTTTTATGTAATGATGTTTACTTTGAATTTATATTAGTTCACACAAACACTCCATCCATGCTTTTGTTCCGGCCCTCCGGTCCAGTTTAAGAACCCATTGTGGCCCTCGAGTCAAAAAGTTTGCCCACCCCTGCACTAGACAATAGCATCACACCTCTAACAGAGGAATCTTTGATAACTTGGAGAGTAATTTTTTTTCTCATAATTATACTCTTTACTGCTTGCTCCAATCACTAGTTAAACACCGTTTCCCATAAAAGGAGAATTATCTTTATTTGCCACTCTTAGTTTCTCCTGTAGTCCTTCATCTAGAGTATTAAGCAAACAGTCATTTCCTCTGTATTTAAGAATTATCTAGTTTACACACTGCTTTATCAGATCATTTCTCTTGTTTTCAATCAAATTTCTACTATAAACTTAAAATTATTATATCTTTGGACCTACTACTTCTCTTGTGTACTATAGCTGTATGAAAATTTCTCTTCAAACTATCTGCCATCTCTGGAATTTGGAATAGATAAACTGTTTTTCCTTGAATTCATGGAGTATATTTTAGAGTCAACGCTGTATTTAAGCACATCACCAGGACTTGCTAGGTCCCCACCAGAGTAGTCTCTTTGCCCTTTTTTGTTTTCTTTGTAACAGAAAAGCAACTAATATTTTATAGAACTTCGGACTATATTTACTCTTCCTTTCAATCATAACCTCCTATTACTGTAATACAAAATTATTTTACATGCTTTTTTTGTTTATTTGTTTTTTTTACCTTCCCTATTTCATGTATTTTGAATAAAGAATTTGAATTTTTCATTCTGGCTGGTTTGGCTCAGTGTTTAGAGCTTCGGCCTGCGGACCAAAGGCTCTCAGGTTTGATTCCCAGTCAAGGGCATGCACCTCAGCTGTAGGTTCCCCAGCCCTGGTAGGTTGTGGGAGGCAACCAATTGATGTGTCTCTCTCACGTGGATGTTTCTCTATCCTCCTCTCTCCCTTCCACTGTCTCTGGAGATCAACAGGAAAAATATCCTAGGAACCAAGAAAATGATATTATGTATTATTACTTGCTTTACAAATCGAATTTAGCAATGATTTGTAACATGTTAAAAGTCACTGGTTTTCAGTAAGTTGAAAAAGGCTTTTCCGAGGTAAAGACATTTTTTTTTGTTTTATAGTTTTCAAGTATGTATAATACTAGAGAAAGGGCTCAGTCTAATATAGGTCCTAATCAGATTTCCACACATTCTGACTTAATTACCTACTCTCCTGTCTTATATAATAGTTCTTCTTTAAAAAAAAATTTGTACTTTTCTCAGTAGAATTTTACTAAGAAAGCTCTTTAGTAAAAAAAACAGAACAAAACAAAAACCAGAAATGACTGCTCTAGCAGTTGAATCCTCCAGTGTTTTTTTTTTAAGTTTGTCTTTTAGTATTTTATATCATTGTGAATATAAAAGAATAATTTGGTGTTTTTCAAAATTGTTCCATATCATTTAAAATTAAAAACAAACAGGCAACTTACTGAACTCCTATAGGCTGTCTCCCTTGGGTTTCTGTGGTTTAGGAGACCCCATCAGGCCCCACCATACTGATCAGCAGCCAGCTATCCATGGCAAGAATTGACCACCTCGTGGGATCTAAAATTTAAATAGGGAAAAGTGAGTTCTGAATTGCTAATGTGCTGACTGCCCCATTTTGCTTGGGAATTAGATGGCATTTAGTACCAGTTTCTGTGGTAATTGGAATGTGGTTAAAATTCCTTTGCAAGTAGAAGTATGGTGATGGTATTACTAACACTTACTAATACTAACATATTTAATTTAAGCATCAAAGGAAATTGCTGTTGTGACCTTACATTTAGAACTCTTAGAGATTGGAATTAATGAAAAAAGACTCGTTTGGAAAATTGTAATGTTGATCTGTTGTGTTTAAAGAAATATTCCAAATGGAACTACAGGGCTCCTGTGCTGCATGCAGGCTTTGTTGAGATGTCTCTATATTGCCCTTATGCCCCACTCAGCAAAACACTGACAGTTTTAAAGCATTTGCTTCTTTAAATTAGAAAAACAGAGGGTCACATTTAACCAAAGTTGTTGGCATCGTGGTCATTGTTTCTATTAAATCGACAAGCTTGTTAAATAATTGTGTTTGCTTATTTGCAGCTGGCAGCCAGAGAGGCAGATTCCATTCCATGATGTGAGATTCCCACCACCTGTAGGTTATAACAAAGATATAAATGAAAGTGATGAAGTTGAGGTAAGTTTCCCATGTCATCAAGTTATTGAGCACTGAAGGAGTGAGAGCATTTAAATTCCCTGTGCCTTTTGTACTCCTTGTTTTTAACACTATTTAAACTACCTTGAGAATTTTAGCTGTGATGGACATTTGTTTTTAATTTGAAATATATGATGCTTAAATGTGGCTGACTGAGTAGCAGTTTTGGGCCCATTTTTGAAAATCACCACTGATTTCCTTTGCCCACTAGTACTTCTTTTCTTGCTTCCCTCAATCCCTGAATCTTTGGATTAGGAAAATTAGTTTTACAAAGGAAAAAAATCATAACCTCATAATAGAGCATCATCCTTGAATTTCTTTAAGTAGTAGTAAATCATCCTGGTATGTTTTTTCAAAGCCATGTATGTGTTTTAATATATACATATGTAGGTAAAACCTTTTTACAGGGCATGCTGTGAACCACCAGCTCATGTGCTATTTATGTCTTTGACCAAAAGGTGCTGTGGAGATGTAACACATTAACCGAACATTGTGTTTGTGTTTTCTCTAGTTACAGAAAATTGGGGGGCATGGCTTAAGACACTTAGAGTCTGGTTTATGTTATGATTGATCTGTGTAGTATCCTCTCTTTCCTCATCTTTCACACACTCCATTTTAAGTTTCTTCTTTCTCCACAATGTCTTTTTAGTAGATGCCACTTTATGAGTATGTGTGTATTAAGGAAGCAGTTAAATAGACATTTGTACAGGTAAGGTAAAGTATACTAGGTCTTTGAATTCTTATTTTTTGTACTAGGTACAGATGGTGCAGTGAAACAGAAGAGTTCCTGCCTTTATGAGGTCACATTCTAGTGAGGATTGCTAACATGG
This sequence comes from Myotis lucifugus, assembly GCF_000147115.1. Classification (NCBI taxonomy): domain Eukaryota; kingdom Metazoa; phylum Chordata; class Mammalia; order Chiroptera; family Vespertilionidae; genus Myotis; species Myotis lucifugus. The sequence continues at coordinate 5,418,798 of NW_005871088.1, read as the reverse complement.
CAGGTCTAAGTCCTAGGAAGAAAAAAAAAATCAGGATAGAAGGTGATGTAGGGGTAGGAGTGCTCAGAGAAGGTCTCTGGATGTTCAGGTCTGTGTTCTTTTCTCTACAATTATAAATTAGAAATAGAATAAAGTACTATTTATTTTCAAAAAATGTACTCAGTACCTACTAGGTGTAAGGAACTGGACTTGGTTTTATGAGGGATCCCAGTAGAGAACTAAACACTGTTTATACTTGAGAACCTTTAACTGTTAATTTTCCCTGGGAGACTATAAGCTTCCTGAAGGCACGAATCAGGACTTTTGGTCTGTCTATATTGGGAGTGCTCTTAATACTGTTTGGGTGGATAAACGGGCCTTTTTTTTTTTTCTTCAAATGAATCACATGACAGGTGGTAACCAATGAGACCCTGTTGCTAGGGTGACCTCCCTATATTGCCTAACAATAATACATAACTGAGGTTACTGGTCTGGCTAGAGCAGAGTTGAAAGGGACTGATGGTGGCAAGAGGGGGAAGGTAGGTTAAATTAAGTTGTATATAGTCACTGTATTGTATTACTATTAACTTAAGTTATAAAAGGGAAGTAAGATACCAGGTCTTTTGGTCTGTCTATATCAGGAATGCTCATAATAGTGAGGGATAGAGGTTTTTATCCCCCCGCCCCCCAAACTTAGTCACTTGACAGGTAGAGACCAATGAGACATTGTTGCCAGGGCAACCTCTTTGTTTTACATCATAATGACCAGGGTATATCTCTGGCTAGGGCAAAGTTAATAGGAAGTCATGAAGGCAAGAGGGAAAGGTAGGTTTGGTTTAGTTGTATTTAGTCACTGTATTGTATAATTATTACAATTATAGTTACAACTATTAACTTTAATTGTAAAAGAAAGACAAGAGTTGGAGCTTTGAGTTGCTTGTTAGCCTTAGGCTCTGTACCTTTTTCAGTTCTCTCCTCCCCACCCCCCTTGTCCTCCTCCCTGCTGCTTCTTCTGCTTCTGAGTATTTCTGTTTCTCTGCCCATGTATACTGTATTGTCTCTTTTCCTATTAACCTTAATTTACTAGTGTCTTCACAAAAGGTTCCATGCTGAACATAGTAAGTGAACTTTGAAGTGGTCATGAGGGAAATTGATGTGAGAGCAAGAAGGTGGTATCCAGAGTATTGCCAGTGTGGAGTTGTCCATTTTAGTAGAGAGCAGACAGGAGAAGAGAGAGTGACCAAGGATCTCTTCATTTAGTCCTTAGGAGACATGAGTGCCAGGATGGTATTTTCAGTGGGCTGTGAGTGGTCAGCGGCCTTACCCATTTAGTGACCATGCAGCCAGGTGTAGGCCAGAATCAATAACTTCCAGTTATTTGCTTATTAGAACAATACAAAAACAAGATTGTACATTTTAGATAACTTTTTTAGCCTTCAAAGTATCTAAGGAAAGTATGCCCAGGTTTATGGTCAGTTAGCTTTTCCTGAGCATTCATATTCAGAGTACTAATTATTATTGAATTAGAACAGATAAATAGGAAAGCTCTTTTTACAGGGCTCTCCGAGGTAATCAGGCAGCTTCTGATTATGTATCTGTGTCTAGCTGTAGGGGTACAATCTGATTTAAGGATACAGGATACAGGATATGGTTCAAAAGACACCTAGAATCATTTTGAGAAATTTTCCTCAATGTCTGATAATCTATAAATTTCTGAATGATGTTAATCATGAAATATTCTGTTGTAATTTTTGTGTAGGTTTATTCCAGAGCAAATGAAAAAGAACCTTGCTGTTGGTGGTTAGCTAAAGTGAGGATGATAAAGGGTGAGGTAGGAAAATGCATATTTAAAATTTTTTCTTATACTATTTCCCTTTTCTAAATCCAGGTACTACATTTCAGTCTGGATTTTTATTTTAAAGTAATAAGTAACGTGAGTCATTTTATTACAATGTTTTCTGTATATTTTAAGTATCATGTGTTTCAGTAAGTTGATCAAAAAGTGTTTTTTAATATCAAGAATTTAAAAATTGCTGAATAGGCAAAGCTTATTGTTCTTTCTATAAATACTATGACCAGGAATGAATTTTATTTATTTCTCTCAGTTTTATGTGATAGAATATGCAGCATGTGATGCTACATACAATGAAATTGTCACAATTGAACGTCTACGATCAGTTAATCCCAACAAACCTGCCACAAAAGATACCTTCCATAAAATCAAACTGGACGTGCCAGAAGACTTACGACAAATGTAAGTTGATGGGCAAGAAACTCTGAGAATTTACAGGTGATGTGCAATGAGTTTAAAAGAATATACATGTTAAAATAATAAAAATCAATTTTTAAATTCATTGAAAATGGTTTTTAAAATGTAGTGAAAAAAAGTGCTTAGCTTTTTTGAGTTATATAACTAAGCCAGCGTTGCACTTGTTTAAACTTACTTGGCTAGATACCTGGCTCATGTACATTTGTTTTCTAAAATAAACTAACTTTTTTAACAGACTTTTAAGGTTTTGAAGCTGATTAATACAGATTGTCATAAGTCACAAATAAAATTCTAGACAATGAAAATTACTCCAGGTTTTTTTCCCTTTTAGCTAATATTTTCAGATAAATATGTAATAACTAGGGCTAATGAAGCTTCAAAAGGTCATCTCTATCTTTATCTGGAGTAATGCTTAAAGATTTTTAGTTAAGAGATTCCTTTTTAAAGATTGCATCAAAGGAATATATGTTTTATTTGTACATGCTGTACTTTAAACAGTACAGCATGCAGTTCAAACTACATAGGAATCTTACATTTTGATTATAGAGATTGAATAGGCATGTACATTTTTGTGCCTTCTGATTCATGTACATTTCCTTCTCTCCCTTAAATTGATCAGTTTTTCTTTAGAAAAAACAAAAACAAACAAAACAAAACAAAAAAGTTGGGTACCCTGTAGCTATCCCCAACAGTTTTCAACAGTTAATTCAAGAAAATAACTTACTTATATGTAACTGAAATGAGGAAGTCTGCAGAGGAATAATGGCTTCCCTAAATATGTCACCTTTAGTAATCTAAGACCATCTGAAATCCCTTAACATAACTGTGTTTTTTTTTTCTTTTTCTATAATCTCAAATGCTTGATTGAGCTGAGTACTGCTAAGGTGAACAGCAAAGGAACTAAACCTTTAAATGGATATAAGTATATCTTGCATAAATCAAATTTAATATGAATCCACAATTCTAATTGGAAATCTCTCTGCATATATTTATGCCAGTAGTTGGTAATCATTCATTTTAACTTCACAATGGATATTTATTTTATTTTTAGGTGTGCCAAAGAATCGGCACATAAGGACTTTAAAAAGGCAGTTGGTGCCTTTTCTGTAACTTATGATCCAGAAACTTATCAGCTTGTCATTTTGGTGAGTGTTTTTGAGTTATTCATTTTGGTGTATATCATTTGGGGCATTTGCTTTGATAATAATGTTATATAATAATATCTTTTAGTCTATCAATGAAGTTACCGCAAAACGAGCACACATGCTGATTGACATGCACTTTCGGAGTCTGCGCACTAAGCTGTCCCTCATACTGAGAAATGAAGAAGCCAGTAAACAGCTAGAGGTAGGTTGAATAATGAGAAACTAGTATGCATGCCTATCTTTCCTCACTACTATTAAAGAGATACACATATTCAGATAAGAAATTTTCGTTTTTCAACATAAGTCACTAATATGTTTGGGCTTCATTAATGGCATGCTAGAACTAAATATTAAATTGTGATAATAATGTTTAAAGAGAGTGCTTATCCACAAGTTTTGGGTGTCATTTTAACTTAGTTCAGTCATCGCTGAATAGTTGAAAGAATTCATAGTATGTGTGGATCCAGATCATTAGGTCTTATAGACTCTGATCTCAATTTAGGTTGCAGGTGCATATGTAAGATAAGTTGTAAATCATTGACATTCTATAATTATTCAATGTAATTTAATTACTGTATCAACAGTTTTTATAAATCCCTTTTTTCAGGTTGGGGGGTGAGATGAGATAATGTCATTTTAATGCTTCCATCACTTCATCAAAGGGCTTTCTAGACCCCAGTATCTAGTGATAAGTTATATGAATGGCACTGTTTCTAGAATATATAAACCAATGTCCATTAATAAAAGTGAAACTAATACAATTTTCTGTGGAGATGCTATTTAATTTTTTTTTTACTTGAAAACCATTGAGTCTAACAGACCCAGTGAGCTGGTTTTTATTTAGGGAACATTTGATCTGATTCTTAATCACTACATTGTTTTCATCACTACATTGTTGATGTCATTGGTTAACTAAGGCAGCCTTGCAGATAGGTTTTCAAAAGTTACCTTGGAAAATTGTCAACAAGCCCTTTCCTGTTAACAAAAATATCTCAAATAGCATAAAGACCTTCAGTAACCTAAAAAGAACTTATGCTATGGGTGGGTGTTATTTTCTAAAACCTGTTAATTTCCAACATAAACTAATTTATAGGCCCCTGGTATACAGGTTCAAGATAATTTACATATCTGACCTAAATACAGTTGTCTCAATAGTGAAAAGCATAATATTAATCAGATATACATTTCCCATCAGAGTTCAAGGCAGCTTGCCTCAAGATTTCATGAACAGTTTATTGTACGAGAAGATCTGATGGGTCTAGCTATTGGTACTCATGGTGCTAATATTCAGCAAGCTAGAAAAGTACCTGGGGTCACTGCTATCGATCTAGATGAAGATACCTGCACATTTCATATTTATGGAGAGGTAAATATTTGACTAGTTTTTTTTTCTAAAATAAAATCCAGTATTTCAAATGGTTCATCTTTTGGCTTAAATCTTTTCCCCTTTTTATTAGGATCAGGATGCAGTTAAAAAGGCTAGAAGCTTTCTTGAATTTGCTGAAGATGTCATACAAGTTCCAAGGAACTTAGTGGGTGAGTCAGAAATTGCTGTTGAGCCCTGGCCATATGCTAAGTGATTAAAACACCGGCCTTCTTAATTATCTCAGAGTTGAAAATCTGAATGTAGGCTTAAATCTAGTAAGTTTCAAAGCTATAAATATCTCCGAAGGTCTCGGGCTTTCTGCAACATCAATGGTAATTATATTTTTACTATAGGCCCGATGCACAAAATTCGTGCAAAGGGCTCAGCCCTCGCAGCCCTGGCTGCCTCGGCCCTCACAGCCCCAGCTTTATCCGAAAGGTCCTCCAGACAGTTGTTCCACTGTTTGGCCGTTTGGTCAATTTGCATATTATGCTTTTATTATAGATTCTACCCATTTCCTCCTCTCACTTGGCATTAGCTTGTTCTCTGTGTCTATGGGTCTGTCTATGTTTTGTTTTGTTTGTTTTGCTTACTTCAGTTTCCACATATAAGTGAAATCATGGTATTTGTCTTTAACTTTTTTCATTTACATAATACCCTCTGGGTCCATAGGTTCTGTTACAAATAACAAGGTATCATTCTTTCTAATGACCGATTCCATTGTGAGTGTGTGTGTTTGTGTGTGTGTGTATTTAGCACATATTTATCCATTTGTCTATCCATAGGCACCTAAGTTGCTTTCATATATTTTTTTAAATATATTTTTATTATTTCAGAGAGGAAGGGAGAGGGAGAGAGAGAGAAGCATCAATGGTGAGAGAATCATTGATCAGCTGCCTCCTGCACGCTGTCACTGGGGATGGAGCCCACAACCTGGGCATGTGCTCAAAACAAATTTTGGCTTCAGTTTCCCCCATCCCTTCCTTAGATGAGATGGTGGCGCAAGCACATGATGAAGGTGGTCAGTGCAAGGGTGCTTTAGGTACTTTGGGAGAGCCCTTGGAGTTAGATGTAATTTACATGTAGATTGCTTGAATCAGTATTTCTTACATATGTAATTTATGATGATGTCTATGAAAGCAGTCACTTCTCACTTAATGATATGACTGAATTTTATAAAATTAGTGAAAGAATCAAGTGCTTGAAGTCTATGGAGTTTTAACAGATGTATTGAATAATAATCTTAAACTGGTTTTGAGCTTTTTCATAGTGGTTCTGAGTTATTAAAGTGTGATTTCTTAATCTTTTACTCTGTGACATATCCCTTCAACTTTTAATATACTGATATAATTTGTGAGTAAGGCACAGAAGAATATTCTGTTAACACATTGGCCTAAAGAATGTGCACTTCTTTTAGATGTATCTGTAGCTGCTTAAGCTGCTTTAAAATTTAGAGGATCTTTTATAAATCTGTCATAAAATTCTAAAAATACATTCATATGCTACATATGACATTTTGGTCAACAGCACTCCACATATACTTCAGTGGTCTCATGAGATCATAATGGAACTGAAAAATTTTTGTCGCCTAGTGACACTGTAGGTATTGTGACATCATAGTGCAATGCATTACTCACATGTTTGGGTGATGCTAGTGTAACCACACCTGCTGTGCTGGCAGTCATATAAAAGTGTAGCACATACAATGATCTACAGTGTATATACTTGATAATGATAATAAATGACTGTTACTGGTGTATTTTCTATGTTATGTTCTTATCATTATTTTAGAGTGTGCTCTCTACTTACAAGAAAAAAATTTCTGTAAAAGTATACTGTGTTATGCCAGTAGCAGCCTCATACATCTCCTGTTCATTGTGTCTCAATTGCATCATTTTCTCTTATGCTTTATTTAATTTATTTTTGTTTTATATAATAACACTAGTGGCCCGGTGTATGGAATTTGTGCACGGGGAGGGGGGGGGTCCCTCAACCCGCCCTGCACCCTCTCCAATCTGGGACCCCTCGAAGGATGTCCTACTGCCGGTTTACAGGGATCGGGCCTAAACCGGCAGTCGGACATCCCTCTCGTAATCCGGGACTGCTGGCTCCTAACCACTCACCTGCCTGCCTGATTGCCCCTAACCACTCTGTGTGCTGGCCTGCTCGCCCCCAAATGCCCCCCTGCTTGCCTGCTTGCCCCCAACTGCCCCCCCTGCTGGCCTGCTCACTCCAAATTGCCCCCCCTGCTATCCTGATCACCTCCAACTGACCCCCACTGATGGCCTGCTCGCCCCCAGCTGGCCCTCCTGCTGGTCTGCTTACCCCCAACGGCCCCGCCCCTCATCAGCCTGATCACCCACAACTGCCCTCCCCTCTTGGCCTCTAACCGACTCTACCTCAGCCCAGCCATCATGGCTTTGTCTAGAAGAACGTCTGGAAGGTCTCCTAGTCTGATTAACATATTACCCTTTTATTAGTATAGATAGAGGCCTGGTGCACAGGTGGTGGCTGGCTGGTTTGCCCTGAAGGGTGTCCCGGATCAGGGTTGGGAGGGCCCACTGGGGTGCCTGGCCAGCCTGGGTGAGGGGCTGAGGGCCGTTTTCAGGCTGCCCACACCCCCTTCAGGGTGGGGGTCCCCACTGGGGTACCTGGCCAGCCTGGGTGAGCGGCTGATGGCTGTTTGCAGGCTGGCCAAGTCCCCCAGTGGGGACCCTCACCCCTTGGTGGCGTATCCAGCCTGGGTGAGGGGCTGAGGGCCGTTTTCAGGCTGCCCACAGCCCCTTCAGGGTGGGGTGTCCCGCTGGGGTGCCTAGCCAGCCTCAGTGAGGGGTTGAGGGCCGTTTTCAGGCTGGTGATGCCCCCCGGCGACCCAAGCGCCCAGCCTCTCTTCCTTTTTTTTCAGCACCTCCTTGAACGGAGGCCAGGGTGGGCTGGAAGCAGGTATCTGGGATTTATTTATCTCCTATAATTGAAACTTTGTAGCCTTGAGTGGAGCCCGCGGCCGGCCAGAGCAGGTGGGAAGCTTGGCTTCCTCCATCGCCGGGGGCAACCCAAGCCTCCTCACTCCAGCTCTGTGGCTGCCGCCATCTTAGTTGGGTTAATTTGCATACTTGCTCCTGATTGGCTTTTGGGTATAGAGGAGTGGCGGAGTGATGGTTAATTTGCATGTTCCTCTTATTAGTATAGATGCTCCAGAGACTTATAGCCTAAGGGTTGGCTATAACATAGCCTAGATTTACAGTAGGCTATACCATCTAGTTTTGTGTAATTGTACTTTAGTTTTTGCACAATGACAAAATTCCTCAGCTAAGCATTTCTCAGAACATATTGTTAAGTGGTGTATGACTGTATTTGCCATGGGCAAAGAAGCAAATTTAAATCAGGTACAGATAGAATTGAAATTGTCAAATAAATATGCATATATTTTTATTTGTTAATACATTTATTTAAAATATATTTTTTCTTGATTTCAGAGAGGAAAGGAGTGGGAGTGAGAGAGAAAAAAACACCAATGATGAGAGAGATTCATTGATCAACTGCCTCCTGCATGATCCCTACTGGGGATCGAGCCTGGACCAAGAATCACACTGACCTCTTAATTCATAGGTCAATGCTCAACTACTGAGCCATGCCAGTTGGGTGCAAAGATATTTTTACTAGAGTCCCAGTACATGAGATGCGTGCACTTGGGGAGGGGGGTTTCCTCAGCCTGGCATGTGCCCTGTCACAGTCTGGGTCTCTTGCAGGCCGGGCCCCCTCACTCCTTACTGCCCGCCAGCAGCAGAGGCGGGAGAGAGGCTCCTGCCACTGCCACTGCACTCATCAGCCATGAGCCCAGCTTCTGGCTGAGCAGTGCTCCCCCTGTGGGAGTGCACTGACCACCAAGGGGCAGCTCTTGCATTGAGCATCTGCCCCCTGATGGTCAGTGCACATCACAGCAACTGGTCGTTCTGCTGTTCGGTCAATTTGCATATTACCCTTTTATTATGTAGGATTATATATCCTTTTCCTTAACTTTTTATAGAACGTTGAAGAAAGATTGATATACACCACTGTACTAGCAAGTTTAAAGTGTACACTTTTGTGCAAAATAAGAACCTATCTTTGAAATGCTTTAAAAATTCAAAATTCTCCAATCAGTTTATGAGTATTAATCAATTCTAATACCTAGCCATGGAGTTTAAACAATGATAACCTAGTAAAATGGAAAGCCAACTTTAACCCTATCTATTCATTTGAAGAGTCTCTGTTTTGGTCTTTCAGTTTTATTTAAAACTAAAAGCCCAGTGCATGAAATTCATGCCAGGGAAGGGGGGTGTCCCTCAGTCCGACCTGTGCCCTCTCACAATCCGGGACCCCTTGGGTAGTATCCCTAGGCCTGGCCAGCAATCAGGGCCTATCGGGACTTTCCTTCCCCCGGGCTGCTGGCAGCTGGCCCTGCCCCCGCCACTACCACTGCTTGCCATCTGTGTGGTGCTTGCCCGCCACCGGTCACCTCCCTCTGCAGGCAACAGGCGTGGGGTGTGATCGCTTGGCTGGCCTGGACCTCCCTCTGTGGGATGATTGATCGCGGGGCCCCCAGATTGATCCTCCTGCAGAGGGAGGCCCCGCCCACCCGGTGAGGGCTCCACAATCAATCGCCACGCAGAGGGTGGTCTGGGCCTCCCTTTTTGGGGCAATTGTGGAGCTCCCTCCCCCAGTTGATCACCCCGCCTGGGCCCCTCTGTGGGGCGACCAATCGCGGAGCCCCCACGTTGATCACCCTGCAAAGGGTAGCCTGGGCCTCCCTCTGTGGGGTAATCGTGGGGCGATGGCTGTGTCCCCCTGACCAGTCACATCACACCTGCCTTGGCTGACCTGGCACCAGTGTATGTCATAGTGTGGTTGTCCAGAAGATCGTTCATATGGTCGTTCTGCTGTTTACGCTTTTCTTATTATAGACTAGAGGTCCAGTGCATGAAATTCGTGCACAGGTAGGGCCCCTAGTCCTGGCCGGTTTCCCCTCCCGCCTCCTTGTCCGCAGCCTTGGCTCCGTTCC
>NW_005871088.1:5373400-5408898 GCF_000147115.1 Myotis lucifugus | reverse complement strand
ACTCCCAGCCGGTATATGCAAATTAACCGCCATCTTTGTTGGTTAATTTGCATATCATGCTGATTTGTGGGAGGTGTAGCGAAGGTATGGTCAATTACCATGTTTGTAGATATTATTAGATAGGACTAGAGGCCCAGCGCATGATTGAAATCACGCAAGGAGGCGCCCTGCCTCCCGCCGTGCAAGGAAGCACCCCGCGGGGGAACCACGACCTGCGCCTGACCCACGTAGCCCCTGGCCGTCATGTTGTGTCCACTGGTGTGGGGGCAGGCGCGCTCCTGTGTGTTGTGTCTCTGCTCCCTCCCGCCCCCAGCCCCAGCCTCTCCGTATGTTGTGTCTCCACTCTGGCCTGCCCCCAGCCCCAGCCTCCCTTCCTGCCCATCTGCGTGCACAGCTCCTCCTGAGCAGTCATGATGCAGCCTCCTCCTGAGCAGTAGTGAAGCTCGGCTAATTAGCATATTCCATATATATATATATATATATATATATATATATATATAGATAGATAGATAATGCAATTGTTTACAGTGGGGTGTAAGGTATGTGTTCTTAAAGCCAAACATGAATTATTCATTTCTTAATTTAGGCAAAGTAATAGGAAAAAATGGAAAACTGATTCAGGAGATTGTGGACAAGTCAGGAGTTGTGAGGGTGAGAATTGAGGCCGAAAATGAGAAAAATGTTCCACAAGAAGAGGTATGTTCTAATGCATATGTTTCTGGTTTGTATAAGAAAAGTAAAAGATTTTTATTTTTTTATTTGAGATTAATTTAGAGTCCTCTGTGATACGCACATAATGTAGATGTACAAATTCTTGATTATCAGACATGCCAGTTAGTGATATAGTTGTAGATACGGCCTCTGTTAATTCTCTAATGCCGTGACTTTGGATTGGTCACTTTAATCCCTTTAATTCTTATTTCTCAATCTTTAAAATGGGTTGTTGTAATTGTAAAAAAAGTACAAAGCACTTTTCAAATATCATTTAACTTTACTGACAAACAAAATTGGGACACTGCTTAGGTTTTCTGGCTTTTATGTTTTGCCTTTATTATTTTGTGTGTATGTATAAATATTTGTGTGGGGGTTGGGGAGGTGAGGGCATGCTCTTCTGTACAATGGTACTGTGTTTAAAATAAAATCTAAATTGCCATAATTTTCATATATTATCTAGTCTTCCTTTTGTGAAAGGTTCTTTTGGCTGAAATTAAATCTTTTGGGGTTTTTATTGCATGATTTTTGCATTCTGTTTTGTTTACTAAAACTGTTTATAATAATTTATCTTCTTAAAATATGATCATTGATACAATAATGGAGCTAAATAAAGACTTAAAATTAGTTATTTTTTCTCTTTTGTGTTTTACCAAGGAAATTATGCCACCAAATTCCCTGCCTTCCACTAGTAACTCAAGGGTTGGACCTACTCCCTCGGAAGAAAAAAAACATATAGATATAAAGGAAAACAGCGCTCATTTTTCTCAACCTAACAGTACAAAAGTACAGAGGGTAAGAAATATTGATCACGTTGAATTACACTGAAAGTAATTTCTTCCACCCAGATGTTACAAATGGGCATTTCGGGTATTTTCTCTGGTTAGACTTACAAGATACTCATGTATTTTTTTCAAATCTCATTTTTAGGTTATGAGATATTACAAACCAAAGTGATACCTACTTTTCATTTTATTTACAGTGACAAATCTTATGTTGTAAACATAAAATATGGGGTTGCATTTAATGGTCACATTTTTCTTTTGAGGGTGGACTTTAATTTTTCCATGTTGTATCTCTTGAAATTTTGCAGGTTGTATTAGGTCAAAATGTACCATCTGTTTACATGCATTAGTTACTACTTAAAACCATATTTTAGAAACTGATTTTCAATATTTGAACTAACCTAACTGTTTAGAAATGAGTTTAAAAGTCCTACAGTGAAAGTCCTGCGTTCAGGCTTCTGCGTATCATTTGTTATAGTTAATGACATCACTTGCATTCCTTATACTGCTTTAGGTGTTAGTGATTTCATCAATTGTAGCAGGGGAATCCCAGAAACCTGAACTCAAGGCTTGGCAGGTAGGAAAACATTCCTTGAAAAATACATTTTAATTTTATATTTTAATGTTTATCACCCTTGTTAAGAGAGACTACAAATGACCTTCAGGGTTGGAGGCTGGTGGAGGAGTGTTTATGGGTACATGAATTTATTGCCCTAGGGAGAAAGCTCAGATTTCTTCCTGTTGCTTATAAGGCCTTTCTTTCATGGTAACCTGTCCAATATCATTTGTTACAACTCCTCCCCCTTGCATTCTAGAGAGACTTAAAGCCATACTGAAGTATTTAGAGGTCTCTGAACAGTCATACTGAACAGTCAGATGCATATGTTTTCTCCACCTAGAACACTCTTCTTCCTGCCACCATGCTTTGACCTTACTCCTTATGCAGCTTTCTGTGTGTACTTGTCACAGGTCCCCTATCGTAGCACTCAGAACGTACACATTTACTTATCTACCTCCTCATCCACATTGTGAGTTCCTTCCTTGAGTTCAGGGACTTCTACATAGCTCGTGAGAACTGTTTATGGGGAAAATGTTGTGACTCACAAGATTCAAAGCAAAAATGCCATTTTATAAAGAGAAATATAACCTCAAGTGCCTTAGATATTCCTCTCTGCTGGGCAACTCAGTTCTCACCCTAGAATAGGGAATCACTTTTCTTGGTGTTAAGTATAGAAGGCCACCATTCTACTCTCACAATTTTTTCATTTTAATTTACTATTCTGGTCCACTAGCGATAATGCTTAAATTAGAGTGGCACTTGGATACACTAACAGTTTGGATATGTTGAAAAGAAAATGTTTTAAAATTATTTGTCCCAAAGTTGATCAAACTAAATCAGTGACAGGGTTTCAAAGCTTATTTTGGTAGCATATGATCCAAAAGGATCATATAGCATTTCATCATATGACATTTTAGAAAATAGTATACTGCTTTCTAACAGTCAATTGGGGGAAAAACTCAACAGTCAAGATGTTTTTGAGAAGGAGATCTGATCCATGGGCTTGATAATTTCCATAGTTCATATATTATTTGATGTAAAAAAAATCCATTATGAAGCCCATGGGTTTTCAATTGCACCTGATTATTCAGATGGTCATTGCTACTTGGAAGCAGTTCCTTTTCTACCAGACAAAGGTCAGTCTGCAAGCTGTATTTCCTAACTGTTCAGTTTTGTTCCCCATTAGCAGCCATGTTCATGTGGAAGGAAAAAGAAAAAAAACCTGTTCCAGCCCCACATCCGTTTAAGATGCTGTGTACTGAATGCAAGCAAGCAAAAGCAGCCCAGGAGTAGCCACACCTATCAAATGAATGCTCTTTTTAAAAGAGTGATACTTGCTAAAAAGACAGCTTCTTGGCTTCTAACACCTAGAAACTTCGCCTAGAAAATTATAATATTCACATCAGAGCCATTGTATGCTTTTTTAGTTACTTGTGAATATTAGTAACCATGTGTATTTCTTCAGCAAAATATAGAACTGTTCTCAACTTCGAACGTCATAATTGCCAGCTGTTAGTTTGCACAACTGCCCTAGGTTTCCCTATTACTTGTGACAAGAAATAGTGTTTTTTCTCATTTGTACTGATGGGCTGGAAGTATAAATTTTTAGTATACAACTTTTAAAAATCTATCCTTATATTAAAGTAGTACCATAGAGAGAAGATGAAACTTAACTTATGATTCAGCTTTTTTTATAATTTTCAGAGCAAATTATTGAAATGTAATGTTAAATTTTATGCTCATGGAAATGCCAGGTTTTTTCCCCCTCACGGAATAATTACTCAGTGCATTTTAATGTATCCTAATTCTGTTTGTGTGTGTTTTTTTGTTCTCTGTTGATTTGGTTAGCTAATTGATTTAACTTTTAATTTTGTACCATAATATCTAAATTTTAATGATTTTTAAAAGAATTTGATTTTGATAAAAATTTTAGATGAATTAGAGTATTTTGTTTATGCATCTCATGTTAGTTAAAGCCTGTATAATTTCGAATTAAATAATTTGTGACTTTGCCAACATTTTTAATTGTAGTGTTTAAAACATGATAACCTGATGCATTTAAGAGGTTGCTATATTGATCTGTCCTTATTCACAGATGTGTAAAATATGCCAGCTATTTTTGTTTTCATGTATTACTGATTATTTGTGTACCTACTGTTTGTCAGACCTTGTCCTAGGGATTTAGTCATTATTTGCATTTTTCAGATTAATCCATTATTAATTTTATGGGATCATTGTCACCATTTCTTTTCCAGGGTATGGTACCATTTGTTTTTGTGGGAACAAAGGACAGCATCGCTAATGCCACTGTTCTTTTGGATTATCACCTGAACTATTTAAAGGTGAGAACAGCAAGAACTTTAATTTCAAATTCTTTTTGCACTAAAATATAAAAACTCCATAGTAAACCTTTCAGTAGTTAAGATTCATTCTGAACATTATAATGAATGACCTGTAAAAAGTAATAGATAAAATACTTTGTTTAGCTTATTATATTCCTTTTGAAAACAAAAGTCAATTTTCATCATCATCATAAATGTAAGGACCAGTATCCCAGTTTTCAATAAATTCCCCCGTTTCCCATTATTCCTCTTTTAAACCTTGCACTTAATTTAGGTTAATCCTTTACACAGCTTTTTCATTAGGTAGATCCTTTCTAGCCTTTGTGAGTTTTCCACTTGCTTTTGTTGTCTCTTTTATGTCATTTATTAAGGAAATCCCACTGTTTCACGAAATCTTTTTAAATGTGTACCCTTCATATTTTTCTCTATACTCTGTTATACAAAACAAACAATTTTTATAGCATTTATCCCCCCTCTAGATTGCAAACTGGAAAATAAGAACCAGGTTGCTACAAGGTATAAATGGAAAGGGCGCTAGATTGGCAATCCAGCGATTTGCTTCTAGATTATCTTTTGTCATGGACTAGCTGTGTGACTTTAGGCAAGTCGCTTCCCTAGATGCTTTTTAAAATTTCTGGCCAAAAAGTTCTATAAATCAATAAGATGGAGTCTTATCCATGTCACTTAATAATTCCTTCTATCCATGTGTTTCAAAATATAATGTAACTGGTACTAAGTAATATTTTAAAAGTAATCCAAGTTTCTATTTCATTTGTAATGCTATCTTAAGAATTTGTTGCCTATTTCTTAGAGAAATAAAATTAAACAATTTCTACTTGTATGCAAATAAGGGAAAAAAAGGTTCAGTAGTTAGACATTTCATTCATTTTTATGGTGGTTAGTTAATTGAAAGTGGGAAAGTTTTATCCAGCAAGGCTTGCATGGGTAGGATTTCCCATTGATTTGCTTATTTATTTTTGTTTTAAAACATGTTTATGTGTAATCTGTTGTATGTGTTTTTCTTCATATTCTTAGCTTACATTAATTATGAAGACCTGGAGAGTTAGTGTTGCATTGTATTGATCCCTTGTTCTTTTGACTAATCTTCTTTCTTAGATCTTTTGATTTATTCTTCACAACTGAATATCTTTTTTGGTTATCAGCAGCTGTCCTGTTGCCATTCTTTCCATCACCAGATCTTCACTTGATTGGGCCTGGCATCTTTCACCAAAAGATGACTGCTTTGCCCCAGTGAGATAACATGGACTACCATTCTGTTTTGCAAGATATACCCATTCCATTAGCTATAACTATACTTTTGGAGTAAGCCACTCACTCAGCTGCAGTCTCTTCTTTGTTCAAGTTCGTTGTAAAACAAATTCTAGTTCAGAGCTCAGATCAAACTCACCCAAATCCTTACCTGCCCTTTCTTTTCCAGAAAACTGCCACAACCAAGATTTTAGGAGCTTAGCTTTTCAGGGGCTTCTCCAGTGACTATTCATGTAGACAGTTTCTCTGGTGGCCTCTGCTTGACTGAGACACTCAGTACTACTATATTTATGAATCTAGCTCCCTATAGCCCATAAATGAGATGTTTATGGGTAGATTGGAAGGATGAGGTTTATAATTGAGACTGTATATGGATTTGACAGAACCCAACATATTGAAAGCACTGTATGTAAGGATCTATCTGTGGAACCTAGGTGTATATTTTGATCACCTAAATTTATATTGTTCATCATACTTGGTCTAGCAGAGTTGTAGTGTTTAAGAGGTTTGCAGGGCATGATGTAAGACCTAACTTTTTTGGCCAGCTATTAAATAGTTTCCTGCCTTGTATAAGGAATATGAGAATTTTCAGCTCATTGAAAATAATTGTTCCTTAATTGTATAATCACATCCAAAGACCTACTGTAGTATATGTTCTTTGCAAACAAGATGGCCCAAACTCAATGCTTTGTAAATTAAGATTAACTGGCAAGTCTATTTCAATTCAGAGTATTTACAATGTGTGATTTTTAGGGTTGGCTGGTTAAACCTTAAATGTCTATTTCTGTATTCATACATTTTAGAGTTGTTTTATTCAATATCCTGTCATTAATAAGTCCCAAAATTAGCATATATGTACCTTAGCAGATTCCATTGAGTAACAGTGCCAAATCAAGCAACTTTAAATTCTATTAATGCTGAGTATTTTTGTTATATCTCTAATTCTGGGCATCAGTAATCTGTTATTTAATTTTGTTTTTTAAGGAGATCATTCAATTTCCTGATAATTCTGTGTAACAGTGTTTACTATAAATTAAGAACTGAAATTGAAATATTTCCAGTATACTTTTTTATCTTATGAAAAGGAGAAAGGTATTATTAAGTAAAATGTCAAATTATTTTTACTGTTATCTTGTATATTTTAAATAGGAAGTAGACCAGTTGCGTTTGGAGAGATTACAAATTGATGAGCAGTTGCGACAGATTGGAGCTAGTTCTAGACCACCACCAAATCGTACAGATAAGGAAAAAGGCTATGTGACTGATGATGGTCAAGGAATGGGTCGAGGTAGTAGACCTTACAGAAATAGGGGGCACGGCAGACGCGGTCCTGGATATACTTCAGGTACAAACTAAGCATTTTACTCAGTAACTTTATCTGTTCCTACACTTAATAGCTGCTAACCTCTAATATTCATTAGAACCCCATTATAACTATTTCTCACTACATGGTTTCTGATTCACAATGGGTCAAATTGTGTTGCAAGAGACATAGAGTAAAAACCTGATAATGACACATAGAGTTCACAGGGCAGGTGTGAGTTCTGTCCACGTTCTGACTGGGGATAAATCTGCTTAAGCCCTTGTGTGTTGATGATTTTCTTAAGGCCTTTCCTAATTTTATTACTGTATAGCCAAAACTTTTTTACATTTGTGTACTGTGGCTCATTTTTTGTCAGGCATGTGCTGGTCATACTTGCTGGATGGACTGTGTAAATCAGGGGTCTACATCCTGTGGCTCATAAGGTGATTTTGTATGGCATGGCCAAAGTCAGCCCTAGGCACAGTCAAGAAGTCGGCAAAGTTTCTCTTTGCCTTCCCAGCTCTTCTGTCAGTGCTTCTTTCTTCTCTCCCAGTACCTTTCCTGAATGCTGTCCCCACCTGCCAGTACCTACTGTCTTTCTTGCTCAACTGTGTAACTACTATGTAACTTGCTGATGATGGTATAAGGTATAATCCATCTCACAGATATTTGCGTTTCAAAAAGGAACTCTTTAAGATGGAAAGCCTTCAAGATCCACAGGAATGAAGCTATAATGGTGAAGCTATAATTGGTCATTAGCTCCAACAAAGGAAGAGAGAGAGGTAGTAGAGTTGACATTCTGGAGTTGGGGAGAGATATACCTACTCCTATGGCCAACTTTGAACCTAACCCGTAACCCTCTTTCAAAAGTCTGTTCTTTTTGATGTTGAAGTCCCACCTCACTTTGGAGCTCTTTTCTTCCACTCCCATCCCGTAGGTCATTAATCCACCTTCTCAGGCATAATGACTGTATTATAATAAAACTTTCATTAATAATAAATTATTCTAGTGGGAATGGGAGGGAAGGTTGTGGACCAAGTATCAGGAAAGCATATCCCCATTCATCTGGTCCAATTCCTGTTCCCACAAGAGATCCTTCCCTGAGACAGTTGCCATGGTGGCCTTCTTTGCCAGTCTCTCAGAGGTGACCAAAATGTGTGCTGCATTCCCCTATGTCCCTTAGCCAAACCTTATTAAAATGAACTCTATGAGAGGTTTTGTTTCTCAAGGTATTACTTTTAAACATTGTAGACAACTTTTCCTCCAGAGAGCGCAGATGGTTAAAGGAGTACAGCTGTTTAATGATGTGGCATACTCAGATTTGAACTTAGATGGCTAATAAAATGCCTTTTTTTAAAAATGAGAACCAAAAATGTTTTCCAAGATTACCTAAAAAATTGTAAAACCCTTCATTTTGAATTTAAGATAATTTGTTTCACAAAATAGAAGGTGATAATACCTTTTGGTAGGCGTATAAATTGGGAGGAAGAGTATTAGATTACCCCTGAAAGGTTTCTGGAAGCTTCTGATAACCTAACTTTTTTTTTTTTTTTTAAGTCGGACAATGGTATATAACTTTTAACTCTCGATAGGAACTAATTCTGAAGCATCAAATGCTTCTGAAACAGAATCTGACCACAGAGACGAACTCAGTGATTGGTCATTAGCTCCAACAGAGGAAGAGAGGGAGAACTTTCTGCGCAGAGGAGAGGGACGACGACGTGGCGGTGGAGGAAGAGGACAGGGAGGAAGAGGACGCGGAGGCGGCTTCAAAGGTAGAGGTTTTCTTTTTTAAAAAATCTTTATTGTTGAAAGTATCACATATACCCCCTTCTCCTCCCCTCCATTGACCTCTTCTAGCCCACCCTCACCCCCCATCCTATATAATAAAAGGCTAATACTAGTATGCAAATCGACTGAACAGCGGAACAACCAGTCGCTATGATGCACACTGACCACCAGGGGGCAGACGCTCAACACAGGAGCTGCCCACTGGTGGTCAGTGTGCTCCCACAGGGGGAGCACTGCTCAGCCAGAGCTGGGCTCACAGCTGGCAAGTGCAGCTGGGGTGGCAAGAGCCTCTCCCACCTCAGTGGCAGCGCTAATGATGTCCAACTGCCGGCTTAGGCCCTAATCTGGCAGTCAGACATCCCCCAAGGGCTCCTGGACTGAGAGAGGGCGCAGGCCGGGCTGAGGGATCCCCCCGTCCCCCGAGTGCATGAATTTCATGCACCGGGCCTCTAGTAAGAAATAAAGGTGAATTGTAACAACTGCCTGAAGTTCAGTGAAAAATCTTGGTGATTTAACACTGTATTACCAAGACCCCCATTTCTCCTGTTTTGTACTGCTCATCATAGTAAAGCCTCAGCCTTTCATACAGTAATTGACAGAATATTAGCCTTTCTTATGGTTCATGTAGAATATGTAAATCAACACTGATAACTAGTTCAGCTTCTTCGGAGAGTCTAAACATAGCATCTGAAATTAGCTCAGATTGACCTGTGACAGTTGCACAGTTGTAATGCCTTCAAAATATTTTGTTTCTATGTAACTGTAATCACTAGGTTGATTATATTTTGGATTTTTTGGTTGGTGTAAGTCAGTGGTCGGCAAACTGCAGCTCAGCAAACTGCGGCTCACGAGCCACATGCGGCTCTTTGGCCCCTTGAGTGTGGCTCTTCCACAAAATACCGACTCTGCACATGGGCCACAAAATTTCAATCGCACTGTACGTGCGCGCCCGCATGTGTTATTTTGTGGAAGAGAGCCGAATGTGGCTCGCGAGCCGAGATTTGCCAACCACTGGTCTAAGTAAATTGAGGATATGGGAATGGGAATAAAGAGCTTCCAATAAGCATGTTAGAATCAATAATTGTTGAACCTTTTTAAAACGTCCCTATAGGAAACGACGATCACTCCCGAACAGATAATCGTCCTCGTAATCCGAGAGAGGCTAAAGGGAGAACTGCAGATGGATCCCTCCAGGTAAACACATATGCCTTTTTCATCTAAATTATTTGCATTACGGTAGTTTGAAATTTAATGAGTTTATTTTTAAACATATTCAAAGATTATAAATTTGATATCTGTGAAATAGTTTCCTTTTACCATTACAACTGTGATAATCTTTGTTTTCATGCAAACATACAAAGATTTCTCTAGGGAATATGTAGTTAAAGTATTTGTGAAGACTTTAATTGTCATATGACTTCAATACCACATTGGTGGTCCCTCTGATTTCCCCAAGAAAAAAAAAACACCCTGGAATGTACTGAGAGTGAGACCTGAGTCAACCTTGTGGGTCCCTCTTCCCTTGAGAAGCTGGAATAGAATATCCTCTTTAAATGGAAAGTAAGGAAAAGAAGGCATGTATTTCAAAAGTAATAATTATAATAGGCAGGGCTAATGATACTCAGCTAGAACCTGCTGAATCAGTCAGCTGCTTGTTTACAGCCGGCCTCTATTCTGAAACTCCCATATCAATTGGTTGTCACCTGTACTGTATCTATTGTTAAATAATTTTAAAATTACCTCAGACAATGTCCAGACACCTCTGCTAAGTGTTTTGTGTGTATTTTATCTAATTTAATCTTGCAGCAGCCACCTAAGGTAAGTCTTTTTGTTCTTCTGTTTTCAAGGATAGTAAACAGAAGTTTAGAAAGATTCAGTCCTTTGCCCAAGATCACATAGTTAGCATATGGTGCAGTGATATTTGAACCCTGGTGTCTGATTCCAAGAGCACATGTTCTCTTCTACTTCTTTGACTCTTAATTCTTACCCCCACTAGTTAGGATTCCTTCTCGACTGTGGATTGGTTTGGGACCAACACCCTAGATAAGTGAGAAAGAACTTTTTTTAAAAATTTTTTTTAAAATATATTTTATTGATTCTCTACAGAGAGGAAGGGAGAGGAATAGAGAGTTAGAATCATCGATGAGAGAGAAACACCGATCAGCTGCCTCCTGCACACCCCCCACTGGGGATGTGCCCGCAACCAAGGTACATGCCCCCGACCGGAATCGAACCTGGGACCCTTTAGTCCACAGGCTGACGCTCTATCCACTGAGCCAAACCGGTCAGGGTGAGAAAGAACTTTTTAAAAGCAGAATCTTTATGACAAAATGTTCTTTAAAATTCATAGTAGTTGTAAGTACATGTTAACTACTGGTGGGTTCTTCAGGACCAGCATAGAAAAGACTTTAGACCTAGATAAAAATATGGATGAAATAATGTACCTACATGTATTTTACAAAGATGTAAGGCATTTAATGTACCAGTTTTGTAATTCCTTTCTTAAATGGACATATTTGATGAACTAGGCTTTCTGATCACATTGGTTAAAAGGATGCATATTTGTAACTAAAATAGCATATCGAAAGAAAGGCTGTATTTTCTATGTAAGTATGAGAATAGATGTAAATCAGACACTTACTGGCTCATTTCACTTAACATAATACTCTCCAGGTCCCTCTGTGCATGCAAAAATGAAATAAAATAAATCAAAGCACCAAACCCTTGACAACAGAACATTTAAAACATACAACCATACCCAACATTTAAACATACTTTGAAATTACAGTGAACCATTTTGGGATATATGTAGCATTTGTACTTGAAGCAGATCAATATTTGTCATTATTTTAGGCCCATTTGTCAATATTACCTTCCCTTTGTACAGTGTCTAGAATTCTATTAGCAGTGTTTTAAGTGTCCTGTGTTAGCACTTAAAATATTGTATAAATCAGTATTTTATTTGTAATTGCATTCATCTTTACACTCTTCCCGGGATTACAGTTCCTCTGGTAATTAGTGTCTCCAAATTTCCCTGTACAGCTTTTCTTCAAAGTTCAAGTTATATTATCATCTGACTTTCCTTACTGAAATACAAGCTTCTAGAAACCAATTCTCATATTCTTCTACCATAGACAATGGGAGCGCTCAGTATAGACAAACTTAATCACACCCATGATGGATATAAAGGTGTAAACTGAAGGCTAGTTAATAAGAGAGTTGAGTTATTATCCTGGTAAAGTCAGATTCGAAAGATATTAATTTGCCTCTTTTCTCCTGCATTTCATAATCTTTGAAGAATAACTCATTCTTTTGAACTCTGAATATTATAGCCATGTTTATTTTGTAATAATCATTCGTTTTAATTATTTGTTTCTCATGTTTTATTCTGCTTAGAAGAAGACACAGTAGGATTGTTTTTAACTAACTTTGAATGCAATGAGATGACCAGTTGTGTTCCAGTTAAAGAAGAAGAGTGTCTTAAAATCATAAACAAAATAAAGATCCTACCTGACCTGATTTCTTTCACTACTTCTATTCTCATCCCTCATTTCCCTTTTTGACATGTGGAGTTTACACTTCAGGCTTAAATTTCTTGTCAGGCCAATTACAGATTACAATAGGATTTGGTGTGTGTATATAACAAATATAACTTGTTTTAGATCAGAGTTGACTGCAATAATGAAAGGAGTGTCCACACTAAAACATTACAGAATACCTCCAGTGAAGGTAATCGGCTGCGCACGGGTAAAGATCGTAACCAGAAGAAGGAAAAGCCAGACAACGTGGATGGTCAGCAACCACTTGTGAATGGAGTACCCTAAACTGCGTAATTCTGAAGTTATATTTCCATTACCATTTCCATAATTCTTATTCCATATTAGAAAACTTTGTTAGGCCAAAGACAAAAGGTAGGCAAGATGGCACAGGGCATGAAATGAACACAAATTCTGTTTAAGAATTTTATTTTTCTGGTATTGGCCATAAGCAACAATTCTCAGATTTGCACAAAAATGATATCTTGATCTTGAAATTTTCAAGCACTGCTTTTAAGTATACTTAGCACTTCAGGACAGGATTTTAGTTTGGTTTATTTTTTAAAGTACTGAAAAGTGATATTCTTTGTTAATTTGGATCATTTTCCTACATAGGTGATAACACTGGTACATTTCAGTTTTTCTGAATAAATAGCACTTATGGTAATCATATTAGACTTCTGTTTTCAGTCTCGTATAGAAGTCAATGAAATAATATGTCATTTCATGTCCTGTGTCAATTTATGTGTTGGTCCACTATTTCAGTATTTTAGTGGACCCTGAGATGTGTGTGATGTGACGTTTGTCATTTCATTAGCAAAAAAAAAAAAAAAAGTTGTATGATCTGTGCCTTTTCTATATCTTGGCAGGTAGGAATATTATATTTGGATGCAGAGTTCAGGGAAGATAAGTTGGAACACTAAATATTAAAGATGTTGCAAACCCTGTCAAACATTAGTACTTTATAGAAGAATGCATGCTTTCCACTTTTGTTCCTTGCATAAACATCAGGTTAGGCAGTATAAAGAATAGGATTGTTTTTGTTTATGTTTTGTTGCACTGAAGTTTGACAAATAGTGTTATTGAGAGGGTTGTGTAATTTTTTTCTGAATAGACAGGAGAAGAAGTAACTGTCTTTTCATTTGAGAGAGGCTAAAATGTTTTCAGCTAGGAGTAAATCTTTTTGGTTGAAAGTTAGTAGAATATGCCTGCTCTTTGGCCTGATGACCAGTTTTAACTTAGAGCCTTTTTTATTTTGTCCTCCCCTTGTTTTGTGAAGATTTTCATATTTTAATTTCAGGCTTAATTTGGGGAGATAGGAGGGTCATTTCTGTGTGTGCATAGTAAACCTGTGAAGTACAGGTACTTTGTCTAAAAAATATTGGAAGCAGGTTAAATGTTTTGTAAACTGAAATATTAGGTCTAATGCATAAGCAGAATTGGAAAGCAGACTAAGATTGATTAACAAAAAACTTTTTCTTTTTTTTTTTCTTTTTATTAAGCAGAATTGGAAAGCAGACTAAGATTGGTTAACAAAAACTTTTTTTTTAGTTTCTTTTTCTTGTTTGATGTGTTGGGTTTGGTTTTGTTTTTGAGTCTTTTTTTTTTTAAATGGGTGAAATTTAGTGAGGCAAATTATGTGAAGGACCTTCACTCTAAGATGTTATATTTTTCTTAAAAAATAACTCCAAGCCGGGGTACCACTGAGTCTGTATAGAGCCGTACAAACAGAAGTTCTGCCTCTGATGTATTTTGTGAGTTTGTTTCTTTGAATTTTCATTTTACAGTTACTTTTCCTTGCATACAAATAAACATAAAATGGCAACAAACTGCACATGATTTCAAGAATATTAAAAAGTCTCTTAAAAATATTGCCAAAATTAATGTTGATTTCTAGTTATTTATTCTTGGAATGTATAGTATTTGAAAACAGAAATTGGTACCTTGCACACATCATCTGTAAGCTGTTTGGTTTAAAATACTGTAGATAATTAACCAAGGTAGAATGACCTTGTAATGTAACTGCTCTTGGGCAATATTCTCTGTACATATTAGCGACAACAGATTGGATTTTATGTTGACATTTGTTTGGTTATAGTGCAATATATTTTGTATGCAAGCAGTTTCAATAAAGTTTGATCTTCCTCTGCGAAATTGATGTTGATGCAATCCTTACAAATGATTGCTTTTAAAATTTTAAGATAGAAAAAGAAATCTATAGAAAGTGTTCTGTTATAAAATGTAACTGTTACCATTGGAAATTCACGTCATAGAAAGTTAGCCGTTATCTACCAACTTTCAATAACTTGATCATATTTAATAAGGTGAAAAAAATCAACAAAATGGTACAGAAGCACATTGTGCCATTACAATATGCACTAAGTCTCTTTTTTTACAAAGGCTGAATTCAGCAGGGCGCTAACTTGCTTAAATGTGAATTACTAACTTCTAAAACTGTAATTTGATTCACATGTTTTCAAATAGAGTTGGAGTTGATTCATATTACAATATTTGTGTGCTAAATGTGTATGTTTTTCAGTTAAAAGTTATGATGTTTTTAAAATCTTATTAAAGTTTCAAAAAATCTGAAGATTGTTTATCTAGATGTAAATTTTTATTAAAAAGTTGCACTTATGAAAAAGCAAAAAATTAGTCTGACAAATGTTTGCTCCTGGTCTTAAATTTCTAAATATATTTTAAAAATTAATGATATGTGGGGGGAAAGTTATTTACATGCATAGCATATATGCCTTGCAAATCTTTTTATGTGTCCTTAAAAGGTAAAAATGTTGATATTTGAAAATATAATTATCCATATTCCCAGTTAGAAGATTTCAACACATTAATTGCATAGAATGCCACTAAACCATATTAAACACATATTTTTGTCTGTGTAACCATAAACATACCCTGCCATTTGGAAAATATTAAAGTGTCTATGTAGCTAAAAAATGAAAATAACTTTGATGTCAATATCCATTAAGAAAATAAATGACAAGACTGAGGTAGAATGAGCCTGAATTGGCTATTGTGGTCACTTCAAGGAACTCTGGCACAGCCTGGAAAAGAAGGGTAGAAATGGAGAGGCAACAGTGTCAAAGTTCTACGTGGTGTTAGTCCAAAATGATTCAACAATGCAGGACAATCTCCTCTACATTGATGTTTTTGTTTTGTTTTTCAGAAAAATTAGCCTTTGTTTTCTGCTTGTCTAGTTTTTCATTGTGGTACTTTGTGGTTCTTTGATACTTGTTCTGCCTAGTTCTGGGCTCCTCCAGAGCCAGAAGAGCTGATCACAGTCTATTAGAGGTGGTAGGCAGAAACAATCCTCAAGTAACTTGGTTGAGTTTTCTTGGTTTCACAGTATTTTTTCAGTGCTACACATGAACAGCCTGCTGGCAGTACTGACCTTGAGACTCAACTGGGTTCACTCAGAGGCATTTCTCTCATCTGATCACGATCTTAAAGGTCCTGGTAGCTTGGAGTCTACTGCCCTTTTAGAGTCAATATACTGATTTGATCCCTATTGAGCCAGTTTGTTTCATGACCATAAACAGCATCTTTCCCTCATAAACCTCTGATCCCTCTGATAACCAGATAATTCTGAAATAGCTATTACCAGATGCTCATCTGATCGCTTAGAAGGCTTAACAGGTACCAGCATTTAAATCTTGAGCATCTTTTCCTCTGTGTGTTTATTTAGGGCTGTTTAAAATATTTGGGACTATTTATAAATTTTCCTTCTATTTTGCAGAACTTTAAGAAATGGGGAAATTATTTTTTATGCTGAGTTTTATTGTTAGTGGGAGAGGTATTTTAAAAAGTCTTTGCAAGTATAGCTGCTAAATGTTTAAAAACTGACCTTCAAAATTGATTGCTTAAAATCTTGCCACCAGTTTTGGTATACCATACACTTTATCACAGGAGTAGTTTGAAAATTGGAAAGAAGATTACGTATCAACAAAAGATGGTTCCACGGAATCCTGGGAATTAGGGTCTATTATCATTATTCAGTATCATACAGAACTTGAATGGCTTGCTAAGAGGAAAAAAGAATGCTAGTGTTATTTCAAGTATAAAGCTTTTTTTAAAATACTAAGACATCTTTATTTCTCTGGTGATCAATACTTGTAAGATAATTGCATCGAAGAACAGTACTAGTGATCAAGGAATATATATCATTGAAGGGGCAAGTGCAGCATAGATACTACATGATAGAAAGGGACATACGGAGTTATGCTGTAAAATGGATGAATCCAGAGATAGAGTCCACACTTGACCAGGGCATGGAATAGCTTTGTGATAACTGGATGAGTCATTTCACCTCTAGGTTTTGATCTTTTGGGTTAAATAAATGGTTGCTAAGGTATCTGAACTCCAAAGTGTGTACACATTAACCCTTTGAGTGCCAACCAATATCCTAGGAACTATGCTAAAATTGCCAAGGCATTTTTGCTGATTTTTACAGCAGTTTAGGAAAAAAATTATGAATTGCAAGTAAATGAAGTTACATATTCAAAAACTTAAGGAAACCTTTACTACATTTGTTTTCATCTTTGACATATATTGTTTGCTGATTGTATTATAAAATACTAGTAGAAAAAAAAATTCCCGTTAGCGCTCCCGGCACTTTTGGCAAAAGACAGGAGGAGCGCGATTGTGCTCCCCGGCACTCAAAGGGTTAATAAAGTATTCATGATTTATATGGAGAAAGCTACAGAGAGTGTTAACAAACCACCCACCTGATTTCATCAGGTTCTCATTAAATATTTACCAAATATTCACTAAATAGCAGGCACTTCACAAGATTTTTAGGGATACAAAGATTCTATTTCATGCCTTTTGAAAGCTCAGTTTGTTTTTTAATAGAATTTATTGGGTTGACATTGGTTCACAAAACCATACAGGTTTCAAGTGTACAACTCAATAAAACATCTGCACACTGCATCGTGCACCCATCACACCAAGTAAAGCCTCTTTCACTCCCCATTCATCTACCTTTGCCCACCTCCACCTAGCCTCCACTCCTATTTCCCCTTGGCTATCACCACATTGTTGTCTGTGTCTGTGTGTTACGTATATACATTTTCTGGCCAATTCCTTCACCTTTCTACTAGTTCCCCCACCGCCCTCCCCTCTGACAGCTGTCAGTCCATGCCTCTGTTTCTATTTTGTTCCATCAGTTTATTTTGTTCATTAGATTCCACACATAAGTGAGATCATATGGTGTTTGTCTTTCTCTGACTGGCCTAGTTCACTTAGCATAATAATCTCCAGGTCCATCCATGCTATCGCAAAATGTAAGAGTTCCTTCTTTTTTATGGCTGCTAGTATTCCATTTTGTAAAGGTACCACAGTGAAAGCTCAGTGTTGAGTGAGCTTTATGAGTCAATGGGCAGTTCTGGTATATGGTATAGTAAGTGCGAAGATGCTCAGGGTGCGGTGGGAGCTCTTTGGAGAAACAGTCATGGGTTTTGTCAGGAAAGGGCTTCTCAGGTGAAGTGAAATTTTACCTATGAGGGAGGACAGATTGGAAGAGTTAGCCAGGAGAAAAAGTGCTGCAGGCATTGATCTAGGTATGAAAAAGTGTACTATTCAGGAAGCTTCCAGGATTTCAGTGTGACTCAGACAGAATTTGAGGTAGGGATTAAGAGAGGTGAGCTAGAGATACTGTCAAGGAGGGCCTGTGGTGCCACGTTAGAGGTTAGACTTTAGGAAGCCCTTGAAGGATTAGAAACAGATTTACACTTGTGTGGAGGGACAGATAGAATTGCTGCACAACTTGAATCCTTTGTCAAGTTGCCTGGTTACCAGCTAGCAGGAGGTACTAGGCCCAAATCCTCTGCCCCACAGTCCAAATCCAGCTTCCCACAAGGTCACAGCTGTTAGCAGTCTGTGTTCCCACACAGCTGCCTGACAGATGGTATTTAAGTCCTGATTTGATCTGCATGCAAGGCTGTTGTCAGGGTTGCTCTGTGGACGGGTAGACTCAGGTTTTTTAGTACAGCCATAAGGTGCAGCCAACAGTACCTCAGCCTTTGCATGTCTGCATGAGCGAATGGGTGTCCATATGCCTCTTCTTTCTGATTCACCTTGATAATATTTTTCCCTCATTAAAACCTTTTCCTTTTGCATGGTGGTATGCTGTTTGCCTTTATCCACTACTTTACAGATGGTGCCCAATAGGCAAACTCCACTTGTTCCACCTGGCCTTTTGAAAATGGCAAAAGGGATCAAATAAGCCATACCAAGGGATGCACCAGATCCCTCTTAGGGCTGGTGGTGGGGAACCTAGCTGAGCTGAAATCACTGGTGAACATGTTATTGTAGTGTATATGTATGGCCATGCCATGTACCACAAAGGCCCTGGAAAATTCTCCATGTAAGGCAGATTGAGAAAGTTTGATTCCTTGACACTCCCTTACAAGTCAGCCAGCCATGTGAGCCTATGATAGAAGAGAAAATAGCCCTTGGTCCCAAGTGCAGTGAAACAGTAGATGCAACCTAACCTTTTAGATTTGAAATCTGTCATTGTGTGGTGTAGCATCCAGGGGCTTGAGGGGTGGTGGTTGAGGTGCAGCCTGAGGGGCTTCAATAATGCTAACAGAATTTGACTCCCAGCAATGGTCACAGGCTTGAAATGCTTGGGCTACACCCATGAGATAAGGGACACTGAATGGGAAAAATTTGGGGATTACCACCAGATTCCCTTTTGCTGAATGAATTGGCTAGTCCAACCTTTGGGGAGAGAGCAAATGTGCCTGCTCTGTGCTTGAATTAGATGCTCCTGAAAATTGGATTCACATAGCCACAAAGAGGAGACTTCCCCAAGGTGCTGAATGAAAACTGGAATGCCTACTGAGGTCACAGCTTCTTTGAGGCACTCTGGCATTATATAATGGTTGTGTGAAAATCCTAGGCTTCAGGGATAACTCATGACCAAATGAACTTAATTCAGAGAAACCTGGAAAAGTTGATGCAATCTTACATGAGGATATCTCTTACTTGACTCTGCCAGGGAGTAAGGGATGGGATAATACTTTAGGGTTGATTTAGGTCCCACCCTAAAGTGACACATGATATAATGGGCCCTGTAAGGTTTTCCAGGTCTCAGCAGAAATTAAAAGGAAGGAGAAGAGCACCACTCCAAACTTCATTCTGAGGCTCCCTCAGGCAGCACGCTATGGGCTCTCGGTCTTGAGCAAAGGGATTGCTAGGTAAAGAGATAGATGGGCAAAGCAGAGGGGCTGGTGGGCTGATGAGCAACCTAAGTCACTCCAAGGAGG
This sequence comes from Myotis lucifugus, assembly GCF_000147115.1. Taxonomy (NCBI): domain Eukaryota; kingdom Metazoa; phylum Chordata; class Mammalia; order Chiroptera; family Vespertilionidae; genus Myotis; species Myotis lucifugus. Next base: position 5,389,319 of record NW_005871088.1, on the reverse strand, counting down.
TTTCAGGGAGAATAGGAAGAAGAAAAAAAAAAAAAAGACTGAGCCTGGTCCACGTGGCTTGGTGGTTGAGCATTGACCTATGAACCAGGAGGTCATGATTCCTGGTCAGGGCATATGCCCGGTGTGGGACGTTCAGGGGGCAGCTGATTCATGATTAGCTCTCGTCATTCATGTTTCTATCTCTATCTCTCTCCCTTCATCTCTGAAATCAATAAAAATATATTTTGAAAAATTATATTACATGTGTTTTCTTCTCTAGGTTTTTCTGGGTAGAAAGGGGGAAAACATTTTATTTTTAGTTGATAGAGTATGAAGTTCACCTTGACTGTCCTGTTTCAGGCATTTTGGACTTCCTCAGAAACAATAACTGCAATATATCAGTGATAATTTGGGCAAGCCCATTCCATTATAGTGATGACATTTTTAAAATTTATCTTTTTTAAATTTCTTTATTAATTAAGGTATTACACATGTGTCCTTATTCCCCTATTGCCCCCCCCTCATGCCCTCACCCCCTGTTGTCTGTGTCCATTGGTTAGGCTTATATGCGTGCATACAAGTCCTTTGGTTGATCTCTCCCCCTTACCCCCACCCTCCCCTACCTTCCCTCTGAGGTTTGAGCATCTGATAGATGCTTCTCTGTCTCTGGATCTGTTTTTGTTCATCAGTTTATGTTGTTCATTATATTGCATAAATGAGTGAGATAATATGTATCTTTCTCTGGCTTATTTCACTTAGCATAATGCTCTCCAGTTCTAAAATTTATCTTTATTTAAGAGTCTGTTCTAAGTCAACCAAATTTGATTCGGGAGTGCTGCAGTAAAAAACCACAGAAGCAATACAGGCCCCTCAGAATTTCAGACCTCTAGGAAAGGGGCACTTGCAGTTGGTTCTGGTACCTTGGTAACTCCCAGGCAGTCCTTTATAGTGCTGGGATTTAGACCACTAAGGAGAGGGTGCCAACAACTGGCTGATACTGGTGTCTCTGAGGAGAGTGATACTGGTTCTGAAAGAAGTGTGTGTGTGTGTTGGGGGGGGGGGGTGGATCTGGAAATTGGATTCAGCTGCTACTACTGAACCATTTCTGCCAGAGTGAAGAACCATGGTCTTCCAATCTCCCTTTAGAGCAGTGGTTCTCAACCTTGGCTGCACATTAGAATCACCTGGGAATCTTTTTAAAATCCTGATTTCTGGGCCTCATCCTCTGGAAATTCTTTCTTTGTTACTAATGTTGTGGCCCCACCCCATAACAAAGAAACAGAATTTCCGGAGGATGAGGCCCAGAAATCAGGATTTTAAAAAGATTCCCAGGTGATTCTAATGTGCAGCCAAGGTTGAGAACCACTGCTTTAGAGCCTCTTATCAGCAGAACTTAATAGGCAGCACTGACAAAGGAGAAATGTGGTGTTTAGAGTCCCAGACCAACCTCACAAAGCAGAGTATAGAAAGAAGGATGATGTGGAACTGAGGAACACTATCTTAATTATTGACTAAGTGCAACAAGCCAAAAACCTGTGAAATGGAAATGGTACATCCAATTGGGGGTCAAGCCAACTGCAAGGATAGCTGCCCACCCAGTAGGTACTGAGATGGCCCCATTGCCTGCTTTGCTTGAACTACTGGCTAGATGGGGATCGCAATTTTGAGACTAGGTACCATACAAGGAAGCCTGTTTCACTAATGGGTAAGCAAGTTCAGTGGAATACTAAGCCATTTGTTATAATACTGGTACAACCAGTGGCATTGGCTGCTCTGCAGTATCTATGGGTGTAACTTCAAGTGTTGCTTTTGATAATAATTCATTCTGCTCCTTGATGAAGGAAATAAACCTTTACCTAGACTCACAGACTGCTGCTAATGGCCTCACTCTTTAGTCAGGCCATTAGGCCACCCAGGATGAGACTATTAAAGTCATATCCTATGGAAACATATAAGTCACCCTCAAGGTCAATAAGTCACGTATGTATCTCCTGAAAGGACCACATGCTGAGGAAAGCAAGGTATCTGCAATGGAAAAGTCAATCCTGTGAGCCATCATATCCATGGTGACCTCCTAGAGCAGTGATGGTGAACCTTTTGAGCTTGGCGTGCCAGCATTTTGAAAAACCCTAACTTAAATCTGGTGCCATGTCACATATAGAAATTTTTTGATATTTGCAACCATAGTAAAACAAAGACATATTTTTGATATTTGTTTTATATATTTAAATGCCATTTAACAAAGAAAATCAAACAAAAAAATGAGTTCGCGTGTCACCTCTGACATGCGTGCCATAGGTTCGCCATCACTGTCCTAGATCCATGTCCAGACCCACCACAGTAACAAAACCACCACGAAAAACTAGCCTTCGGTTGGTTATTCAGATTGATTTTAATTTAGGTATAAATCCAGTTTGGCACTGGGAGCAGGTGAGTGTAGCTTACACCTACTCTGCACCCATCTTGGAATTCAAAGGGAGTCTCTTAAATGCAGCAAGAAAAAAACTGTTAGTTGGATCCAAGATGGTGGCCGACAGGAGGGCAATGAGGAAAAGAGTGTGTGTGAGGGAGCGAAAGGGGAGTGCGTGGACATGTGGGGTGTGTGTGTGAGGGACAGATATATTCTGCAGGACTTTTGGGGGCTGGAGGACCAGGGTCCCCTAGCCGGGCAGCCTCTACTACCGCTGCAATCTCTCCTGGGGTGGCAGGCTCTGCCGCAGAGACCGCGCCATCTTGAAGGGGAGAGTGGCTGTGACTGTGAGCCCAGCCTCACCTCCACCTGAGGAGACTTTGGACACCACCCGGGACCCTACAACCACAGAGGCCAGGGACCTGTTGCCTTGGTTGCGAACCCATGAACACCAAGACTCCAGCTTCCCCAGCTGTGAGCTCCTAAAAAGTTTGTCCAGGGGGAGACAAAATGGCAGCCAAATAGGCAGACATGTCCTGTGCCTTCTCACAGAACAGATAGAAGAAACAGCTGAATCAAATAACATCCACCTGGAATTGGCAAATTAAACACAGCTGGTGGGACAATCTATGGCCAGAAAGGTCAGAGGTCGCCTGGAGAATGGTGGGATTGGGGATCTGAGCTTGAGGGAGAAACATGCCCAGCCAGGAATAGGGTCAGAAGGAGACTGCACTGCACCAACTCCGTGTCCCTTGGGGACAATATAGTGCTTGACTATGGAAGGTTGTCCACAGGGCTGCTGGCATCAGGAGGACTCTAGATCTAAGCCCACAGCCATGAGAGGCTACACCCAGAAAGGCAGCCTGAAGTTCTGCACCGGCCACGCAGTGCTGGAGGGAGAGAGACGCACAGTGGCACAGTTGCTCTGTCTTTATAATTCCCTTGCTTTTACTCACTAAACCCAATGCATAGGATCTTTCAATTACAAACACTCACTGAAGCTGCAGTGCAGGGAAAGGTGGCTTTGTGGAAGCTGGGGAGCAAAATAGGGAGAGGCGACCAGGAAACCAGTTCTGGGACAGTCTAGTTCCTCCAACCCAGCCATTTTTCTCCTGAAGACCAGGCCCCTCCTAGCAGCACAGCCGCATCCAGCCTTGAGCTCTGCAGGGAAACAAGGATTCTGAATACTCCCAGGGAGCCCTCAGGGACTGGGTTGAGGGGCCATTTGGTCCCAGAAACTAATACAGCAACACCCCCACCTAGAGTCCGTGTCAGAAATACACCCTTGTGTAAATACGACTGAAAGAAGGCAGAAAAACAAAGGAGGCAGATTGATCTCGCCTGCCTGAAACCAAGGCTGTGGAATCTGACACAGAGTAGCAGTAGATCGCTGGGAACTTCAACACAGTGCTGACTACCTAACAGGAACTCAGACATAACAGACAGAACAGTAGAGAGGGGTCTTAAACGAGCCCCCATGGGACACTAAAACTCAACTGAAGTGAATGAACTTCACTACTTCATATTTTTATTTTTTTATCTTTTACTTAAGAAACTAATTTTTCTCTTTATTTTATTTATTTATTATTATTATTAACCTTTCATTTTTTAATTAATTAATTTATTTATTTACTGGATTCCTGTTCTACAATCTATTTTTATTTTCATTTTTAATCATTATTTTACTCTATCTCATTTTTTCCTTTATGCCAACCCTTTCTTCCTCATTTCCCCCCTTTTCATCTTGTTTCTCTTCTCCTGTACCTGCTTTACTTTTTCTCTCTTTTTTTACTCCTTGTTAAAATTGATCTTCTCTATATGCTTTATTGATGCATTACTAATATAGTAGTCTCTGTTGGCTTACTCATATATCTAATTTCCTCTCCTCTGTGTCAGATTCCACATATGTCATTGCAATATCTTGACTGATACAGCTCCTAAGGCAATGGAAACTATGGAGAGAGTAAACAAATGAGACTACATCCAAGTAAAAGGCTTTTGCACAGCAAAAGAAACTATCAACAAAACAACAAGAAAGCCCACTGCATGGGAGAACATATTTGCCAATGCTATTTCAGATAAGGATTTAATCTCCAAAATTTACAGAGAACTCATACAGCTTAACCAAAGGAAGATAAACAATCCATTAAAAAAAAATGGACAAAGGACCTAAATAGACACTTTTTAGAAAAGGACATACAGAAGGCCAAGAGACATATGAAAACATGTTCAAAGTCACTAATCATCCGAGAGATGCAAATCAAAACAACAATGAGGTATCATCTCGCTCCTGTCAGAATGGCTATTATCAACAAATCAACAAACGACAACTGATGAGGATGTGGAGAAAAAGGAACCCTTGTGCACTGCTGGTGGGAATGCAGAGTGGTGCAGCCACTGTGGAAAAACAGTACAGAGTTTCCTCAAAAAGTTAAAAATGGAACTGCCATTTGACCCAGTAATCCCTCTTCTAAGAATATATCCCAAGAAACCAGAAACACCAATTAGAAAGGACATATATACCCCTATGTTCATAGCAGCGCAATTTACCATAGCTAAGATTTGGAAACAGCTAAGTGCCCATCAGCAGATGAGTGGATTAAAAAACTGTGGTACATCTACACAATGGAATAGTACGCTGCTATAAAAAAGAAGGAACTTTTACCATTTGCAACAGCTTGGATGGTACTGGAGAGCATTATGCTAAGTGAAATAAGCTGATCAGAGAAAGATAAATATCACATGATCTCACTCATATGTGGGATATAATGAGCAACATAAACTGATGAACAGCAATAAAATCCAGATACAAGTTTTCACTGAACAGACTGTCGAACCTTAGAGAGAAGGCAGGGGAGGCGGGTAGTTAGAGATCAACCAAAGGACTTGTATGCATGCATATTAGCATAACCAATGGACACTGACACTGGGGCGGTGGAGGCTTGCCCTCAGGGGTGGGAGTGGCCAGGGGGTCAATAGGGGAAAAAGGAGACATATGTAATATTTTAAAAAATATAATAATAATAATAATAATAATAATAATATATAATAAAGATGGAATGTGCAAATTGACTGTCACACCACCACAAAGATGGTGGCGCCCACAGCAGAAGCGGGGTTTCTGTAACAAAAGATGACTGCACCCCATAACGAGCCTTAATGAGCAAGCAACAGGGACTTGAGGCTGAACACCCCACCCTGGCACCAGGCCGGGGAACCTCAGGCTGCACCCCCCACCCAGCAGGACTTGACGGGGGACCTCAGTTTGTGCCCCCTACCCCAGCACCAGGCCGGGGGACCTCAGGCTGCACCCCCCGCCCAGCAGGGCTTGACGGGGGACATCAAGGTGCGTCCCCCGCTCCAGTACTGAGCTGGCGGGTCTCAGGCTGCTCCCCCCGCCAGGCTGGGGACATCAGGCCATGCCCCCCCACCTCGGCACCAGGCCAGGGGACCTCAGGCTGTGACCCCGCCTGGCAGGGCTTGATGGGGGACCTCAGGCTGCACCCTCTGCCCCAGCGCTAGACTGGGGGACCTCAGGCTGCACCCCCTGCCCAGCGGGGCTTGATGTGGGACCTGAGGCTGCACCCCTCTCCCGGTGGGGCTTGAGGGGGGACCTGAGGCCATGCCCCCTGCACAGCAGGGCTTGATTGGGGACCTCAGGCTGCACCCCCCACCCGGCAGGGCTTGATGAGGGTGGGACCGGCCAGGTCTGGATCCAGCCCAATGCGTGGGGGGGGGGGGGTGGCGGGGTCTGGGTCTCGTGTGATTTTGAGTCGCACATGGGTGGGCGGAAACTTGACTCTGGGTCCCGTGGTGTGCCCCAGACTCTGACAGGAGAAAGATTTTCATATACATTTTACTAATTTTCTTTCATCTCTGACACTTCTATTATAGAGAAAGGGCAAATAGCAATATTAAAAAAATATTTCCTCTAATTAATCCCCTTTTAATGTGCATGAATTTTGTGCACCAGGCCACTAGTAATAATAATAATAATAATAATAATAATATGACTAATTGCTTTAAAAAAACAATAACAAAAAGCAGTTAGTTACTTATAAAGGAAGTCCCCTAAGACCGTCAGCTTATTTCTCAACAGAAACTTTTCTGGCCAGCAGGGACTGGCACAAAATATTCAAAATGATGAAAAGCAAGGACCTACAACCCAGTTAAGCTCTCATTTGGAATCAAAGGACAGATAGAACTTCCCAGACAACAAAAAGCTAAAGGTGTTCATCACCACCAAACTAGTATTACATGAAATGTTAAAGGATCTTCTTTAAGAAGAAAAATAATAAAAACTATGAATGATAGAATGGCAGTAGATGCGTATCTATCAACAATTATGTTATTTTTTTCTTTTTTATTGAATTTATTGTGGTGACATTGCTTAATAAAATTATATAGAATTCTGGTGTCCAAATCTATAATATATCATGTGTATATTGCATTGTGTGTTCACCACCCCAAGTCAAGTCTCTTCCATTACCATTTATTCCCCATACCCTTATACCTCCCCCACCCCCTTTCAACAATTATGCAAATGGATTAAATCCTCAAGCAAAAGACATAGTGATTGAATGGATAACAAAACAAGATCCTTACATATACTGTTTACAAGAGACTCACTTCAGATTTAAACACACAGACTGAAAGTAAAGGGGGGAAAAAAGTATTTCATGAAAATGGAAACAAACAAAAGCTTGGGTAGCAATACTTAGACAAAATCAATTTAAAACAACAGGTATAACAGGAAACAAAGAAGGACCCAGCAATTCTACTTCTGGGTAGTTATCCGAAGAAACCCAAATCACTAAATCGAAAAGACATATGCATCTATATGTTCATTGCAGTAAATTTACAATAGCCAAGATATGGAACCAACCTAAATGCTCATCAATAGACAAATAGATAAAGAAGAAGTGGTGCATATATACAAGGAAATGTTACTTGGCCATAAAGAAGAGTGAAATCTTGCCATCTGCAAAAACACCAATGGACTTAGAGGATATTGTGGTGAGTGAAATAAGTCAGACAAAGACAAATGCCATATGATTTCACTTATATATGGAATAAGAAAAACAAAATAACAAACAAGCAGAACAGAAACAGACTCAGATATAGAGATCATTTTGCCAGATGGGAGGTGGTTCAGGGAAATGGATGAAAAAGGGGAAGTCGTTAAGAAGTACAAAGTGGTGGTTACAGAATAGTCATGGGGATGTGAAGTACAGCATAAGGAATATAATCAACAACATTGTAATAACTATGTATGGTGTCAGATGGGTACTAGATATATTTGTAACCTCATCAAACCTGAGGCCCTTCAATCCTCAGGCCAAAGCTCTATCCACTAAGCCAAACCAATCTGCGCTCTTCTCCTTTTTTTTTTTTTTTTTAGGGGATAAGGCAGAGGGTTTTGAAGCCGTACCAAAAGGAGGGATAAAAAACTCTACTTCTCTACTTGCACACATAGCAGTTCAAGTAAGACCCCACAGGCTTGAAATAGTGTACAAGTTGGGGAATTATGATGTGTTCCAACCATAAAGTGAAAGAAAGGATGGAAGGAGATGAGGTTGGAGAAAGGGGTCCCAGGCTGTCCTCACATGGAAATCATTACAAAGCCTCTCTTTCCCATACTCCCTCTTCACTCTTTCTCCCTTTCACCAGGTTCACCTATTTGCTTTAAAATAACCCCTCAATTAAAAATTGAAAACAATTCAGGCCTTACTCAGGATTTTCACCTTTATCCTGAGAACAATAGGAAGCCATTTGGCAGACTTAATTAAATGAGTGGTCAGAGCAGGTTTTCTTTTTAAGTTTATTCTCGTTGCTGCATTGAGAATGGTCTGAGAAGGAATGGACAAGAAAGATTTGGACAGAGCAGTCAGGTGGTGATAGGTAAGAGAGATCATGGTGAACTGAAGTGGTGGTAGCAATAAGATAGAAGGAGTATTGGACAGGTGTGGAAAGTATTTCTAAGGTAGAATTGATAGGTCTTGCTGATGGGTTGAATGATCTTTTACCCTCTCTACCCCCACCCCCTTGGGCATTTAACTTTGAAGTGTCCTCTGCCTCTGTCTCTGGACTTGACCATGTGCCTGGCTTTGGGTAATAGAATGAAGCAGAAGTGCAAGTATGGTGCTTCTAAGTCTACAACTTGAGAGGTCTTGCTCTTTCTTGTGTTTCTGTCATCTCCATGAGGACATTCCTGAGGTAGCCTACTGGCATGGAAAAGATACGTGGCAGAGACTTGAAGTGCCCAGTCAGCCCAGTTGAGACTCATCTAGATCAGTGGTCGGCAAACTCATTAGTCAACAGAGCCAAATGTCAACAGTACAACGACTGAAATTTCTTTTGAGAGCCAAATTTTTTAAACTTAAACTATATAGATAGGTACATTGTTATTAACTTAATTAGGGTACTCCTAAGGCTTAGGAAGAGCCACACTCAAGGGGCCAAAGAGCCGCATGTGGCTCGCGAGCCACAGTTTGCCGACCACGGAATTAGCAGAAGTGCCAGGCTCACCTGCCAAGTGTGTGTGGGAAGAGGGGCAGCACTAGCTGCCAGTTCATTGACAAAGGCTCTACCCAGCTTATATCATCTATAGCCTCAAGCAAGTCACACAATCTCTCTGAACCTTAGTTTCCCCTAAAAATGGAGATATTAACACTTACCTGAGGCTTGTTAGGAGAATTAGTGTAATGAGCACATGGCTCATCTTAAATAAAGAATAGCTGTTAAATCTGGTGTTAGACATTTTTAGGGCTTGCCAAATTTTCTGTTTTTTATTTCCTTCCAGGCACAGGCCTCCCATGAATGAAGCATGGCTCCATAACTTCCTTTGGCCAGTGAAGTGGATGGATATTGAAAGGATAAGTGTCCTTGCTGGGCCAAAGCACTGAAGAGCCAGGGTGGTGTGTTTTTCTACAGTCTCTTCCCCTGACACAGCAATTTGGAAGCTCAAGTTGAGATGGCAGCTAGTCCCATGCCAATTCTAGATAGGGAAAAACTGTCACACCTTGTTGATAGGGTGATAAAATTGGAAGCAAGGTTTAGAAACATCTTAACAGAGGAATTCCAACTCAATGTAAACAAAGAAAAGACACCAGGAAGACTGATGGCTAAGTCAAGCCATCCAGTCTTGCAAAAACTCCCAAACAATGAGTGGAGAAAGTGGTAAACATTCAGCATATCTTTTTCTTTGTCTGAATTAACTATGAATTCTATTTTTCACTTTCAAGCACCATAAGGTTAATGATATTAAACCTAACCTTCCCTTGGCCGGTTTGGCTCAGTGGATAGAGTGTCGCCCTGCGGGCTGAAGGGTCCCACGTTCAATTCCAGTTGGGGGCATATGCCCGGGTTGTGGGCTTGGTCCCCAGTGGGGGGCATGTGGGAGGCGGCTGATAGAAGGTTCTCTCTCATCGATGTTTCTGTCTCTCTCTCCCTCTCCCTTCCTCTCTGGAATCAATAGAGATGTATTAAAGAAAACAACAACACCTAACTTTATAGGGAAGTATGAGAAGAGGATCTAACCTGGTCTGGGGTTCAGGTAAGGTCTGCTGAAGAAATAATATTTAAGCTGAGACCTGAAGGAGGAAGAGGAGGAGTTAGCCAAGGAGAAAGGAAGGGAAAGCATATGCAAAGGCAGGAAAGAACACTGAGTCTGGGTAAGTTGGGTATGGCCATAACATACAAATGAGGAAAAGCTACTAGAGCTAAGGCTGAGAACCAGCCAGTGTGGCTCAGTTGGTTGTGCATCATCCCATGGTCCAAGTCACTGGTTTGATGCCCAGGTTTAAGGCTTGATCCCCATTAGGGGGCATGCAGGATACAGCTGATCAATGTTTCTATCTCCCTCTTCCTTCCTCTCTCTAAAACTTAACCACTGTGCAACATTGCCCAGGCTCTATCATATCTTTTAATTCCTCTAAGTCTTTCTTAAGCCTCCGCCATGAAAAATACCTTCCACATCTTTTTTGCCGGGACATTTTCTATTCAATCTTCAAAGCCCAAATTAAATGTCATTTCTCAGTAGCTTTCACTGAGTTTAGGCAGAATTATTTGCCCTTTCCTCTGTGTTCCTGCAGCTCTGTGTTCATACATTTGTTTTTAAGAGCAGCCATCATATTGTATTTTACATGCCTGCTTCTCACACTAGACTGGAGCTCCCTGAGCCCAGGGCCTCTGAATTATTTCATTTTGTTCTCCTAGAAGCAAGACCATTGAACTTGCTTGGTTGATCTCCAGCTTGGGGCAGTGGACAAGGATGAGGCTAGATATTTAAATAGGAAAGCATCATTGACATAGTGGTGTTCCGTGAAGAAATGGGAGTGAATATATCACTGGAGGGGGGTGGCTAGAGAACACAAATAGTAGGTAGTAGTGGGCTAAATCTTGGGGAATGCCTACATTTAGCCAATAGGATGAGGATTAGATGGACATGAGAATCCTGCTTTGTCATAGCAATTATCCATTAAAATGTTTTTAGCCAGAGGATACCGTGTGCCACTCACTATTTAGACACTGAAACTAGATCAATAAACAAGGCAAACAAGATCTCTGCTTTCATAGAGCTTACAGTCCAATAGGGATACATAGTTTTGCTCAGGGAAAGAGGAAGGTTATAGTTTCAAATGTTGTAAAGATTTCGAGGAGGATAAATACTTCAGTGGTCTTGGAATTTGAAAATTGGAAGGTGAAGGAGCCATGCAGCCAGTTTCATTCCAAAGATAATGACCAAGAGTTGTGATGGAAGGGAAGTCAGAGATTCAGATGGTAAAATATGAAAGAAGAGAATAGAACTTTCTGGAATTTAGTAGCCCCTTGAAATGCTGAAAATGAAGCAGTTGCTATAATCAGATAATGTAAGCTTCAAAAGAGAGGAGGTTTAACACAAGCATTAAAAACATGATTTGGGGTAACGAAGCATCTAAAGAGTTTATTGACCCCTTCTCTTCATGTGGAAGTGAAAGGAGAGTTTCCAGGGCAGTGAGGAACCCCAGGGAGGGTTAATCAATAAGAAGCTCAACTTCAGCCATTTACTGTTCTATAAACCAGAGACTGCCTAGTCATGATCTTAGGAATTTTGTCCACCTGAGTTCTTGTTAAAATTTTGGTTTCTAGTGGTATGATATGGATTCCTCAGGAATATTGCACTGTTGTAGAACTGCCATGCCTAGCCTTTACAGCAAACACAAATGCTACAGTTAATTACTAGACAGAGCAAGCCAGATCCGGAAGGAATCTTCACAATCAGGCTGTCCACAGCCTGTCATTTTCAGAAGGGGAAACAAAGGCTCAGAGAATGCAACCCATGAGGTGGTCAAGAACTGATATTCCAGCCTGTGTTCTCTAGTTTAATACCTTGTTCTCTCAGGGCATCTGCGTGGTGCCCAGCAATATGATTATTTTCCACATGTGCTCTGACATGAAGAAGGTTGCTATTGGGTGGCAATTGTTCATAAATCTCTCGAGTTTCTGCATGTCTCAGGAGAGCTTTTGTTATTTGTCTCTGACCCAATAGTCTTGCCTACTCTGCTAGAATCTGTGAAACTGTGTGAGGCTACCTTGTAACCCACAGAGTAAAACCTCAGACACTTCACAAGTTCCAAGCAGTGGTTTCAAGAAGCAGTTAAGAGTATTTTGTGGGACAGGCATCTTGTAGTCAAATTAAAGAAAAGCTGAGGCAAAACAAGCAAAAACAACAACAACAACAAAAACACCCCCCCCCACACACACACTTAAAATATAAAAAAATAAAATAAAAAAACAGTTTCTTTTTGGTCACATACTTTAAAAAACTAAAGAGCATTATTAATTGCTCCTGTATGTGAGCATGGGGTGGGGTGGAGTGTGCTAAATTTTAAGAATTATTTTCATAGGAAACCTCTTTCTCTCCCCTGCCCTGTAGAATACCTATTAACATTGGAAAGAACAATAGAATAAAAATTAGTAGCAAGCCATTTTGAAAGCCAGAGTAAAATGTAATAAGAACAAGGCTGGAAATGCAGTTGACGGGGGTAGTTTTCACATCCCTTGAAAATTAGAATAAGATAGGTTAGCAAATATGCTAGCACCACCTACAGCATCCCTTTGCAGGCATGCCCAAACCAAGCAATTTTTTCTTTTAAAAAATATTTTTATTTATTTCCGGGAGGAAGAGAGAAGGAGTGAGATATAGAAACATCAATGATGAGAGAAAAATCAATGATCTGCTGCCTCCTGCATGTCCCCCACTGGGGATCGAGCCCACAACCCGGGCATATTTCCTGACTGGGAATTGAACTGTGACCTCCTGGTTTAAAGGTTGACGCTCAACCAGCTGGGTCAAACCAAACTATTTAATGGGATTTTGCTTATGGGTCAGATTTTAGAGCAAGAAGGGGTCTTAGAGACAATGCTAACTCTCTCATTTTACACATGCAATACTCAGGCCCAGCAAGAGGAAGGCACTTAGGATCATCCAATTCATTAGTGGCAAATGATGAGAATACATCTAAGTGTTCTACATTACTCATTAGTGTTCCTCACACACTCTTTGTTTTCATGTTTCCTATGTAAAGAGTTTGTAACTCAACCTTAATTTCTCTGAAAGCAAATATTATTTGTTCTACTTAAAAGCTCCTACTACAGTGTAACAACCTATTGAATATCTACCCTATTCACTATAGTCACTGTGCACATCCAGTACTGCCCCTCACAAATTTCTGCTGTGATGAAAATGCTTCATATTTGCACTGTCAAACATGGGCACCATGAGATAGATATCTATATCTATATATCTATATCTCTATATATATATCTCTATCTCTATCTCTATATCTCTACATCTATATATCTATATCTATCTAAGTCTATATATAACTACATATCTATCTATATCTATAGATCTGTCTATATCTATCTACCTATCTATATCTATGTCTATGTCTGTCTTTATCTATATTTATTAGTGTATATATATATCTATATATATATCTATATATATATCTATATATATATATAGATATATATATATATATGGCTGGAATCTAAATTCCATTTATCCATTTTGTTGATCTATGACAAACTGCCATGATCGTGGCACAATCATCAGGCCCTATTCATTTATTCAACAATTAACAAACACTAGAAAGACCAGGCCTTGAATGGGAGAGGGAGCACTAGATATCCTGCTGACCGTTAAAAAGGGGCGGGGCCTAACGGCTGGAACGGGCTGCGCAGGGCGTACCACGCATGCGTCAGCGCCATATATATATATATATATATATATATATATATATATAGCACTGGATATATGGCTACTGTGACTAAGGAACTGATTTCTTAATTCCGTGTACTTTAAAAAAAAAGTTTTATTGCTTTCAGAGAGGAAGGAAGAGGGAGAGAGAGATAGAAACATCCATGATGAGAGAGAATCATGTATCAGCTGCCTCCTGCAAATCCCCCACTGGGGATTGAGTCCACAACCGGGCATGTGCCCTTGACCAGAATTGAACCTGGGACCTTTCAGTTCGCAGGCGGACGCTCTATCCACTGAGCCAAACTGGCTAGGGCTTTCCGTGTACTTTTTAATTAATTAAAATGTACATTTAAGCAGACACATTTGGCTAGTGGATACTGTAATGAGCAACTGTAGTGACCATAGACGCTACAGTGTCTTTCATAGGACTGAATCTGAGTAGGAATTAACAGTCAAGGCTGGAATCTAAATTCCATTTATCCATTTTGTTGATCTATGACAAACTGCCATGATCGTGGCACAATCATCAGGCCCTATTCATTTATTCAACAATTAACAAACACTAGAAAGACCAGGCCTTGAATGGGAGAGGGAGCACTAGATATCCTGCTGACCGTTAAAAAGGGGCGGGGCCTAACGGCTGGAACGGGCTGCGCAGGGCGTACCACGCATGCGTCAGCGCCCAAGAGCTTGTTGGGCGAAGGGCTGTTGGCAGCGAGACGTCGTTCGAGCTAGTCCGCAGCGGAGCCATGTCTTCGGAAGGGAGATGTTCGAGAGGGAAGACCAGGCCGAGGACCAAGGCTCTGAGAGGGACGCGCATAAGGCTGGTCAGATGTGACGAGTCCTATGCTGCCGAAAACCCGGTGGTGAGGTCGCATCTCAGCGACAGCATCAATCTTGGCCGCCATCCCATCATGGCTGCCACACCTCAGCCCGGCTCGCAGGCGTCCCTGCGCGGCCTGGGAGCTGAGAGGCGCAGGTCTCTGATGAACATGTGGGCCGAAAATCGCTTGGTCCTGTTTCTGCTTACCATCCTTCTCATGACGCTGCTGTGCTACCATTTGGGTTTCAGTGAGTAACCACTCTGGGGAGGCCGCCAGGGCAGGGGTGCGCGGGCGCCCCATGGCAGCCACCCACGAACCTGCCCTCCCCCCTCCTCCTCCCCCCTACCGGCCTCTCTCACCCAATCTCCCTTCATAACCATCCTCACTCCCCACAGAAAGCCCTTCTGTCCTCAACTTTACCTCACCAAACACTGAACTCCCTTACTGCCTCGTCTTTTTAGAAAAATTGAGGTGAAATTTATGGAATATAAATTTTACCCTTTTACAGTGGACAATTTGGTGGCTACCACCTCTCTTTGGTTCCAAAATATTTTCATAACTCCAAATGAAAATCCACACCCATTAATGTGGTTCCTCCCCATTTTCTAACCCCTGGTCACCCCCAAAATCCACTCTGTCTCTATGGATTGAGCTAGTCTGTGGACATTTCATAGCAATGGTAACATATTTGTCCTTTTGTGTCTGGCTTGTTTACTTAGCATAATGGTTTTGAGACTTATCCATGTTGCAGTTTGTATCAGTACTTCATCCTTCTGATGAGTGAAAAATATTCCATTGTATGGCTCTACTGCATTTTGTTTATCCATTTATAACCTAATGGACATTTGGGTTGCCAGTTGTTGACTATTATGAATAACTAGAGGCCCGGTGCACAACAATTTGGGCACTCGGGGGGGGGGGGGGGGGGGGGGGGGGGGGCCCTCAGCCCGGCCTGTGCCCCCTCCCAGGCTGGGAACCCCCGGGAGAAAAAGACCTGGTGGGTTAAGGCTTCTCCTGGGTGGGAAGAGGGAGGCCCAAACCCTAGGGGCAGGCCCCGGGCGGGCTCAAAGAAGGGGCGATTGTGGAGGTGGGGCGCCGCCCCCTGGCAAACTCAAAGGAGGGGTGATGGGGGGGGGGTGGGGGCCCCCCCCCTTACAAAAAGAGGAGGGGGATCAGGGGGTGGGGGAAACCCCCCGGGGGGGACAGAAGCCGCCGATAAGGGTTGGGGGGGTGGCCCCCGTACAGCCAAAAAAAAGGCCAATTGGGGGGGGGGAATTGGGGGGCCGTGCCCCTTTTATTAAAAAAGAAGAAACAATCGGGGGGTTTGGGGCTCGCCCCCCCTGGGAGAGCAAAAGAAGAAGGGCCCCACCCGGGGGGGTTGGGGGCCTCCCCCCATTTTCCCAAACAAAAGAGGGGGGCCGGGTTTGGGGGGTGGGGGAGGTTCCCCTTTTTTTTTAC
>NW_005871088.1:5311108-5373159 GCF_000147115.1 Myotis lucifugus | reverse complement strand
ATTAACCGCCATCTTTGTTGGCACGTTAATTTGCATATCACCCTGATTAGCCAATGGGAAGTGTAGCAGAGGTACGGTTAATTACCCTTTTTGTCTTTTATTAGATAGGATACCTCTGTGACTATTCATTTACAATCTGTGTCAACATGTTTTCAATTCTTTTGAGTATAGACCTAGAAGGGGAAATGTTGGGTCATATGGGAATTACATGGTGAATTTTTTTGAGGAAGTCCTAATCTGTTTACCAGTGTGACTGAACCATTTTACATTGTCACCAACAATGTACGAGGATCCCAGTTTTATCAACATTTGCTATAACCTTCCCATTTTTTGATTATCACCATCCTAGCAGGTATGAAGTGGTGGCTTAAGGTTTTCATTAGTAAACTGTCTCATGCTCTTGAGTATTTTTTCATGTGCTTTTGTATTTTTGTATATCTTCTTTTTTTAAAAAAATATATTTTATTGATTTTTTATAGAGAGGAAGGGAGAGAGATAGAGAGCTAGAAACTTCGATGAGAGAGAGACATCGATCAGCTGCCTCCTGCACACCTCCCACTGGGGATGTGCCCACTACCAAGGTACATGCCTTTGACCGGAATCAAACCTGGGACCTTTCAGGCTGACGCTCTATCCATTGAGCCAAACCGGTTACGGCTTGTATATCTTCTTTGGAGAAATGTCTATTCAAGTTCTTTGACCAATAGAATATAACATTCTATTTTTTAATTTTTGTTTTTATTAAATACTAGAGGCCCGGTGCACAAAAATTTGTGCACTCGGGGGTAGGAGGTCCCTCAGCCTGGCCTGTGCCCTCTCACAGTCTGGGACCCCTGGGGGCTGACCAGAGCTCAGAGCTGGGCCGCGGCAGGCAGGGAACCTTGGCTTCCTCCATCACTGGAGCAAGCGAGCCTCATGTTCGCTTCAGCCGAGTGGCTGCCGGTCACCATCTTTTTTGGCAGTTAATTTGCATATCCTGCTGATTAGCCAATGGGAAGCATAGCAGAGGTATGGTTAAGGTATGTTATGAGGTGTAAGTACAATATCTGTTAGCTCTTATGTTTTCCATTATTAACTTTGGGGGCCAAAGAGAGTTATAGATGCTTTATATGCTGGGATTAATAATTTCACCTTTTTTTTTTAAATTAAGATTTCTCAAATTCTGTGACTGAAAGTGAGGATATTCTGCGGAGCAATGAAAATCCTAATGGACAATCCCTGGAAAAAACTTACGCACGGAGAGCTCTGATAAGTTTCTTCTTTCCCACAAGTAAGTTCTTGGTTGATTCCCTCCACCCACTGCCAGGGTCCTTGTTTTGAAAATAGTAGTTAAATGTTTAGGAGGCAGTATGGTGTATTGGCATTGGAGTAGGATAGACCTGAGTTTTCATCCTGACTCTGCCTGTTGTCTTCGGCAAGATTACCTCTTTGAACTTTAGTGTCCTCAACTTTAAAATGAAAATATTTACCACAAAGAATTGCAAGGAAGAACTGAGACCATATTTTACAGGAACTCCATATGTTTGTTACTCTTTACAAAATAGTTTTCCTTCACAATTATCTAAACCTTTTACAATTTACCTTAATGGCATTGCCTGAAATTTAGTCCCTGACCCAGTTTTGTGAAATCAATATCTTTTGTGGCATTAATCAGGGTGCTGTGTAGCTCTAATGTGCAGAATATACCAGATGTTTTCCCATCTGTTTTAATGATAAAAAGTTCAGGTTTCAAGTCACATCGCCTTTCTGTGATTCTGTATATAATGAGTTTATCAAGCACATGATGACCCCTGAGAATTATTAACCACAAATAACAATGTTTCATTTTGTACAGCATGTGGTGCCCTTTCAAGTAGAAGCTTAAAATAAATTGACATATATGAATTACAAAGATGAAGCTTTCATTAAAAATCATGCAGAATTTATTCTAATAATATTTGATGTACATATATAAGAAAAAATAATTTTCATTGTTTAATTCCAGACTCTAGCACTGAATTCTTCTGTGACCTTGCATAAATATCTCTATACTGGTTTCATGAAATACAAAACAGACATTATAATACCTACCACCAATGAGAATAGCAAAATAAACAAGCTCCTTAAATAAATTAAAAATACTGCCATGGTCAAGTTGAGGGGAGAAAGAGCAATCTGAGAAGGTGGTATGTTGTAAAGCTAAAAGAATGGTTCAGTGAGTGCTTGATGTTATTAATTAATTAATTAATTTTAATCCTCACCCGAGGATAGGATATGTTTTTATTGATTTTAGAGAGGAGGGGGGGAGAGAGAAAGAGAGAGAGAGAGAGAGAGAGAGAGAGAGAGAGAGAGAATGATGTAAGAGAGAAACATGGATCAATTGCTTCCTGTACATGACTCAACCAGGGATCAAATCAGCAACCTAGGTATGTGCCCTGGTTGGGAATAGAATCTGCAATCTTGTGGTGTATGGGATGATGCTCCAACCAACTGAGCCACCTGGCGAGGGCTATGTGTTTATTAATTTAGATGCAGGTTGTAAAACTCATTTTGAGAGTTTTTTGTGAAGATTAGAAATGATGTTTGTAAAGCAAGGTAACTGGCCCAAATATGTGGCCTAGTGAATGGTAGCTATTATCCTATACTAGAGGCCCAGTGCACAAATTCGTGCATCAGTGGGGTCCCTTGGCCTGGCCTGCGGGACCGGGCCGAAACTGGCTCTCTGACATCCCACGAGGGGTTCCAGACTGCAAGAGGGCGCAGGCCGGGCTGAGCCCCCCTCCCCCTACCCAGTGTACGAATGTCGTGCACTGGGCCTCTAGTTTTTTTATAATGCCCAAACAGATTTATTTGTATACATACCAATGAAGAAAAGTAGTCTTCTGTCAAATGGAGAAGATTAAAATTCTTAAGTAGCTGATTTTGGGACCTACTACAATGGAAAGACTTGCTTTATTGTCTTCAGATGTTAGGTCTATTTACAGGCTTTTTAAATGGGTCTTCTCCTGGGGCCTGCTTTTCCACTTCCCAATGATATACAAGCTGGTGTTTCAGGTAGTTTCTGTTCTTCTTTTGTTCATCCAGGTACATTGCCATGAAGCATAAGACATCATATTCATTGTTGGCAGAAGCTATGGTCTTCAGGTCTAGCAAGAGCTTGATTAACTGGTTCTCTAACTCCAGAGCTTATGAGCTTGTATGTTCTCTAGAGCTTGTATGCCAGTTTTCCAGTTATCTATCTCAGGCCTCTTAATCACTGGAAGGCAGATTTTACTCTCACATCCTCTTAGATACCTTAGGAATTGCTTTCCATGTTCCCTCTTCACCTCAGCTTAATTTTCAAACAATGTGGCAAAACGAGGTTCTCCTGGGCCTTCAATGTAATAACAGGCCATAGATAAATAAGCATTACTGATGTGCAGCTCATAGATGCCACGTGATTAATAGCAAACCTACACTCTTCAGAGAAGAGGTACTGGGCTGCCATCTCAGCTTTAGAAAAAAAAAAACACATGCATATACAGTACTCTGAATGGTAGGTATTATTTTTACCTTAGCTTCAGAAATTGCCAGTCTTTAAAGAAGAAGAACATAATAAAATAAACCATGAAGTAAAAGTATGCTTTTAACCATTATGTTGTTATTTGCTTATGTTGAGTATCTTTAAAGTCATCATAAAACAACAATCTGTAGTTGTTAATGACATTGGAGATTGAACGTAATCTAAGCTGGCCTTAAGCAATACTGTGGAGATTTTCTTTTTGAGTAACAACCTGTTATCTTCCTTTTTACCGTAGTTGTCATTTGCTTCTCTTCTAAAGCAGGTTGTTAAAACAATCGTCATTTGAACTCATGAGTCTTACTAATATAGATTCAAACCTGTATGACTTTATTGCAGTTGCATGAATCTTGGCATTCATGCCATAAATCATTGAATATCCAAAATTATAGTCATAACTTAAGTTCAAAAGGAAGAATCTTAAAATATATGGAAGTGCCAATATGACAAGTGTCCACAGAAAGTAGGTTAGTCCCAATAGTATCACTTACCTTACTCTCTAGCAATAAACTGTGTGAATTTTACTTATGTTCATTCTTACTGATGCATTCAATGAGTTTCTGTAGCTTAATAAAAAAGAATGAAAGAGGGGAGGCCAGGGTCTGGGTGGAAGAAGGCAAAGGGGGAAATGGGAGACAATTGTAATGTCAAAAATAAAAATAAACTATAATCTATATATCTATATCTCTATATCTATATCTATATCTATATCTATATCTATATCTATATCTATATCTAAGCCTAAGTGACCTTCGGACCACTCTACCATTTGCCCAGTAGCTATGATGTTCAATGACCACCAGGAGGCAAATACTCCGACCAGTAGCGGAGGGAGCCCAATTCCTTGCAGAATCGGCTGTGGGTTAGGTTACTGCTGGGGCACTGTTGGCCCAGAATCTGCTTCACCCGCACCCTAGACCCAGAGATCGGTTTCGGCCCCATCCCTGCAGGCCAGGCCAAGGGATCCCACCAGTGCATGAATCCGTGCACCAGGCCTCTAGTTTAAAATAAAATAAATGTGTGAGAGGATATCTGTTGCATTAAAAAAGATGTTATTTTAAGGACATTTTTGGCCTATTCTTGTTCATTTATTCTTGTTCATTTTCTGCATTTCATTTAGAATAGAAAGTGTGATGTTAGATAATCTTGTGGTAATTTTTAGTTTAACTCTTATTTTTTCAGCATTCATTGCTATTTGTATGTCATTCAAACTGTTCATTAAATGTACCAGCTTAACTGTTTGTTTTTTCTCTCTCACTAATTATTTTAATTCAGGAAAATAATTATTAATCACATTGAATTTTTTTTTCTTGGATTTTGTTTCTAAAAGCATGCATTGTAAAGGAGAATCAGGAAGTGGAGGCTTGCAATAATCTGCCAAATCTTAACAAGAGTGCATGTTTGGAATACAGATGCTGTTATTCATCATTTGGGACCAAGAACTTCCGCTGTTTTGCCCCATTAAGCAATAGTAAGTTCATCCTTTTACATTTATTGTATGTCTATTTTTAAAAATTGAATAAGCAGGTCACAATGCCATACATTTAAATTTGGCTTTCCCAACTTCACATTTAGTAAATGGGGCTTCCATCTCTAAAGAAATACTATCTGTATAATGTCCTGAGGTGGCCAGGCCACCTCATTCATGAGCAGTTTCTGTTTAGCCAATAGATGTGACTATGGAAGTTTGGAATGAGTCTCTTCTTTTGCTTTAGTCCCTATCTTGTTCCAAAGATTTCAGACTCTATGAGAGGTAACTCTCATTGCCTGGTAGAATGTACCAATGAGACATTCCTTAGCTTACTTTTTTCTCCCCATTTACTTACCCTGAATAGACTTCTTCCCATTTATCTTATCTTCTGCACCTCATTATGTGACAGTAGACTTAAGTATTTTTTTATTAAGGTCTGTGTATTCATTTATCTTGGTTTTATTATTTTTGAATTAGGTTCTTCTATTAAGATTTTTTTTTCTTTTCAACGTTTTGAGAACTAGACAATCTCTTTTTGCTCCTTCATTTGGATAGTAGGGACATATTACCAGTAAGTCCCATGATGAATATATTTGATATGATTAAACACTAACAGATACCACAAAAAGGATGCATGCAAAGCAATGTCTTAGGTTAATATAGCCCCTATTCAATTTACAGCTCTTTGTTGAACATCTAGTATTAATAATGGGAGATGAAATCTGATCATGAATATAGAATTACAATTTTAACACTGTCACGCAGTGTTTATAATTTATTCATCATTTAGTCTTTATATTATGTGAGAAGAGACATTTGGTTTTTGTAGAGGGAAAATTTGAACCGTGACTTACAATTCCCCAATCATATTAGAATGTATTTCTAAACAAAATATACTTATTCATCTGCAAATTCTTGATATTTATTTAATTAAAGTTTATAATTTGGAAGTAAACATTTAAGAAGCCATTCCTTTATCAAGTTAACTATTCATAGATTAATTTACTCTTTGAGTGCTCTAAGATGTATAACATTTGGCCAAAGGAAAACATATTGAGGCCATAGGAAGAATTATGAATCATAATAATATGTTAAGAGAAACAGTAGGATCATTTTGTTAAGATTTCCATTGGGAGGCATGTATTTAAAGTGTCTACTTTAGTTGTGTTTCAAGAACATTTCATAAACTCCTGCACTTATAAAGGAGCAAGTATATTTACCTATCATATATGAATACCTCCTTATTTTACTTTACTGATACTTTTTATAAAGACTTTATGAAAGAGCTCATATTTGCTTCTCTTAATTCATAAAAATAACAAGATATAATTAAATCAACAGAGCCTTTGCAGATATTCCGGATGTTTGGATTTGGTGTGATTAGCATGATCATCCTGGGATGTCTGCCCATTTATTGCTTTTCTCTTCACTGTAGAAGGTAGGCAAACATAAACTTACATTTGTTGACTACTGAGTATACTTGGATATTTCTGTTTAGACACATTTATTCATACATTCCAGAAACACGGGGATTAAGTTTGGGTCCCTTTTGTTTAAAAAAAGGGAGCTCAGTAAAAATCTAAAAGTAAAATTGCCATAATATTTAAAAATACATGTTATTTTATTTTTCCATAAATTTAAAATATCTTCTTACATAGTCTGCACATTGTCTCATCAAACAAAATACCAATTGGAAGAAAACTTAAATCAGTGAGCTGACTGGGGGTTTTTGAGTGGAAATAGTTTTTAACTGCAAATCAGAAGGATTCCAGCAAATGTTAGTCTAAATAGATAGTCATCTATCATTGTGCCTTAAAGCCTTGGTCTGTCTTCAAGCTGATTTTTATCAGATTTCCTCTTAGCATCTCATACAAACTTCCAGTGCATTATTGGCATAATGCTTTTAGTTTATTTTTTAACTAGAGGCCCAGTGCATGGATTCATGCGTGGGTGGGGTCCCTTGGCCTGGCCTGCAGGGATTGGACTGAAACCAGCTCTCTGACATCCCTTGAGGGGTCCCAGATTGTGAGAGGGCAGTTCTCAGGTGGCGCACCCCAGAATTGGGCTCCCTTCTCTCTGGGTCCAAGTGTGTCACCTGAGAACTGCAGCTGCCAAGTCACCTCAGCTTGGCAGCTCCTGCATTGAGCGTCTGCCCCCTGGTGGTCATTGCATATCATAGCTGCTGGTCAGATGGTTGAACAGTCGAATGGTCACTTAGGCTTTTATATATATACTAGGGGCCCAGTGCATGAATTTGTGCACCTTGAAAGGAACTGTGGGCCATGAGGCTGTGGTGGGCACAGGGGCGGGTCTCCGCCAATCCTCTGCACCCCTGCCTGGCCCCTCCTGCCTGGCCCCTGGTCTCCTCTCTGCTGGCAGCCCCGTTCCCGCCACCACCGCTCCTATGCATTGACAGCCCCAGCTCTACTCGCACCTGCTGATGGTGCAGAGTGATTGGGACCAGCACCAGCAGCGGGTGGGAGCGGGGCTGGCACTGTCAGAGGGTGCAAGCTGTGGCTGCTGCCCCAATCGCCCCTCAGGAGCAGGGGCAAGTGGAGAAGCCCTCAGGGGCGATTGGCGCCTGCAGCCGCTCATACCCGCTAATGGCACCAAGTGATCAGGACTGGTGCTGGCAGTGGGTGCGAGAAGCAGTTGCTGGCCCGATTGCCACTCAGGAGCAGGGGTAGGTGGAGAAGACCTGAGGGGTGATCGGGGCCGGCAGCCGCCACCTGTACCCGCTGATGGCACCGAGTGATTGGGGCCAGCAGCAGGTGCGAGCGGCGGCTCAGGTGCTGGCAGTGGGTGCGAGCGGGGCCAGCTCCAGCAGCAGGTCGGAGTGCTGGGCAGGACCACGGCATGCGGGAGCCAAGATTTTTCAGTAACCACCAGAGGCTAGCCCCGATGGCAGCGACCAGTACCCCACCTTGGTCTGGCACCCCCTCTCACCTGCTCCACCACCCCTCCAAGGCTGACACCTGCCATATTCCACACTCTGCTGCCGGCTGCTGATATCCGCCATGTTCTGTGCCCGCCCCCTGGTGGTCAGCACACATATAGCGACCAGTTTGGTGGTTCTGCATTTGGTCTATTTGCATATTTGCCTTTTATTATATAGGATAGATAACTCTCCAGCTACTGGGGACAGAGTGGATGTGGAGGGAGAAAGCAGGTTTAGGACTAGGGAGAGGTGAGTGAGGCACTTGGAGCACAAAATCTAAGAAGGCACTCACTGTGAAGTTTGTGCAAATGCAGAGTTGGCTCTAATATGACTCTGAGAGTAATACCTCCTTATATCTTCTGGTAAAGAAAAGGTGCCTGTTGAAGATTAAACATCTTTGATATTTTTATTCACTTTAATAAGAAAGTGGTATTTGGGTTACAAAAATTGATTAGATTTTACTGGAAGATTTAGACATACACATATTACCTTATTTTCTGTAAAGTTCATTATGTCTTTTCTTTCCTTTCCTTTTCTCTTCTTTCTTTTTCTCTTCTCTTCTTTTCTTTTTTTTCTTTCTTTTCTCTTCTTACCTTTTACTGAAGTCTGATGAAGGTGTCATTGTATTTATAGTTAATAGCAACCTCATATTAGTGGAAGCTTAATATATTTTATTGAATAAATGAATGGTTCAAAAAATAAAGAAATACAGTGCATGGAGTTGGCTAGCCTGGAAGGCAGTCCTATAGTAATTTAAACTTTCTCATTGCTCACATCACTTACTCAGAACTGTGAAGATACTATTGGGTCACAGCCTTTCAGCTCTTCAATTTTCATATGACAGTATATTATTTTCTCAGTTTTTACTTAGTTGCCTATACTGAGTGGGTAATCTCTATTCCTTGGCTGCTCTCATTTTCTTTCTTGTTTCAGGGAATAGGAATGGACTTTCTGAGTCCTCCCTTCTTCCCCCCAAAGCTTGATTTCATATAAAATATAACCCATATATAAAAATGAAGTTATATTTTCTAGAAACTGGTAGCTAGGATTATGCTGTACTATTTAGTCTCTTATATGATAGGACTGATATAATAATTTCATTATGGCATCTTTATTGTGCCTCTGCCAGGGAGTTTTATGGGGATGTTTAGATTTTTCTCTAAAATAAATTGCAAAGGATTATTCCTGATAAGAATATATTTTCTTCTTTTTACACAATAAGAACTGCTTAAGAGACTGGAACAATGTGAAGAGTATATACATATTGAACACCATACATTTCAGTTTACTATGATTAATTAATTAACTTATTTTACTGTTTTGTATAAGAGTGGTATGTATGTTCCTTCAGTCATTCTGAGCTGCTTGTTGAACCCCAGAGCAGGTGTCAGTTTCATCTTTCTGCTTAGCTGAATTCCCAGGAACAATGGATGGTTGAGGGTAGATGGGCCACCGTCAGCTTTTCCTAGCAAGCTGATTTTAGCAGCAAGGGAAATAATTGTGTTAGAACAAAGACCCTGTCCTTGATACCAAACAAGGAGCTAAAATAGAGTTCAAAGCCTGCCAACTCTCTCCCCCTTTGTTGGGAAAGATATCTCTTTAGAACTATCCCCTTAAGTTCCTCTTCTTCATTTCAAAGAATAAAGAGATAGATAAAATATTCCAGAAGGTAAAACAAATGTTTGCATAAAAAGAAAATAGATGCAGCAGGAAAAGAAATATGTAGTGGTTTAAAAAAGAAAAAGAAAGAAACCAATCACAGTTTGTCTAAATCAGAAGGGCTAAAAGCCAAATCCAGATGCAGTAACATGATCTGGGCCTCTTTGCTGGAAGAACTCTTGAGAAATTGGGAGATACTCTTAAACTCCTCCTGCTGTATCCTGTTCTATAAGTCAAATATGCATTCCTTCAGGAATAAGATGTTGTAGCTCTCCTCTCTTGACCCTCAGTGGTAAGCCAAAGTAAATTATGTTTTGACATTCCCCTTAACTACTTCTCATTTCTAAGCAGAGGTGGCTTAACTTTGTCCCTGGAATAATCTATAACTGAATCTCTAGTTTACTTCCACTTGACTTGAGTTTAGGTGTGATATGAACCAGGTACACAGCGAACTCAAGTGAGCTTAAACTAGGTGTACATTATAAAAATGGGAGCAGGGAGCATTAAAAAAAAAGCTTTCTAAGATTTGCTACTAATAGCCTTATTAAACTCCCCTATAAGATATGTTTTGAAATTTGTTACATCTTCAAGGTTACTTAAGTTCTATTTTTGTTCTCATTAATAAGGATCAGAAGCCTCATTAGGTTTAAGTGTCACTGCTAGGCTTAAGATTTATGTAGGTATGAAGGAAGGAAAAGATCAGGTGGATAGGGACAAAAGGAAGCATGGCAGGGGGTCCTTTAGCAGGGAGAGGGCTAGAGAGATAGAAACATCAATGAGAGAGAGAAACATCATTGATTGGCGGCCTCCTACATACCTCCCACAGGGGATCAAGCCCACAACCTGGGCATGTTCCCTTAACAGGAATCGAACCGGCAACCTCTTGATTCCTGGGTTGATGCTCAACCACTGACCTACACTGGCAGGGCATATTCTGTGCTTTTCTGGATGAATGACTCTTAAATCTGAATCCTGAAATTTTCAACTCTACCTTTTCCATATTTCTACCTGCCCTCACGAATTAGATATTCTGTTAGCACTTTATATGCAACATGTGCAAAACTGAAATTATCTTCTTTTTCTTCCAAATCATCTCCCCTTGACAGCTCTGAATTTCTGTCAGTGATTTCTTTAGTCTCCCAGACTAGAAGTCTTGGAGTCATCTGTGACTATTTACTTTATTTCATCCTTAATATGTAATCTGTTCTCGTAGTCTCCCTGTCATTTTGTTGTTGTTGTTTTCTTTGGAATGAATCTGAAATTTCCCTCTTATCCCATTTTATTGTCACAGCTTAGTCCAGGCCTTGTCATGCTTTCAACTGCTATCCTGGGTAAGTGATTTCAGGAGAGGGGCAAAAGGGCACCAAGGTGTGTTCATCTTCTAGGGCTGCTATAACAAATTACCACAGACTGGATGGCTTAAACAATAGACATTTATTTTCTCACTGTTCTTCAGGCTAGAAGTCCATGATAAAGTTTCCAACTGATTTGGTTTCTGGTGAGGACTCTCTTCCTGGCTTGCAGGTGGCCACCTTCTTGCTGTATTTTCACATGGCCCTTCCTTGATCCACGCAAGAGTGGGGAAAGAGAGAAAGAACAAGCTCTCTGGTTTTTAGCAAAAAAAAATTCCTAAAATTTTAGTTTTTATAATGACACTAATTTTATCAATTGCGGCTCCACCCTTATGAACTTATTTAACCTTAATCAATTTTTTTGGAGGCCCCATATGCAAACACAACCAAACTTGGAGTTAGGGTTTCAAATATGAATTTTAGGGATACAACCAATCAGTTCAAAACACAAGGCTAGTTAGCATATAAGATCAAAGTCAGGATAGGGGACTGAGGAAGACATCAGAATGAGATGTTTAATCCAGAGTTAATATAAGAGTGACAATAACTGGGATGGGGCTGAAAATGGTGTTTGTAAGATGGCTAGGAGTTGAGTCTCAGAGAAGTTTCCTGGAACTTCAATAGGAATGTATTACAGCTGTGACATTAGGAAGGAGGTAAAGCGTACAGATGCTTGTCAACTCAGTTTGGACATATACTTGGACTCCTAATCTAATTTCCTTCTATTCCAACATGTAAGGTTCTGCCAGAATATCTTTCTAAAATAGTATTATTTTACCCTAGCTAGTTTATCTCAGTGGATAGAGCGTCGGCCTGTGGACTGAAGGGTCCAGGGTTCGATTCTGGTCAAAGTCACGTGCCCAGGTTGCTGGCTCAATCCCAGTGTGGGGCGTGCAGGAGGCAGCCAATCAATGATTCTCTCTCATTATTGATGTTTCTCTCTCTTCCTCTCTGAAACCAATAAAAATATATTAAAAATAAAATAGTATTATTTCATTTCTATATATCATTCAGGAACTTCTGGATTCCAGGCCTTGTACCAGATGCTATAAAGGATAAAATGCTTAATCAGATCATGTTCTGTGGTCTCAAGTGACACATAGTCTAATAAAGGATATATACAAGTTTATAAGGTAGAAAGTCTCACACCATATAAAAAGGTATAGATAAAAACAATTAGCATGTTTGGCTTTTTCCAGTTTATGTTAACTTTTCATAAACATTGTATTATGTGACCTTCAAAACAGAGGTGCAGGGCCCTGGCTGGTGTGGCTCAGTTGGCTGGAGTGTCATCCCATGCATTGGAAGGTAGAAGGTTTGATTCCTGTTCAGGGAACATACCTAGGTTGTGGGTTTGGTCCTTGGTCAGGGCACATATGAGCAACCGAGCAATGTATCTTTCTCACATAAGTGTCTTTCTCTCCCTCTCTCCCTTTCCCTCTTCCTTCCTCTCTGGAATCAATAAAATAAAATTGAAAAAATTAAAAAAAAACCCACAGAGGTGCAGGGAGATTTGTTCTCTTGCTCAAGATTACATAGCGAAAAAAACAAGGTTTCCAATCTATCTTTTGAGTTTGTTACTTTTTCTACTATAGGAAATAGCAAGAATAAAAATGTAAATAAAATAACACAATGTCATCTTATTGCTTCAGATTTACTCAAAGGGCTTTAGCTTTCAAAGTTATCTATATTGGACTCATCCTTTAATTCCAATAATCTTAGAACATTCCATGTACCATTTGCTCCAACCAGGGAACTATCTTTATATTCCTTGGCATACACCAGCCTTTATTCTTTCCGCTGCTCTTTACTTTGCCCATGTTGCTCCCCAATCCTGGGATTGTTCTCTATCTGCTTTACTTACTTGCATTCTTTCTGACCTTCAAATTGCATCTGCTTCAATTCTCCCATGAAGTGTTCTACAACTGCTCCAGGTCCCAGTGTTTTCTCTTTTCTTGGAACCTTTTTTTCTGCACTTGTATTCTTATCCTATCTATCTATCTATCTATCTATCTATCTATCTATCTATCTATCTATCTATCTATCTATCTGGCTAATATGCAAAGTGTCCCCTCAGGAGTTCGACCAGGAGACCAGGAGTTCAATTGCTTGCTATGATGTGCACTGACCACCAGGGGGCAGCAAGGAACAAAGGAAGGCCCCAGCCAGCAGCTGGCAGCCGGGGAAGGGAGGCCCGGGCCGGCAGCCAGAAGGCCCCATCAGCACTGATTGCCGGCCAGGCCTAGGGACCTTACCTGTGCATGACGCCCACTGACCATCAGAGGGCAGACGCTCCAACTGATAGTTTAGCTTGCTGCTGGTGCTGGTGGGCTGAACTGGAAAGTGAGGTGTGAGGTGAGAGCCCTTAGGTATCTCCCAGGGTTTGGCCCAAGCCCCAGGTGGAGATGGGCAGGGGCGGGAGCCAGGAGGGACCAGGTGGCACGGAAGGCTGCTACTAGTGATCCCAGAGCCATGGACTGCTCAGCCCTCCACAGCCTGTGGCGTTCTCAGTGCACAATTTGTAATCTTCAGAGCTGCTTCTTTTTATTTGTTAAGTTTCACTAACTACTCCAGCTCTCCTCCGAGGCCCCACCTGGGCTCACCCCTGCACAAGTCCACACTACCGCATGGCCTGCACAGCCCCACCTGCACTGCCTCACTGGCACCACTTCACCTGCCCCGCACATCCCCACAAGTCCCACCCTGCACAGCCTTTGGGGAGCTCTGCACCCAGAGGAGAAAGGGGGAGGCTGCAGACAGGAGGTTGCAGGAGGAGGGGGCAGAGCAGGGCCCACCAAGTTAGGTGGAGGGGAGGGAGGGAGAGACCCCACAGGACTGGGGACAGAGATGGGCGGGGAAGGAGGGCTGTGCGGAAGTGTCACCCTTGGTTGAAATAGAAATCCTGACACTATTTTACAGACCTCAGCAGATGTGTGTGTGGCGGGGGTACGGAGACAAAAGAGGGTATGAGGGGACTGTATGGATGGAGAGCAGCGACGTTTGATTCATGACCTATTTATTTTTATTTTTGTTAATATATTTTTATTGATTTCAGAGGGGAAGGCAGAGGGAGAGATAGATAGAAACATCAATGATGAGAGAGAATCAATCTGCTGCCTCCCGCACGCCCCCTACTGGAAATTGAGCCCACAACCCAAGGATGTGCCCTTGACTGGAATCAAACCCAGGAACCTTCAGTCCACAGGCCGTGGTTCTATCCACTGAGCAAAACCATCTAGGGCAACCCATGGCCTATTTAAAACCCCTGTAGTAGGCTGAGCAGGGGTCTTACCACAATGCTGTTACCTGATAATGAAGGTGTCTCTCCTTATGTTGGGGTAATCGGAACTGCAGGGAAGTAAAGGCACACCCATGGAGTCTGCAAAGAGTTTCCATGCACATGATGCAATTTACTTCGTGTGGCAGCTGAAGAGGGTGAGCAGAACCTTGGAAGGACATGAGGTCTCCAAGACCAGGGGTTGGAGGGAAAGTGCGTGCCAAGCATTCTGCACCCTGAATTACAATCTATATATATAAAAGCCTAATATGCTAAGTGTCTGACCAGCCAGTTGACTGACCAGTCGCTATGATGTGCACTGACCACCAGGAGGAAGATGCTCCAACCAGTAGGTTAGCTTGCTGCTGGGGTCTGGCTGATCAGGATTGGGTGAGACAGGGCCGGACATGCCCTGGAGCCCTCCTGCGGTCCCTCCCGCAGCCCCTCCCTGGCCACTGACCCCAGTCGGCCCCAATTGGACTGGGTGAGATGGCCCTGATTGGCTCCGATCGCCGGCCAGGTGGAGGGACCCCACCCATGCACGAATTTTGTGTACTGGGCCTCTAGTTTAACATAATTATCCTTTTTGTTATTAGTTTTCTTTCTCTGGCTAAATTGGAATTCCTGTGAGGATAAGGAACCAAGCTTCTGTACTCCTTTGAGTTTAGAGCTGTGGTTTCCAAAATGGGGTCCCTGTACTAGTATTATCCACTTCCTTCTCTGAGAACATGTAATATATACATGTTCTCAGGTCACACCACAGATCTACAGAATCAGAAATTCTGGGCTTAAATCCAGAAATTTATGTTTTAAACAAGTCCAGTAAGTGAGTCTCATGTACATCCAGATTAAAGAACCACTGGCCTCTAGACCATGTGGTAGGCAACTCAGTAAATAATGATTGGAATAATCTAGTTATTCATTCCCTGGATTTGCTAGCTTTGTGATGTTGCAAATGGTAACTTAAACTTATAAAGTTTCCTATCTATAAAATTGATGTTATGTTTTTAACTGCTTTAAAAATATATATTTATGTAATGAATTAGAGTTTGTTAAGAAACATGGAGAATCAACCTTCTAGAGTAGTGTTTCTCAAATTCTGATATTTAGATGGCTTCTATGGAAGTAACCTTGGGAATATTTAATAATACAGATTCCCAGGCTTTACCCCAGAGATTCTGATTTAAGAAGTCTGTGGTTTGGTTCTGACATCTTTAAAGCACTCCACCTCAATCTAGTATACAGGCCATTTGGAACTATTCTAGACTCCCCAGTTCAATAATTTATTCATAATTTCTTTCTGCAAATATTTATTAAGATTCTAATTTGGTCTAGGCACTTGCATGACATTGTATTCTTCTCCATTGATCATCTCTTGGGCAGCCCCACTGTCCATGTTATGAGCCATCTAACCCCATATCTCAGAGTTCCCTAATGTACTAATTTCTGAGTAATCTCTCCTGTATTCTGCATTGGCCACCATTTTTCATGCCCACATCCAGAACCTTAACATTCATAAAAAATTAAACCGCTGAGTCTCTAAAATCTTAAACTTCAAAATCCTACTCTTTAACAAAGGTGCCTTGTCCTCTAGGTATTTCCTGTCTTTATCCTTGCTATACCTGTACTCATTGAGACCTCCAGGCTCTTTAATTCTCTGTATTCCCCTAGTCTTCTATATTTTTAACATAATCTGATTTCTTTAACTAGCCTAGATCCTATTGCCTGATACTTTAATCCATTCTTTCCACCCCATTTATTTCATTGCAACTGAATCCACACACCACTTCTCTGGTCCTAGATCTAGGCTCCTAGGAATTCCCAGAGAAAGGAATTCTCACAGTTATATAGATCTGTATCACTAGAAATTCACAGTGGGCCAATTTAGTGTTTCTAGGCACACCAATCCGCTTGATGTTAACAAACAACATGCTGCCTCACCATCTGAGCTTTTTACACAGTGCATTTGCCCACTGATTGAAATGTTCTTATATATATCCCCTTCTTCCTCTCTTTTATTTGGTTAACTCCACTCAGAATGTAGGCCTCAGCTTAGATGTCACCTGCCCTAGAAAGTATACACCAAACCTCCTGCCAAGACTGGGCCAGGCTTCTTCCTGTTTAACTCCTACCAGTCTTTGCTTACTTCTTTTGGATTATCTCAGTGTGATATATTTATCAGCCTATATATCTGTCTTCCCTTCTAAATTTTATGCTACTGAGGGCAGGTCCCATGCCTTATTCATCTTTATTAGAATAGTGCTTATTTCATAAATGAGCAAATGTGTCAGTGAATGAATGGATATGGGATAAGTTGATCTGTACATTTAAAGTATGAGTATATTGGCCACAATATATAACATTTTAATGAAAAAAAAGAAATTCTTTTCTAGGACACTGAACAAATATTTTCACCGCTACTTTCCACCTGGGGCATTCTCATTACATATTGGCTAGAATATCTAACTTTGGATCTCAGTAATACATGTTAGAAGGCTGAATCTAAAACCAAGTCCTCTGCACCTAGACCAGTGCAATGAGTTTTGAAACAATAAAGCTGTGTTACTGTTTTTGTTGTTAATTAAGGTGAAATGCAAACCATTAAATTTAAAATAAAATTTATGGATAAAGAAAACATAGAGCCATTTTCATCATGTGAAGTAAGACATATTAAAGACATGGCATTAAGAAAAGTATAAGCCCCCAATTTTTATCTAAAATTCTGAAATTCAAATAGTTCTGCAAATCTAAAGCTTTTTTCCTAATCATTTGGCACCAAACCTTGATGTGACCTGACCTAATATACTTTCTAGTTGCCATTTCATGCTTAGAGTAAATATTCATATATTTTATTGTAGAAATATTACTGTGCTTAATCATGATCCCAAGACTGCTTGGGAATGTCATGTATATTCAGTATGTTATGTCATATTGCTTTTTTAAAATCCAAAATATTCTGTCAGGTCAGTACTAGACTATTAGGGGGAACACTTCATAAGTTATGTAAATGTCTAACCACTGTGTTGTAAACCTGAAACTAATTTAATATTGAATGTCAGCTGTAATTGAAAAATAAAAAAATTCAAAATATTCTGCATTCTGAAACACATATATAGTTGCTTCAGTTATTATTTTTTGAGACTGTAGTTAACAACACTACAATATAAAGAGGCCACAGATAAATCATACAAATATAAATTTGGCCTTCACCCAGTACTTCATTTATGCCTGGAGACTATTTTTATGATTAATTGAGAAAAAGATATGTATTTGCTCCATATCTGTCTTACCTAGTGGATCTCAGTGACACCCAGTAATGAAGTTTTAGTGGAGAAAAGTGAGTATTACCTTCAAAGTCATCATTTTAAAGGCAGGCTTATCTATCTCTGGGCCCTGTATGCTCAGAACCTGATTGCTCCTATTCCATGCATTGAGCTGAGGATAGGAATGCATTTGTTATTAACTCTTAATAATATTACTTGCAAATCTTTCTTCCTTTATTTCTCTTATGGGTTTCCATCCTTATCTCTGCTTTGAGCATTCCTTTTTTTCCCCTTCACTTGTGTTTAGAGAGTGAAAACTCTATAAGCATGTAAATCAACATCGTTTCTGAACCCGCTTTGGTTTCCAGGCTCTGTAGATTATTTAAAGTTACAAGGTACAGCTTTAGCCTGAAGTTATTTCCAAGCTCCAAGGGGAAAAAGAGACAGGTTAGCATAGTAGGTGAGAGATTGTGCTTTAGATCTAGGCAGGACTGGATTTGAATCCTGGCTACACCATGGGTAATCTGGTAACCTCGGGCAAGTTACTTTCCTTCTTGGTGCCTCAGTTTCCTCATCTGAAAATGTAAATTATGAAAGAAATACTTGCCTCATTAAGTCTTAATGAAGATTAAATAAGATTGTGCACATATAGTACTTATACACAAGCCTTGGCACACACTTCTCATTACTAGTCATTATTCACTAATGCTGCAGTGTGGTTTAATGTACAGTGTACTTTAGAGTCAGGCAGACCTAGCATCTCCATTTACCACTTCTGTGTGACCTTGGATAAGTCATCTAACCTCTTTAAGCCCCAGTTTAATCACTTGCAAAATAGGAAACACAATATTCACCTTCTAGAGTTGTTGTGAGGATTAAATGAGAATAAATTATATAAAGCATCTGGCCAAGTTCTTGGCCTATCATAGAATCTCAAGGGCCCCCTTCCACCTACTGTCCACACAAATGCAAAGAAGTATAGGACTGAATACCAGAGATAGTAATAGTTAGTGAAAGTGAAAAATTATAAAATTATAGATAATAATATAATGTGAACTATTACTATTAGTATTGAAGTTCATAGAAGGAAGGAATCCTTGTAGGTTAGGAGTGAAAAGGGGAGACCTCTTAGAGAAATAATATATAAGTTGAGCTTTGAAATGTGGGTGTTGTTGTCAGCAGAGGGAAATAGGACAGCATTACTGTTGAAGAGGCTGAAATGATCAAAAAGACACCTAATAGATTAATAATAATGGTAATAATGAAAAATATGAGTGGGCCAAGTGTAATATTTTCTGTTAGATATTTAAATTCAGTGAGTTAAACAGTCAGGTTGGAATGTGTAGAGAGTTATGTGGGCAAATGGCCTTTTCCTTATAACATGCCAGTAGTTATTGTTCTATCACTGTTGAGAAACAAGGTTTCACTTTGAACTTTTAATATTACAGCAAATGGATCTATCCTTTACGAAGAAAAGCTAAAAGGATTTTCAAGAAGTTGAAGAAACAAAGAAACAAACTAAAGAGGGATGCTGAAATGTTAAGGGCAGCAATCGAAAATGAGGAAGGATTAAGTGAGGAAAAGGAACAAGAGGATGAAGGTAATGCCAATAGAATATAAAGTTGAAGCACTTCATATTTTATTCTTGTTACCATTATCTTGGTTCATTTAATGTTTACTTTTTACCACAGATGTTAGGACCATAGGAGTATCAACTTCTGAAGTGATAATATTGCTAGGGATATTTAGATGATAGGAAGGTGGACAAGAAATGTACAAAGTTATTTGTGTGCCACATTATTGGTATACGTTGCTCAACCCTTCATGGGAACAAAGAAATGGAATCTGGCCTCTCTGACTCTGAGACTCCATGATAGACACATAGACACTCTTGCAAAATAATAATGGCCATACTCCCCCATAGACCACACCACATATCTAGAGGACAGAGCATATAGCCTCAGGAGTCTGACAGATCTGGGATTGAATCGGCTGTCTGCTCTCCAAACTTATCCAATGCAGTATTAGAAGAAGATGAGAGAGGGGATTACAAAATCATACACTGGGGATGACCTGGGCCTCACTTGTGCATGCTTACATATCCCTTACCCTTGGCCTGGGTCTCCTCTTACAATAACTGTGAAGAATGAAGTAAGAATAAAATGGTTGGTGAGAAAAAAGGTATACTTCATGGAATAGAGTACTGGACTTGGAGTCAGGAAACTTAGGCCTTTAGTGGTGTTTCCATAGGCAAGTAAACTTTAAGCTCATTAATACCATCACCTGAAGTTTTTGTGTCGCTTAACCAATATAATGCATGCATGAATGCTTTGAAAATTGCAACATGTAATTCAAATTTAAGGTGTTCATTTCTAACCCCAGTTACAAAGAAGCAAAAGAGTGGAATAACCATTGAATTTAGTATCAGGAGACTCTGGCTCTAGTCCCAGTTATGCTATTATTTACAGTGGGAGCTTGGCTAAGTCTCTTAACTTCCCTGGGCCTCAGTTTACCAAATTGTGAAATGAGAGGTTTGGATTGGATGAGTAGGAAAATTGACTTATCTCAGAAGAAACAAAAGAAAATCTTTATACAAAGTATTATGTATATGATACTATTCATATAAGGTAACATAATAAGTATATATAGTAATCATACATGCATATTATTACACATACCTATATATTACTTTGTACATAGTTTAATGAAATACATAATGCATATATGTATATAGACATATGCACACGTATATTACATTATAGCTAGATTAACAATACAAACTCTGTGGCTATTTACTGGGGCATAGAAGTTAACTTTTTTATTACAAAATCTTCATTGTGAGATAGCAGATTTTGTCTGTATGTCTCACAGTAATATAAGATGATATATTGGTAAACTGAAAATGCATGCTAATCATAAATTTCAATATATAGAGATTGAGAAATTTGTTGCAGTCATTTCCTTTTATAACAAAGTGTGATGTATATATGGTAGTCCTTTCAAGTTGTTTAACTCTGGTTTACTTTTCTCCTGTAGCATGAGAAGAATGCAAACCATTCAGAGAAGACTTAACCTGATGGAGCATTTTAGAAGGATAAAAATTAGTCCTCAATTTTGTCATGTTTACTTCTTAAAATAAAGTTCATAGTTCTGTTTCTGTGCATCAAACCAGAATCTGAGCTCTTTTCATTAAAAATAATTTCAACAGAATTTTAAAAAACATACGAAAAGCACTCTTGGCATTTGAGGTCCTAGATAGTAATGGCAGAGATTTCATATTGTTATTCACCTTCTAGTAAAGTGGGTTAAAAACAACAACCAGTGATCATATTTCACCGTATATGATACTCTGTTTATTTTAAGGAAAATATGTAAAAATATTTTGTAGTAAGGTTCTTCTTTTTATTTTATAACATAACTTTTTTTCACCATAAAAGTAAGGCATATTCATTATAGAAAATTTGGTAAATAAGGTTATGTGATTATGTAGAAGAAAGAAAAAAATTCCCACTACACAGAGATGAACACTGTTGTGTTTTCTTTACATTTTAAAGAAAACAGTTGTATTCTGTGACATACATAAATTGATATTTTAAAAATTTATATCTTATTTTATGATTCACTTTCCCCTTTTGAAATGTTTGGGGCTCAAGTTTACCTGGGCTTGTGGTTCATTCATTCAGTGAACATGAATTGAGCTCCTGCTATGGGCCATGAACTTTCTATGTTCTAGAGATATAGTCATAGGCAAGATCTTGCCTATGACTATATCTCTAGCACATAGAAAGGCCTAGTCACTAGGCCTTTCCTTCGTGGAGCTCTACAGTCCAGCTGTGGAGGAAGCTAGTAAAGAAGTAATGACAGGGCTATAATAGGAGTACCAAGTTCCATGAGAACACATAGCAGGAGCACATAGCCCAGACTTCAAGAAGAGACATAAAATTAAAAGGAGAATCAACAGGTGTTTGCCATGTAATCACTGTGTCATAGGAGGAGTGTCTCAGGTACAAAGGCCCAAGTGCATGGAGTATTTACAGCACTGCAAGTTGTTCAGGATGGCAGCAGCTCGACTTAAATGTTAGATCAGAATATAATGCATATGAATAAGTTGGGTTTTATCCTCTGGACAGAAGGGACCCAATGAAGGGTTTTAAGCAAAAGAATGATATTCTAAAATCTATATCATTAGAGATTACTCTGTGTGTTGTTTGGAGAATTGAAAACGAGCAACACTAGTGTCAAAGGAACCAGTTGTGAGGCTGTTGTATTAATATGGTGTGTGTGTGGGAAATTGATGGGATTTAAAAGGGAGTATGACTTTCCGGCTTCTAAATGATGGCCCAAATGTAAAAATAGTGGTGCTATTGACTAAGATGGGACACTTGAGGAGAAGGGCTGGTTTGGCAGGGGAAGATTAATCATATTTGCATAGGGTTTTTGAAGTACCTATGGGCCATCTAGGGAGAGATGACTAGTTGACAGATATATGTGTCTGGAGCTCAGGAGAAGGTCTGGTTTGATAGTTTAGGAGTCATCGATATATAGATGATAGTTGAAGGCATGGTGAATGATTGATTTAAACCAGAAAGAATACGAGAAAAGGAAGTGGAATAGAATGCAGAGAACAAAAGCATTAAAAGGATGGTCAGAAGTAGTGTAGCTGTCAGTGGAGAATGAGAGGGATGAGGATAAGCAGGAGAGATCAGTATAATGAAATCCAAGAGGAAGGCATGCTTCAAGGTGGAGGGAGTGTGATCAATAGTACCAAAATGCGGTTACATTTCCACTGGATTTAGTAACATGGAAGTAATTAGTGCATTTGGCAATAGCAATTTCAGGGAAAAGGTAGGAGCAGAAACTAGATAATGAGTTGCAGTGACAGAGAGGTGAGAAAGTGAAAGCAGAGAGTGTAAACAACCTGTTGAAGAAGTTTCACTGTGAAGGGAATCTGAAATAAAGGTGCAGTAATTGATTGTAGTATAGGATAGGGAGAAGAACTTTTTTTTTGATAGAAGAGTAGAGAAACAGTGAGTGTAAAGGCTTGGGTTGTAAGGAAGTTTCAACTTGCCTTCCTGATGCCCAACTTTCCCTGCTGTTTTTTTTTTTTCCATAGCATTATGGTATGCTCTTGTTTCCTTTGTTAAATATTAATTGACTATAACAGCATGTGTTTATTTCCAGGCTCTTTGTTCTGTTCCATTGATCTACATGCCTGTTCTTGTGCCAGTACCAGGCTGTTTTAATTACAATAGCTATGTAGCATAGTTTCATATCCATTATTGTGATCCCTCCAACTTTGTTGTTCTTTCTAGAGATTGCTGAGGCTTTTCCCGGTTTTTCTTTTTTTTTGGGGGGGGGGTGGGGGTCCATAGAAATTTTTGGAGTATTTTATTTTTTCTTTTGTTTTAATTTGAATTCTTTATTGTTTAAAGTATTACATAACTCTCCTTTTTCCCCCAGTGACCTAACTCTCCTTTTTCCCCCAGTGACCTCTCCCCAGCCGCTCCCACACTGCAGAACATGCCCTCATGTTCATATGTATGCATACAAGACCTTTGGTTGATCACTTACCCCCCTGCCCCATCCTCCCTCATTCCCTCTTAAGTTGGATGGTCTGTTCAATGCTTCTATAATTCTGGCTCTATTTTTGTATGTCAGTTTAGGTTGTTCATTATATTCCACAAATGAGTGAGATCATGTGATATTTATCTTCCTCCAACTGGCTTATTTTGCTTAGCATAATGCTCTCCAGTTCTATCCATGCTGTTGCAAATGGTAAGAGTGCCTTCTTTTTTATAGCAGCATAGTATTCCATTGTGGAGATGTACCACTGTTTTTTTTTAAATTCATTCATCTTCTGATGGGCACTTAGGCTGCTTCCAAATTTTAGCTATGGTAAATTGTGCTTCTATGAACATAGGGGTGCATATATCCTTTCTGATTGGTGTTTCTGGTTTCTTGGGATACAGTCCTAGAAGTGGGATTACTGGGTCAAATGGAAGTTCCATTTTTACTTTTATGAGGAAACGCTATACTGTTTTCCGCAGTGGCTGCACCAGTCTGCATTCCCACCAGCAGTGCAGGAGGGTTCCTTTTTCTCCACATCCTCACCAGCACTTGTCGTTTGTTGATTTGTTGAAGATAGCCATTCTGACAGGTGTGACATGGTACCTCATTGTCATTTTGATTTGCATGTCCTCTATTGAAAAGTGTCTATTTAGGTCCTTTGCCCATATTTTGATTGGATCATTTACCTTCCTTTTGTTAAGTTGTATGAGTTCCCTGTAAATGTTGGAGATTAAACCTTTATCTGAGAAAACATTGGCAAATATGTCCTACCATGCATTGGGATTTCTTGTTTTGTTGTTGGTTTCTTTTGCTGTTCAGAAGCTTTTTATTTGGATGTAGTCCCATTTGTTTATTTTTTCCTTAGTCTCCATTGCCCTAGGAGCTGTGTCGGTAAATATATTGCTATGACATATGTCTGATATTTTGCTGCCTGTGGAGTCTTGTAGGATTTTTTTATGGTTTCCCGTCTTACATTTAAGTCCTTTATCCATTTTGAGTTTGTTTTTGTGTATGGTGTAAGTTGGTTAAGGTGGTTACCACAGGAGAGGGACAAGTGCCCACCCTGCGGTCCCGGGCATCTGTGGCTGCAGCCTGCCCATGGTCCCCTGCAGCTACGGCCGGCCTGGGCATAGCTGGCCCAGGTCTTGGGTGCCTGCAGCTAGCCACAGGGAGGGAAGCTCGGGTCCTAGATGCCTGCAACAGCCGGAGGAGGGAATCCTGGGTCTTCGGTGTGGAGTGAGGCAGAGGCAGGTAGGGGCAATCAGGCCAGCAGGGGAGCAGTTAGGGCTATCAGGCAGGCAGAGTTGGTTAGGGGCGATCAGGCAGGCGGGAGAGTGGTAAGGAGCCAGCTGTCCCGGACTGCGAGAGGTAGTCGGACATCCCCCAAGGGGTCCTGGACCTGAGAGGGAGCAAGCTGGGCTGAGGGATCTCCCCCCCACCCCCGTGCATGAATTTCATGCACCAGGCCTCTAGTAATATAAAAGAATATATATATAAATTTTTCCCTTTAATTTATTTATGTATTCATGTATTTTTGGAAAAGGGGAATGGAGAGTAGATATGCCTGAGTTGGTGATTGAAACTAATTAAGCTATTAGTACAAGAAGAGAACAGGTGAGGGGAGGAAAAGCAGAAGCAAAAAAAGAAAAGAAAAGAAAAAAAAAGACCAGTTATAAAGCAAACTAATGAACAATCAAACAAATAACAAGACAGAAAGAAAGAAAAAAAAGGAAAAGGAAGAAAAAATTTTGGCTAGTCAAGAAAAAGAAAAGAGAAGTGTGCATGGACTTGGACAGGGGAGAGGAAATTAGATATATGAGTAAGATCAATTTTTAACAGTGAGCAAAAAGAAATGCTAGAGATAAACTAAAGCAGGAACAGGGTAAGAGAAACAGGATGAAAAATGGGAAAAGTGAGGAAGAAAGTGTTGGCATAAAGGAAAAATTGAGATAAAATAAATTAATGCTAAAATAAAAATAAAAATAGTATGTAAAACACTAATCCAAAAAAATAAAATAAAAATGAAATAAAATAAAACTTTAAAAAAGGTAAAATAATAGTAATAATAATTAATTATAAAAATATAATAATAAAAAAGTAAAATAAAATGAGAAAAAAAATTTCTTAAGTAAAAGATAAAAAGTAAAAAACTGAAGTAGTGAAGGTCATTCACTTCAGCGGAGCTGAAATGACCCATAAGGGCTAGTTTAAGACCCCTATCTACTGTTCTGCCTGGCACATCTGTTTTCTGTCAGGTAGTCAGCACAGTATTGAAGTTCCCTGTGATCCACCCTTCCTCTGTGTCATAAGCCACAACCTTGGTTTCAAGTAGGTGGGATCACTCTGCTCACTTTGTTTCTCTGTCTGACTTCAGTTGTATTTACACAGCATCTATTTCTGACACAGCCCCTGAGTGGTGGTGTTTCTGTATTGGTTTACGGAACCAAATGGCCCCTCATTTCAGTG
The DNA here is from genome assembly GCF_000147115.1 of Myotis lucifugus. Lineage (NCBI taxonomy): Eukaryota > Metazoa > Chordata > Mammalia > Chiroptera > Vespertilionidae > Myotis > Myotis lucifugus. The sequence continues at coordinate 5,347,627 of NW_005871088.1, read as the reverse complement.
TTTAAACTCTTCCTTTCCCTGCCACACTCAAGATTGGGTTGAAGGGACGGACTCTCCCAGAGCTGGTTTCCTGCTCATCTCTCCCTATTCTGCTCCCCAGTTTCCACAAAAACCACCTTCCCCTGCAGTCTTGGTGAGTGTTTTTTTTTTTTTAAATATATATTTTATTGATTTTTTACAGAGAGGAAGGGAGAGGGACAGAGAGAGTCAGAAACATCAATGAGAGAGAAACACCGATCAGCTGCCTCCTGCACACCCCCCACTGGGGATGTGCCTGCAACCAAGGTACATGCCCTTGACCGGAATCGAACCCGGGACCCTTGAGTCCACAGGCCGATGCTCCATCCACTGAGCCAAACCGGTCAGGGCTTGGTGAGTGTTTTTTAATTGGAAGATTCTATGTACTGGGCTTTGAAAGCAAAAGCAAAGAAGTCAAGAAGCATCGATCAGACTGTCAGACCTTAGAGGGAAGGTAGGGGAGGGTGGGAGTAAGGAGGAGAGATCAACCAAGGGACTTGTATGCATGCATATAAACCCAACCAATGGACACAGACAAAAGGGGGATGAGAGCATGAGTGGGGGGGATGGAGGTTAATGGGGGGATGAGGACACATATGTAATACCTTAATCAGTAAAGAAATTAAAGATTGAACAAAACAAAACAAAACAAAACAAAACAAAAGTCAAAACAACAAAGCAACCTCGCCGCCTCATGTCTTTCTCCCCCTGGCACTGTGCGGCCGGTACAGAACTTCAAGCCGCCTTTCTGGACACAGTCTCTCACAGCTTAGATCCAGAGTCCCCCTTCCACATTCCAGGGCTACACTGACCTCAAGGGCTGCGGATTTGGTGGAGAGCAGTCTCCCTCTGACTCTAGATCCCGCCTCCCGCGTTTCTCCCTCCAGCTCAGAACCCAGATCCCACCTCTCTCCAGGCAATTTCTGACCTTTCCATCCACAGATTGCCTCACCAGCTGTGTTTAATTCACCAATTACAGGTGTATGTTATTTGATTCAGCTGTTCCTTTTATCTGCTCTGCGAGAAAAAGCAGGACCCGTCCGAGCATTCGGCCGCCATCTTGTCTTCCCCTGGACAAACATTTTAAGCACCCACAGTCTGGGAGGCTGGAGTCTTGGTGTTTGTGGGTTTGCAGCTGAGGCAGCTAGTCCCTGAGCGTTGTGGCTGTAGGGTCCCAGGAGGTATCTGAGGTCTCCCTAGGTGAAGGTAAGTCTGGGCTTCCCATCACAGCTGCTCTCCCCCTTCAAGATGGTGTGGTCTCTGCGGCAGAGCCGGCTGCTCTGGAAGAGATTTTCAGCGGTAGTAGAGGCTGCCCAGCTAGGGGAGCCTGGTCTTCCAGTCCCCAACAGTCCTGTGGAATATAACTGTCCCTCACTCACACATACAGACACTCTCCACGCATTCTCCTTTCACTCTCGCAGTCACACACTATCTTGCAGCCTGCCGTCCTGTTGGCCACTATCTTGGATCTCTGCCTATATTTGATAATCTTGGAAAGGATTTGATATATCTCAGATTTTTTTATGGGAACAAAGCAAACAGCTGTGAGCCCAGGCTCAAAACAGCTTTGATGAGTTGTCAGAGATTTCTGGGTAATGAAAATTATGGAGGTCTGTCTTTGGAATCAGTTAAATTCTGCCTGAGGCAGTATATTCCCTAAATAGTTAAAAATAGGTTATGTAGAGAGGTGGGGGTAGGTCTAACTATAATGAAATAGCACCAGGGAGATCTTTGTGGTAAAGGAATAATGCTGTATCTGGATTGCAATAATGGTAATAATGAACCTGCATATGTGATAAAATGATATAGAACTATACGCACACATTGTACCAATGTCAATTTCTTGGTTTTGATATTGTACTGTAACTATATGAGATATTACCATTGAAGGAAACTGGATTAAAAATAATACGGACCCCTCTGTTCTATCTTTGCAACTTCTCTGAATTTATAATTATTTCCAAATAAAAGTTTAAAAAATAGAGGAACAAAAACAAAAAAATAGGTCACATAGACTAGCATCTCCCAGGAAAAGCCAACATGACTCCCAAGTATTCTGTTTACTTTGTCTCAGTTGAGCACCAAGGCTGGGAGACAAAGTTCGGGCTGACTGACACCTGTGTGCCTTGCCAAATAATGCGTTAGACAACAAAACATAAATATACCCTTCACATGTCGTCTGTGAAAAATGATAATTTTACTTCCTCCTTTCCAATTTGAATGCCTTTTATTTTGTCTTCTTGTCTGATCACTGTGTCTTGGAGTTCTAGAACTATGCTGAGCAAGAGTGGGGAAAGTGGACATCCCCATCTTGTTCCTGTTCTATAGGGAAATACTTTTAGTTTTTGCCCATTGAGTATGATGTTGGCTGTAGGGTTGTCATATATGGTCTTTATTATGTTGATATATGATCCCACTATTCATGCTTTGCTGAGAGTGTTTATTAAAAATGGGTGTTAAATTTTGTCAAATGCTTTTTCTATATCTATTGATATGATCATGTGTTTTTTATCCTTCATTTTGTTTATGTGATGTATCACACTTATTGATTTGTGAATATGGTTCCAGCCTTACATCCCCAGAATAAATCCCACTTGGTTATTGTGTATGATCTTTTTAATGTATTGATGGATCCTATTTGCTAATATTTTGTTGATAATTTTAGCATCTATGTTCATCAGGGATATTGGCCTTTAATTTTCTTTCTTTGTAGTGTCTTTATCTGGTTTTGGAAATAGGCTAAATCTGGCCTTGTAAAAAGAGCTTGGAAGTTTTCCTTCCTCTTGAAAATTTTGGAATAGAGTGAGGAGGATGGGTGTTAGTTCTTCTTTGAATGTTTGGTAAAACTCATCTATGAAGCCATCCAGTCCACGACTTTTGTTTGCTGGGATTATTTTGATTACTGCTTCAATTTCACTCGTTGTTACCCACCTATTCAGGTTTTCTGATTCTTCCTGATTAAGGTTTGGAAGATTGTATTTTTCTAGGAATTTTTCCATTTTGTCCTGGTTGAACAGTTTGTTCGCATATAGTTGTTCATAGTATTTTCTTACAATCCTTTGTATTTCTATGGTGTTGGTTGTTACTTCACCTCTTTCATTTCTGATTTTATTTGGGTCCCTATTTTTTAATGAGTCTGGCTATTCACAGATTGCTTTTAATAAAAGAACAAATGTACTCTTACAATGGAAAAGTCCAGTGGTAACCACCTTAACCAAGTGGCCAAGCTGGGCAACACCAATAGTGGTTTTACTTTACACTGTGGAAACCCAGTGTCATTTATGTGAGGTTCTTGCTGGAAATGTTTGACCTGAATTTTATCACAAGGAAACAGGCAATTCTACAATGTGGAGTGTGATAGACAACGGACCAGGACTCTTTCAATTATTTGATGTCATGAAGAACAGAGAAAGGCAGGGGGATTGTTCTGGATTTCAGGACACTAAAGAGATAACAGCCAAATGCTTTGAGTGAATATTGAGTGGATTTTGGATTGGAAAAACATAATCTATAAATGACAGTTTAGGGACAACTGAAAAAAATTTAGTGTGGACTGGATACTAGATATATAATTTATTATGATTTTTTTCAGGTGTGCTGTTGTTGCAGTTAAATAGCAGGATCTTTTCTTGGGAAATGCATACTGAAATATTTCATGTTGAAGTGTTATGATGAAAATAACCTAATTTTCTATGATTTGGAAAAAGTGAAGTGTGGGTGTGGGTATGTTGTGAGATGGAGTGGGTGTAACAAGATTTTAAGAGTTGGTGAATATAGGTGATGGTTATATGGGTTTTGAAAAATTAGAGATAAAAAAACCCCTGTAGCCTTTTTCTATTTTTTCATCAAGGAATCCACTAGATGGCAGTAGAGGAAAACTCTTAGCATGTGTTTGCAGATTTTTATAAGGTGACCTTATTTTCTGATTTGAAAGGCTATTGGGTCTCCACTTGAGTAGAGAACTTACTATTTTGAGGGAATCACAGGATCTTCCGTGGGAGGAGGCTTCAGGGAATGGCCCTGTTCCAGGGTCCCTAAGCCAAGGACGGTTGTTAATGGCCCCACTGCTGGGACCCAAAGACCCTGGGGTACACAGACCAGTCATAGTGGCCCAGTCTGCCTAAATGGTGGGATTCAGAGGACCAGTTGTCTGCCTGAACAGACAATGCCTGGGGTCCATTCGGCAATATTGGTGAGCAGAGCACCTGGCTGCCCTGTGCCCTCCACAGTGTAATCATCAACCTAGGTTGTATACACAACAAAAATAATTTTCAAAAATGACATAATTAAAGATATTTTTAGAAAAACAAATTTGACGTTTATTGTAAAAAAACAACAACAACACACACAAAAAAAACACACAGACTAATGGAAAAATTTAAGGCTATACTTCAGACAGGAGAAAAATGCTCCCAGAGAGAAAGCCTGGCAGACAATAAGGAATGTGAATAAAATGTTGGTAAGCATGGGTGTAAATCTAGAGCAACACTGATAGTATATAGCAGTGATGGCGAACCTTTTGAGCTTGGCGTGTCAGCATTTTGAAAAACCCTAACTTAACTCTGGTGCCGTGTCACATATAGAAATTTTTTGATATTTGCAACCATAGTAAAACAAAGACATATTTTTGATATTTATTTTATATATTTAAATGCCATTTAACAAAGAAAAATCAACCAAAAAATGAGTTCGCGTGTCACTTCTGACACACTTGTCATAGGTTCGCCATCACAGTTATATAGTAATAAAAAAACATCTAATTTGTAAAGTAAAAAATAGGCCAGAGTGAAACATCAGATAATGAGAGCATATAGTATTGTGAATTAGTGTGAGCCCCTGACTCCTGTGCCTTCTGGATTTAATAGTCCATGTAGATTGTGGGGAGCCTCTATAGGGTTAAACCTCCAACTGACCTGTTGGCAAAGTCACAAACAAGTCCCAGCTTAGAGGGCACAGTCCTCTTAGCATAATTAGGCTTGACCTTATGATGCTCCCTAGATCTTACCTGGGAAGCTAATGGGCTGAGGGAAGTGCAACAAGAACAAAAACAAGTGAAACTCACAAGAACAGTGTAAACAAGTGAAACTCACAAGAACAGTGTAACTTTGGTAACCACTACCTTGTTTACCTCTGACTATAAAAACAAAGGCTCAGCTTGCCTCAGGATCTTACTCTGTGGCCTCAGCCAGGCACATGAAGATCTACGGAGACTAAAGAGAGCTAGAGAGTTCTGAACGCTGTCTCTATGTAAAACATTCTTCGCTGACTCCGTCCACACCTTTGGGAACCCCTGGACCCCCGGGGCTGGACCCGGGCAGTAGAGGTAGGTCTGGATCAATATATGCTATTTATTGAAACCATGGGATCCAGGGGGCTTCATGCAACTGGCTGCTCTCTGAACATTGGGCATAGCTCCAAGTTGGTCAGCTGTGCTTATATTGCAGCTAGTTTAGCACTTCATCCTTGGGGTTCTAAACTAAGTCTGAATGGAAGAATGGATGTTGGGTTAGATACCTAGAAGTATCTGTCACTGTTGTACTAGTATAGTTACACCTGATTTCCTCAAGTTGCGGCTGGGGAGGAGGAGGCTCAGAGAGGTCACAAGTCTGATGGCTTGACAGAAAAGGGGCAATAGTCCATTTTTTTCTGATTCTGATTTTAATGTTCTTTTCTCAGCACTATGTAATCTCCTTGCTCTTTCAGCAAAGTTATTTCACATCCACAACTTTTTTAAACAAGGGTATTTGGTTAGAGGATAACATTTAGATCTGATGTCAGACACTGGTCTGTGGATTATCATGTCAGTTGGACCTAGTCTAAAGCCACCTCAAGAGGGATGAATTTAGAATTTCTGAGCAGACTAGTCAGTTTGAGATCCCATGTTCATGACTTTCAGCTCACTCTGAAGGGAGACTCCAGTGAACTGGGAAATAGCTTTCTTCCTGCTAGTAGTCACTTTAAACACCAGCTCTCAAGGTTCTCAGACCCTTGACAGCCTGGGAATTCATCTGACCTTGAAGGAATCAAAGACTGTAATTTGCCTAATTGACAAGAGGAGGTCCTTTTAAGTTTAAGGAACTCTGTGAATGAAGGTCAATTGTGTGGTGGTGATATTAGAATAGGGGTTCATTTCTGGGTAGCTTTGATACTTTTAATGAGGTAACATTTGGTAGAGGGCTTGGTGAGAATCTAGTTGGGATTTTAGGTGGTTAAAACAGCAGTGATAATATATGGTGGTTCTAGCAATAGCTTATGCTGCCTTGAGGCAGGAAAGCTGGCTGAAGTATTTAGAAATAGGCCAAACATGAGATCATCTTCAGGGATTTCAGGAAGGGGACTCTCCAAGATGCCACATATATGACTGACACACTTTGGAGATAATTGAATTGCCTAGTATCTTTGTATTAACAACAGCTGTTGGAGGGAAGAAAAGCTCCCCAAAGAGACCTTGACATTCTGGCAAGTATTTATTTGCACCACTCAACTAAATTCTATATTTTAATATCATAAATGGTTTTGTACTTAAAATGGGACTCGATTACATGTTGCTAATTGTTTTTAAAAATTCTCCTTGCTGATTATCTCTACTCATCTTTCTCATAGTCAGCTCAGATGACACTTTCCATAAGAAGTGTTAATCAAACCTGTATGTCTGGGAGAGATGTTCCTTTTATGTGCTCCAGCATTACCAGCATGGGATACTGTGGTATAACTTCCTATTTGTCCATCTGAATCCTCAGTGCCATGTGCCTGACACATGGCCAACTTTAGTGAATACTAGTTGAATGGAAAAAAAATGGAATGGATGGATGAAGCCTAGCTGGGTTTGGCTCAGCGGATAGAGCAGCCGTGGGCAAACTACGGCCCGCGGGCCGGATCCGGCCCGTTTGAAATGAATAAAACTAAAAAAAAAAAAAGACCGTACCCTTTTATGTAATGATGTTTACTTTGAATTTATATTAGTTCACACAAACACTCCATCCATGCTTTTGTTCCGGCCCTCTGGTCCAGTTTAAGAACCCATTGTGGCCCTCGAGTCAAAAAGTTTGCCCACCCCTGGGATAGAGCATCAGCCCACAGACTGAAGGGTCCCGGTTCAATTCTGGTCAAGGGTAACTACCTTGGTTATAGGTTCCTGGCCCTGGTTGGGGTGTGTGCAAGAGGCAACCAATCAATGTGTCTCTCTCACATCGATGTTTCTCTCTGTCTCTCCCTCTCTCTTCCAATCTCTAAAAATCAATGGAAAAATATCCTTGGGTGAGGATTAACAAAAACAAAAGCAAAACAAAAAAGAATGTATGGATTGCAAGTAAATTTTTGTGAGGTTTCCTAAGGAGAAAGAATTTGTATCTGATTGGGTGGAATATAAGATACACCCTAAAGGATATATCATTGGAGGTATTTTTTCAAGAATATGTAGGCTTTTTTTATAAGGGAGGAGAAACAAAGGCAATTTCAGACAAAGGGAATGTCATGAGCAAACTACAGATGCAGGAAAGGTAAAATATGATTATGTAATGGCCAGTTCAGATTGCTATATTGGTGGTTCTCAAACTTGAGGTGTATCTGGATCACCTGGAAGGCTTATTAAAACCCATATTTCTGCCCTGGCTGGAGTGGCTCAGTTGGTCGGGCATCATCTCATGCCAAAGTTGCAGGCTTGATCCCCAGTAGGGAGCATGCAGGAGGCAGCCAATCAATGTTTGACTCTCACATTGATGTTTTTTTCTCTCCCTTCCTCTCCCTTCATCTCTGTTTAAAAATCAATAAAATATTTAAAAGCAATAATCCACATTTCTGTGCCCCACTTCTGGAGTTTTTGATTTAGTAGTTTATGGTGGAGTCCAATAATGTGCATTTCGAAGAAGTTCCCAGGTGATGCTGATGCTGCTGGTCTAGAGACCATATTTTGAGAACTGCTGGTAATAGCAGAAGAATGGTAGTAGATAAAGTTAGAAAGATAGATTGAGGCTATAGTGTAGAAAGTCTTTAAATAATAAGTTGAGTATTTTGTTTTATTGGTGTGGGAGAAACACTGATGATTCCTGAATGTGGAATTAATTTGATCAGAGATATTGCTTTAAGAAAATTAATCTTATAGTAACACTAGAGGCCCAGTTCACGAATTCGTGCATGGATGGGGTCCAGCCAGCCTGGCTCCAATTGGGGTGGATCGGGTCTGGGCTTGTTGAGAGGAGGAGATGGCGGGAAGTTGGCTAGCGGGCCTGCCCTGATAGGGGCCCATCAGGGCCAGGCTGCTGGGGAGGGGCTGCGGGCAATTGGTCAGCGGTCCCCTGCCCTGAATAGGGTAGGTGGGGCCCATCGGGAGTCAGCAGCCAGGAAGGGGCCATGGGAGGTTGGCCAGCCAGCCCCGCCCCTGATTGGTGGGGGTGGGGGCTGATCAGGGGTGGGGCCATCAAGGAGGAGGGGCCACTGGTGATAGCCACTGGCCTTGCCCCTGATTGGAGTGGGGGTGCCAATCAGGGGCAGAAATAGCTGGAGGAAGGGACTGTAGGCTGATTGTGGGGGTGGGGGCTGTTCGGGAGTGGGGCTGGTGGTGGGGAAGGGCTGTGGGTGGTGGGCTGGCTGGCCCTGCACCCTAATTGGGTGGGGGGGCCAATTGTGGGCCAGCAGCTGGGGCAAGGGCCCATGGGTGGTTGGCCAGCCATCTCCACCCCTGATTGGTGTGGCGGGGGCTGATCGGGGGTGGAGCCAGCCAGAGGGAGGGGCTGTGGGCAGTTGGCCAGCCAGCCCTGCCCCTGATTGGAGTGGGGGGCTGATCAGGGGTGGAGCTGGTTGGGAGGAGGGGCCGTAGGATGACCGGGGTGGTGGGGGCCCATTGGAGGTGGGGTTGGCCAGGGGGAGGGGCCACAAGCAGTTGGCCGGCCTGCCCTGCCCCTGATCAGGGAGGTGGGGGCTGATCTGGGTCAGGGCCGGGTGGGGGGAGGGGCTGCAGGAGGTTGGCCGGCCAGCCCCACCCCCTGATCAAGTGGTTCGCTGGCCGCAGTGGGCGTCATAGGGACCGGTCATTCTGGTCGTTACGGCATTCCGGTCACTGGCTATATATATATATATATATATATATCACTGGCTATATATATATATATATATATATATATATGAAAAATCACTTGATGGAGGTGGGGTAGGAAGATTGGACGCAGAAACTAGGGTAGGAGGTGACTTCAGTAATCCAGGTTTCAGTAAAGGTTTCAGTAAACCATTCTGTATTGCTTTAAAATGTTAATCATTTTGGATGGAAATGTTTCTAAAATATATTACACACTCTGTCTCCCTTGATGACTCCAAGTTATCATTCTGAACATCGATGATTGCACTGGGTTGTAATACAGTGTGCTCTCATGTGTATGGAGTTGTAAAAAGTTTTTTGCCAAATTTTAAATGCCCTAGAACTGCTGTGAATTTTTAGTTTTGTGTCTTCTATTGATAGCATTTCTAACCCTCCCTTAGCAGCTCCCCTTTCCATTCTGACTGGCTGATTCTAATCTGCAATGGGCTAGAAAACCAAATATAATTGTGTGTAATGTTAAGAGTAAATAGAGTGTGTGTGAAGTACTCTTCTATGAATAAAGTCTATGTGCTTTGGGATGTGAACTCGACAACATTTATTTGGGCTGCTTACAAGTCTTTAGATGTTTTTCCTATTTTATGGCTCCAATAAAGGTGAAATTGCCAGGAAGATAAGAAATAATGTGTTTGTTGTAAGTGGGAGTATTTTGTCTTTTCTTTTCAAGTAAGAATACTTGAAATACTTTTAAAAGTCATAATTCTGAGTAAATTTTCTGCAAAAAGGGGGAACTAGCATTTTATTTTATTTATTTTATAATCTTGTTTAGGGGCCCAGTGCACAAATTTGTGCACCTTGAAAGGAACTGTGAGCCATGAGGCTTCGGTTGGCATAGGGATGGGTCTCGGCCCATCCTCCACGCCCCCACCTGGCCCCTCCTGCTGCAGCCCCTGGTCCCCTCTCTGCTGGCAGCCTCGCTCCCACTGCTGCCACTGCTCCCACGCGCTGACGGTGCCAGCCCCACTCGCACCGGCTGACAGCACAGAGTGATTGGGGCTGGCACCAGCAGCGGGTGTGAGCGGGGCCGGTGCCATCAGTGGGTGCAAGTGGTGCCTGCTGCCCAATCACCCCTCAGGTGCAGGGGGAGGTGGAGAAGCTCTGAGGGGCGATTGGGGCCGGCAGCCAATGTTCACGCCCGCTGACGGCACCAAGTGATCAGGACCGGCGCCAGGCACCAGCAGAGGGTAGGAGCGGCAGCTCCAACACTGGATGCAAGTGTGAGTGGGGCTGGTACTGGCAGTGGGTGCGAGTGGGGCCGGCGCCAGCAGCAGGCGCAAGCGCCAGGTGGGACAGTGGCATGTGGGAGCAAAGAATTTTCAGTAACCACCAGAGGCTCACCCCGATGATAGCAACCAGTGCCCTGCCTTGGTCTGGCGCCCCCACTCACCTGCTCCACCATCCTGCTGTGGCTGATGCCTGCCATGTTCCACACATGCCCTCTGGTGGTCAGAGCACGTCATAGCAACTGGTTGTTCGGTTGTTTGGTTGTTCCGGTTGTTCCACCATTCGGTCTATTTCCATATTAGCCTTTTATTATATAGGATTGTTGAGATGATTACAGATGTACCTCTCCCACCCCCCAAAGCTCCCCTGCACCTGGTTCCCACCCAGTCCAGGCCCTCACCACCCTATTGTCTGTTTACATAGGCAATGCATACATGCATATAAGGTCTTTGTCTAATCTCTTCCTGCCCCCCTAACACCCCCCTCTCTGAGAATCGTCAGTTGTTCCATTTCCATGTCCCTGATTCTATTTTATTCACCAGTTTATTCTGTTCATCAGATTTTTTATTTGTTTGATTTTTAGATTCAATTGTTGATAGATATGTATTTGTTGCCACTTTGTTGTTCGTATTTTTTATCTTTATATTTTTCTTTTTCTTCCTCTTCTTAAATAATACCCTTCAGCATTTCATATAATACTGGTTTGATGATGATGAACTCCTTTAGCTTTTTCTTATCTGTGAAGCTCTTTATCTGACCTTCAATTCTAAATGATAGTTCTGCTGGGTAGAGTAATCTTGGTTGTAGGTTCTTGCTATTCATCATTTTGAATATTTCTTGCCACTCCCTTCTGGCCTGTATAGTGTCTGTTGAGAAAGCAGCTGACAGTTGTATGGGCACTCTCTTGTAGGTAACTGCTTTTATCTTGCTGCTTTTATCATTCTCTCTTTGGCTTTTGCCCTTGGCATTTTTGGGGGGAGGATGAGGTATACTTATAAGATTTATTAGGGTAGAAATAAATAACTGCCCCCAGGTGCATGGTGTTTCATCCATGATCAGATGGCTCAGCTCCATTTTACGATGGAAGAAATCCAGCCTTGTTTTCACCAAGCCCAGAAGAAAGGCCAGGGTCCAGAAATTCTATGCCATTGGCCTAACACCGGCAGGGTGTAGTTAAGTTCAGTCTATGCCAAAGCTTAGTCCAGCTCAGTCTATGTTCCTATCTAGCTAGCCTAGTCTCTGTTCCCTGCTGGGCTCCTGCTAGCCCTGCATTGCCTATGCTTGGGCCCTCATGACTGTTAAAGGAGCCCCAGTGGGAGCTGTGCTTGGGTATGCTGTGGCTGCCAGTCCCACAAGGCTGAGAACATGCAAATAAACAGGGCGAGCATGTGCTACCGAGAGGGTTAAGCTTTGATTATATTACATTGGGCTTGGGAAAGAGCCTTTAGCTTTTAAACTAACCAATCTCTTGCCCAATCCTTCATGGGCTTGTGCTGGGCCCTCCCCCTAACCAATCCATTTCTTACACCTTCTAGGGTTCTGTGTCCCTTATCCAAGCTGATTCTTTTTCCCAAGCTAAGCTAGATTCTTTTCCTTAATGGTCACCATGTTAGCTCCAACTGAGCGTGCCTCATAGTGGAAGGATCTATCCCTGGGCCATCTTGGCTTCTATTGGACTTGTGCCCAGCAGAGGAGTTTCTCGCCCCCCTCATCTTTCCCCGATAATCCTGGTACTGGGCAGATTGTTCCCTGAGGATATTCTTCCTGGGATTGCTCAGGGATTAAGTCCCAAGGGCGAAGAATGAGGTGGTGCCCTGAGAGGCTATGAATGTTATAGTTTCCTAGTAAATCAGGCTTAATATCTGATTCAGCTCCCTAGTTTATTAGGCTTAATGCCTGATTCTCTTTGCTCTCTTCCTTTATTAATAAATAGCTAACTACCTATGGCAACTGTTTGTTCTCTCTTTTTAATTAGTTTGCAATATTTTCTTATTTCTCTTCTGGTTTATTTATTTATTGATTGATTTTTATTGTTTAAAATATTATATATTATGATGTGTCTTGGTGTAGTCCTCTTTGGATTCCTCTTGTTTGGGGTTCTCTGTGCTTCCTGGAATTGTAAGTCTATTTCTTTCACCAGGTAGGGGAAGTTTTCTGTCATTATTTTTTCAAATAGGTCTTCAATATATTGCTCTCTCTCTTCTTCTGGCACCACCATAATTTGGATGTTGGTATTCATAAAGTTGTCCCAGAGGCTCCTTACACTATCTTCATATTTTTGGATTATTTTTGCTCTTCTGGTTGGGTGTTTTTTGCTTCCTCATATTTCAAATTATTGATTTGATTCTCAGGATCCTCTACTCTACTGTTGAATCTATGTATATTATTTTTTATTTCAATGAGTGTATGCTTAATTTCTGACTGGTCCTTTTCTTTTCTTTTCTTTTTTGGCATTCTCACTAAGATCCTTAAAAGTTTCACTAACTCCCTTGGAGGTGTCTAGAAGATTCTTGAGCAACCTCATAACTGTGGTTTTGAACTCTATATCCAGTAGTTTGCTTTCCTCCATTTCTATCATTTGTAACATATTTGTCTCCACATTTTGGCTGCTTCCCCATGTTTGTTTCTGTATATTGGGTAGAGCTTCTAAGTCTCCATGAGTTGATAGAGTGAACATGTGTAGTAGGTGTCCTATGGGGCCCAGTGGCTCAGCCTCCCCAATCACTTGAGGTGGACACTCTAGGTACACCCCTTTGTGGGCTGTGTGCACAGTCTTGTTATATTTGAACTTTGATTGCTGTTGGTGTCACTGGGAGGAATTGACCTCCAGGTTAATTGGTTGTGGGGACCAGCTGCAACTATAGTGGGAGCTGTGCAGGAGACACCTTTATGGAGCAGGACTTTCTTCAGTGGGGCTTTAGTGTTCACTGAGACTGCCTCTTGAGTCTGTCACTTATGGATGTGAAGAGTTGTAATCTGTTCTGGTCTGACACTGACCACTGGGTACACTGGCTCTTGGGTCTCCAGGGAGGTGCAAAGTCAGCCACTGTCAGGGGCCATCCAGCAGGAGTTACAGAGAGGTATGCAGATTCCTCCTCTTTGTATCAGGTTTGGAAGTGCCCAGATGAGGCCCGGCTGTGAAGCAAGGCAGACTGGTGCTGGTGCCAGGTGTTGGGCCATTTATTGATGGGTGGGGTTATAAATTGGATGGGGCGGGGTCTCAGTGAATCATTGGGTGGAGCAAACAGAAATGGCTTCCAGTCAGCCCTGTGACTGGGGAGGTCCAGCATGGGAACAATGACTGCTGCGAGCACCTCCATCTGGGAGAAAGCTGCCCCCGAGTTCCTGCCCAGATGCCAAATAGTCCAGTTCCTCCTCGTATGTCTGGGGCCCCCAGAGCCTTGCCCAGCACTGGAGCTCAGAGGAGGTGGGAACTTGTAAGTTTACTAGCATGCGCTGGCCTTTTAAGAGGAGTAGCTGGGTCTCCAGCAGCCTCTGTGTCACTGAGCCCCAATCTGCACTGGTTTTTACAGCTCATAGTTCTTACTGCCCATAGGGACTGCATCTTTTCCCAGCTCTGAGACCCTGGGCTGGGCATCTGGTGTAGGGCTGGGACCCCTTGCTCCTCCAAGTGGCCTCTGCAGAGACAATCTCCCTCTGGGTTAAAAAAAAAGTGGTGCATGTGAGTGCCAGATCAAGCTGTTCAGCGATTCCACACCTCCTACCAGTCTCAGTGTGCTTTTTCTTTATTTCTCTAGTTGTAGGACTTTCATTGAGCCAGTTTTCTGGTGGTTCTGGATGATGTTTGTTCTGTATTTTAATTGTAATTTTTATGTGCTTGTTGGAGGCGGTGAGTACAGGCGGTTGCCTATACCGCCATCTTGGTTCTCCTGGGACTGGTATTTTAAAGGACATTTTTTCAGATCACCCCAACCCCCAATATACCCTACTCTTGTAGTCATTGAAATTGCACTCTAGATCACAATTCATTTGTGATATGCCTCTTGAGAAGCCACCATAAAAGATGCAGAAAATTTTATAATGTTTGAGATGATAAAGAATGTTTATTAAAGTCATCAGATAAACCATTCCCTTGGGAGACTGTCAAGAAGTAGGAAAGTAGGGAAGAATTGCATTTGGTAGCATATTGAGTCTCCAAATAGCCTGCCTCATTTCAAAGGAAGTGGAGTCCTGCAAAAAGTCTCAGGCAACTGAATATGGGCCCTGTGGAGTTCATTAACTTGTTTTTAACCAATGTGTAAATGTTGTAGATCCAAATAACAGCAGTTTGGGGAAGGTAAAGGAAGAAAGGCTATCAGACCCAACTATTTATCACCATAGTAACATTGTGAAGAACTTATGGAACATTTACTCATGAGTTTGAATGTGTGTATATTGATAAGAAAATTGCTTATGAAGTCATCAAACTTTTATCCTTAAGAGAAAACACCAGAAAACAAGACCACAAATGACACAACATCCTAGTTAGAGCCCAGATGGCTGCATAAAATAAATAGCCATTTCCTTGATGGAAGCATAGGCAATTTGGCTGTGTAAAGCTGCAATTCCAGCAGAGATCCTTGAAACAGATGTTGATATTGCTTGTACATCAAAACTTTCTAAAAGAGCAAGATGTGCAGGTAGTGGGAAAAACAAATAACTGGTATCTTCAAATTCTTATGTTAGTGTCACAGGGAGATAATGCTATCCAAAAGGGAGGTTGTTTTGAGATACCCTCAACAGAACACAAAAACTAAGTAAGATGGGATTTATCTGTAGTTTCATTACAGACTGGTAACATCTCCCAAATCTCCATGTTGTGTTCATTTTGATCTTTCCAATTCTACCTCCCTATGTAGTTCTGCCTTGCTAAAGTCATGTCAGAGAATACTACATCAGCTATTCCTTTCGGGGAGGATAAAGGGAGTGTAGGAAGGAGAGTGAAATTCTCTCATCTCAGGAGTAGTTGCCTATGTGAGAATGGTTAGGACTCTGACAGATGGGGGTAGTTGAGGAAAAGCCTTACAGGTAGAGGGAATGACAAAGCAAAGATCAGAGGTGAAAAGGAGTGTGATGTGTTTATGGCATGGTGATCAGAGAAATATGATAGAATGTTGGGTTTATAGAGAAGAATGGGAGGTTACAAAGAAGACTGGGAAGATGGCATGAAAAATAAAGATTGGCAAAATATGAATTTAAAATTATTTTTTAAAGAAATCTTACACTACTAGTGATAATTTACTTAGAATTTGCCATCTGATATCTCATTGGGAAGAAGTACTGAATTCCAGTAACTTCAAAAATTTTATTTTTAGAATAGGAGTAAGTATCAATAATTTTATTTTATTTTATTATTTTTAAAATATTTTATTGATTTTTTACAGAGAAGAAGGAAGAGGGATAGAGAGTTAGAAATATCAGTAAGAGAGAAACATTGATCAGCTGCCTCCTGTAAACCACGCACTGGGGATGTGCCCGCAACCAAGGTACATGCCCTTGACCAGAATCAAACCTGGGACCCTTCAGTCCGCAGGCTGGCTCTGTCCACTGAGCCAAACCGGTTAGGGCAGTAATAAGAATTTTAAAAGTAAGGTGTATTTAGAATAAATCAGTTATCATAATAACATTTTTTACAAAAAGAGAAAAAATCATATGTCTTTATATATCTGTCCTGTGAAATATCCATCATTAGCAATGAAAAATATGTCACTAAAGATGTCTCATATATTAAAGAAATATAAGAAATTATTTGTCAACAAATTAGAAAATATAGATAAAATGGACGTATTCCTGGCAAATATAACATACCAAACTCACTTGATAGTTAGAAACCAAGAAATTCACCCACTAAACAGGATTATTCCCATAAAGGAAATGCCAGCCCCAGATGGTTTCACTGGCAATTTCTACTAAATATTCAAGCAAGAAAAAAAACATCAAATTTTGCACAAGGTCTTCTAGAAAACAGAAAATGAATGAGCATTCCTTGTAATTATAATACATTAAGATAAAGGAAAAAAAATAAGATGAAGAAAAAACAAAAGACATTCTTTCATTATAATAGATGCAAAAACCCTAACTAAATATTAGCAAATATAATTCAGCAATATCCTATCTAATAAAGAGGTAATATGCAAAGTGACCATCACTCCAACACAAAAGATGGCCGCCCCCATGTGGTCAAAGATGGCTGCCACCATGTGGACACAAGATGGCCGCCACAAGATGGCCAGCAGGGGAGGGCACTTAGGGGTGACCAGGCCTGCAGGGGAGGGCATTTGGGGGTGACCAGGCCTGCAGGGGAGGGCAGTTGGGGGGGAACAGGCCTGCAGGGGAGGGCAGTTGGGGGGGAACAGGCCTGCAGGGGAGGGCAGTTGGGGGGGAACAGGCCTGCAGGGGAGGGCAGTTGGGGGGGAACAGGCCTGCAGGGGAGGGCAGTTGGGGGCAATCGGGCTGGCAGGGGAGAAGTTAGGCGTCGATCAGGCTGGCAGGGGAGAAGTTAGGCGTCGATCAGGCTGGCAGGAGAGTGGTTAGGGGGTGATCAGGCTGGCAGGCAGAAGTAGTTAGGGGCAATCGGGCAGGCAGTCAGGCGAGTGGTTGGGAGCCAGCAGTCCTAGATTATGAGAGGGATGTCCGTCTGCCCGTTTAGGCCCGATCCAATGGGGGGGGGGTCCCAGATTGAAGAGGGTGCAGGCTGGGCTGAGGGACACCCCCCTGTGCACGAATTTCATGCACCAGGCCTCTAGTGTAAATCTAAGTAGGATAAATCATCATGACAAAGTAGGTTGTATCCCAAGATTATAAGATTACTTTAGCATTAAAAAGCCAAACAATGTAATTCACTACATAAACAAATTAAAGGAGAAAAACAATATGACCATTTCAATATATGCAGATAAATCATGTGATAAAATTCCACATAATTTCATGATAAAATTTTTAGCAAACTAAGAATACAAGAAAATACTTTAATCTAAAAAGAGGTATTTATTAAAGTCATGTAGTAGAAGTAGAGATGCTAAGAATGATAGTGTAAGGACCTCCATAAATCTGCTTATTCATAAAAGCAATGAAGCTGGTGGCAAAAGTATTTAAAAAATCAACTTTTCTAGAACCCTGGATATTAATTAAAGGCTTAAAACAATTTTAGGAGTATTTATTCAAGAAAAACTGCTGAATCTCAGTAGGACCATCAAAGTCTGTGGCTTTTAAACTTGTCTTATTCCCACCTATCTCTCCATAGCTCCACAATAGCCTGGAAAGACAGTAGTAGCCTCATAACTATTAGAATCTTATAGCCACTGGAGGGGCACATGGGTTTTGTAGCTCCTCAAAAAGTCCCACCCCTGAGAACTGTCACTATTTGACCTGTCTGGAAGGTTCCTAGAAAAGACCTATTCACAGGGCCTGTCATTATTTGACCTGACTCAGAGCTTACCCTTCTGGAAAAGCCTTAACCTCAGAACATTTCTAGAAAACAATCAGTGACAATTATTTAACCTAACAGCTGCACAAGTCTGTGATATCAGTTAAGGCAAATAAGAACATATCCCAAAACATTCAGACGTAGGAAAAAATACATTTTCAATTGTGAGTACAAAAACACAGAGTTTATTCTTGTGTTACTATTTATTAATTGCATTATTTTTATATGATCAACTGTAAACCTACTTTTATCAACCCCTGTAAATGGAAGATCTAGGACAGTGATGGTGAACGTTTTGAGCTCGGCGTGTCAGCATTTTGAAAAACCCTAACTTAACTCTGGTGCCATCACATATAGAAATTTTTTGATATTTGCAACCATAGTAAAACAAAGACTTATATTTTTGATATTTATTTTATATATTTAAATGCCATTTAACAAAGAAAAATCAACCAAAAAAATGAGTTCGCGTGTCACCTCTGACATGCGTGTCATAGGTTCGCCATCACTGATCTAGGAAGTACATATCAACAGGGGGCTTTTATGTCAACCTTTTGATGGCAAATCTTTGCTGGTGAATATTTCTTCAGACCACCCAGTGTGGCAGAGAGTTGACACAACATTTTGAAATTTTTTGTTCATTGCAATCATCTGGATTGCGAGATGAGAAAATGTTTACAGAATTAGTAGATTAAAAAAGCAGGGAGTATGGCAATGACATGAGAAAGAGATATTTTATTCTTCCAGACCAATCTGAAAAATAAATTGTATTTTCACTGAATGTTTTGACTGAATGAAGACCTAAAGACTCTTTTCTTTATTTATTGTCTAAAGCTTTACATATGTCTCCTTTTCCCCTGATTGACCCCCCTACCAGCCATTCCCACCCTGGGCAAGCCCCCACTGCCCCAGTATCTGTGTTCATTGTTTATGCTAATATGCATGCATACAAGTCCTTTGGTAGTTCTCTAATCCCCCTTCCCATGCCATTTGTCTCTGGATCTATTCTTGTTCATCAAATTATGTTGATCATTATATCCCACATATGAATAAGATCATGTAATATTTATCTTTCTCTGACTGGCTTATTTTGCTTAGCATAATGCTTCCAGTTCCATCCATGCTGTTGCAAATGGTAAAAGTTCCTTCTTTTTTCTAGTGGATTAGTATCCCATTGTGTAGATGTACCACAGTTATTTAATCCACTCATCTGCTGATGGGCACTTAGGTTGTTTCCAAATCTTAGCTATTGTAAATTGTGCAGCTATGAACATAAGGGTGCATATATCCTTTCTGATTGGTGTTTCTGATTTCTTGGGATAATAGTTCTAGAAGTGGGATCACTGGGTCAAATGGAAGTTCCATTTTTAACTTTTTGAGGAAACTCCATACTGTCTTCCACAGTATGGTCCCAATGCAATAAAATAAAAGGTTGTACTTTGACAACCTGATCTTTCTGTTTCAGTACAAATAAATGGGAAGGAAGAGAGAAAGAATTCATAACCTCCACTGGAATCTCTCCATTTCTACATGTTCAAGCCCATTTCTGAGAATGCATACTCCAGTCTGGTACAGGTAGCTTAAAAATTTAATTGAATTTATGAGGGTGACATTGGTTAATAAAATGATATAGGTTTTAGCTGTACACTTCTATAATACATCATCTGTATATTGTATTATGTGTTCACCACCCAAAGTCAAATCTCATTCCATCACTATTATCCATCCTTTGCCATCTTCTACCTACCCCCACCTCCTTCTCCCTGTGGCAATTACCATACTGTTACATGTGTATATGAATTTTTGTCCTTTTCTGCTTAATCCTGTCACCTCTTTCACCCAGCCCCCAACCCTCCTCCGTTCTGACAGCTGTCAGTCAGCAACTCACCATTTTGTCCCCTGGAACACACTGGTTGACATTGGAACACGAGGAACTTTTTACAAATTTCGTAGAGGAAAAAAATCCTCACTCAACAGCTTTATTTTCTCCCTTCCTACCAATTACTGTCTAAATGCTCTCAAATTCTGAAAGAGCAAGGCAAGAACATGATACAGTTATCAGTCCAAGTACTTTCAATGCATTCTTCTGTCACCAAAGTGGTTTTTATTGTGTTTTTTTAACAGCAATCCAGATT
Organism: Myotis lucifugus; assembly: GCF_000147115.1. NCBI lineage: Eukaryota > Metazoa > Chordata > Mammalia > Chiroptera > Vespertilionidae > Myotis > Myotis lucifugus. Next base: position 5,327,736 of record NW_005871088.1, on the reverse strand, counting down.
TTATAAAGTGTGTGCTATATTAGTAATAGACCAGGTTGATGAGTTACCTTGCTACCAATCAATTTACTGAGCAATCATCATTACAAACAACTTGATCTTTACTGTGACAGCTTGTGATAGCGCTGGAAGAACTTCTATGATTAATTTGCAATCAGTTTGCAATCCACATACATCAAACAGATAGTGCATGTAGTAACATTTGCCACAGCTAATGCAAAAGTGAAGGCAGAAAAGCAGCTTTATTATGATGTGGGAATGTGCCTTCCTACAGAAAAATAAGGATTTGAAGTGCATTCATCTATCTAACTTACATATAATTCTTCATAAATATTTTGGGTTATACATGTCATTCAGCCTTACACATCATTATCTCATGGATATTTAGTATCCTAAATGACATTGATTTCATTTTACAGGTATAAAAATTAAGGCATAGAAAAAGTTTGTCAATATCCTGTAAATAAATAGTGTACAAATTTCACATTCCTGATTCTAAGCTAGCTTATGAGTGGTATTAATGATGTGATAGAAATATAAAACTAGACAACGGTAGAGAAATATTGTAGGAAACCTGGAAACATTTTATTTTTCAAAAATATATTAGGATAAGATGCAGTATAAAATAGTGGTTAAAAGTATGACATCTAGCATGACCTGCCTGGGTTCTGATTTTGGCTCCAACATTTCTTAGTTATGTGTTATTCAACAAGTAATTTAATTTCTATGTGCCTTAGTTTCATCATCTATAACAATATGGATGATGGTGTTAATGATAGTATATGCATTATTGGACTATTAGGAACATTAAACAGTCAATATTTAAGGTGCTGTGGGAGAGAGAGAGAAGGGCGGGGGAGAGAAAGATTTTGAAGATCCCCTAATTCTTTCTCTGGATAATGTCTGCTGATTGAGTTTTGTAGCATGTATAAAATGACTGTGTTGATGTATTTGTCTTGTTCCATCCAGAATATATGGCCATTCTCATTTCTATGTAGTCTTCCTTCATTTACTTCTTCAAGATTATTAAGTTCCTTCCTAGGCTTTCTTGCTTCAAATTAAGTAATTACAGACCTTTTCATCTTTCATTGCAGTTCATATTTTCCTGTACCTTAATCACCTCTTTCCTGGGCCTTTAATTCATTCTTAGAAAATATTTTGCCCACTGAGTATGACTCTGGATGTTATTTATAATGGAATAATGGTCTCATAAAATTTTAAAGGCCCATGAGAGACTATCTAAGGCAGTATTTCTCCAAATGTGTCATGCATCAGAATCACCTGCAGCTCTTGTTACAAATAAGGATGCTTTGGATATACCCAGAAGAGTCTAATTCAATAGTTTTGTTGGGGGCTCTGACAGCTGTATTTTTCAAATCTTACAGGTGATTCTGAAGTAGTAGGGTTGGGATCCACTGTACTAAGGCATATGCTTCATTGTAGACAGAACCAGCTAGATCTACTGGGGTCAAATACTCAAGATGCTCCTCCATGGGAAGCTGGAGCTTAATACAATCAAGTATTACAGACCTGTGTTCTCAAGGGACTCTGTGATTATTATTGTCATTATTAACAATATTTAAAATTGAATGATAGATAGTTTATACTTATGTAACACTTACTATGTACTAGGTAATATTCTAAGGTATATATATAGTCAAGATGATAAGGATTTTGGCTCCCTCCTCTAGAAATTGTGTGATCCTAAAGACAAAACAGGTCCACTCTTTCTGTAGTTCTTTGTGTACTTAGGAGACTAAGAATATTGTTCTCTTGGGCATAGTTTTAGATTGCCACTGCTCTGTGCATGGAGCTGCATTTGGGACTGGATAGGATTCTACAGAGTAAAAAGGGAAAAAACATTTCTTTAGGATACAGGCATTTCTCGTCCTCCAATAAAAATAATATAATAAACACAGATAATATTAATAAGAAATAAAAATAGATAAATAGATGTGTAGAATACCATATAATAAATAATTGGCCAAATTGTAGTAAAAAAAGGAAAGGAAATAAACCAATGGGGGGAATGAACAAATAAGATGGCAAAGGCTATGACTATAAGTGACGATTAAGATGGGCTCCTTTGCAGAAACACATATGTTATTATGGGGATAGGGTACACCTCTTGCTACTAGAAGTATAATCTGAAGACTAGCCACATTGGTCTTACCTGAGAGCTTGTTAAAATGCAGAATGTCAGACACCATTCTAGACCTACTGACTCAGCATATGCATTTTAACAAGCTCAACAGATGATTTGTTCTTACATTAGAAGTACTGGGATAGAAAAAATATTTAAAGTCTTATGTTTGCTGCTCCATTTTTGTGTTTTCTCTGAGGAACTCCCTTTTTCTTGGGGGATGAACATCTTGAATGGAGAATATGGAGACAAAACTTGGAAAAAGCATGGAAGCTTATTACTGCCTCCTTATCTTGTTCTGAAAGTGAAAGAAACACTAAGCAATGGCCTAATCCTTTCTATTTACATTAATCTAAATGTTATAAATAAGAACACAAAGATCATAATTATTCTCATTTTCCACAAGTATCTAAAGGCAAGGCTTTATGAGTGTGACAGTTACTTGATTGGCTTCAAATTGCTGTGGAAGGTTAAGTGAAGTAGGTAGAGAATCATTCTGACATGACAGGTATTAAGACTGAATGAACACCTGTGTGATGGTGTGAGCGCCTAGAGAACTAGATGTGATTAAAAACCTGAATCTACATTTTGTAATACAACTTTACAATAAAGGCCCTGTTCTAGAGTAGTTTTTAGTACATATAGGGGCATTGTCTTATAGTAAAAGGCACCAATGAATCCTTTTATTTTTATACAATATACTATTGGCAAGTGGAATCTGTATGGCTTTCTCATAATGTAATTGAATGAAAATACCAGTTGCTCAGTTTAGGTTTTGACTGTGGTTAGGCATATATTTTCCTTATAAAGAGGTATTAGCAGTCAAAAAATTCAGGGGGTTATCACCCCGTAGTGGTGAGAATGGAGTAGTACTTCCAAATGTAATACTGTTTTGAAAGGCTTCCAATGACTAAAGAATACCATGAAAAATAAAAAAATACCATGAAACATAATTTATGTATATAAGTCCATTATCATATTGACAGAGTTCCTAAGCAGCTTCTGAAAATAATAGCTAAACTTTGGATTCTCAATAAAATTATACATTTTATTGATAGTCTTGCTAAATATGTGACTTCCAGCTACTCAGCTAAGGCTAGAGTTTCTTAAGAGTAAATTGGGGAATGTTGAATCCAGATTCAGCTTACCTGAGGCTTTACAATCATGTTTTCTATGAGAGTAATGACCCATGGATAAGTGACCTTATTTGATTACAGCTCCCTGAAAGAATTGAGGAATTATATATTTATATCTGCAAAAACCTACCAATCAACCAATCTACCAACCTTCCAATCATCCAGCCAATTTACCCAAGTATCAACCAACCAACCTAATTAATTGAATTCCACAAACAAATTCTTAAACTCTTTCTACCAGATACTGTGCCAGTTAAAGATAGTATACAATTCAATAAGGTAAGGTCCCTGGTCTTGAGAAAGAGATAAATTTAAAGAAATAATCCTAATATCTATCTATATAAAAAGCCAGTGATTGGAATGCCGTAACGACCAGAATGACTGGTCGCTATGACACCCACTGCGGCCAGCGAACTGGCCTGATCAGGGGGCGGGTCTGGCGGCCAACCACCCATGCCCCCCCAGCCAGCTCCACCCAGATCAGCCTCTCTCACCCCAATCAAGGGCGGGACAACTGGCCAACCCCCAATGGCCCTTCCCCCAGGCCGGCCCACCCCTGCTCACACCCCCCACCCCAATAGGGGGTGGGGCCGGCAAGCCAATCTCCTGTAGCCCCACTCCCAATGGGCCCCCACCACCCTGATTGGCCTGCAGCCCCTCCCCCTGGCTGGCCCTGCCCCTGATTGCCCTCCTACCCCCATAGGGGGCATGGCCAGATGGCTGGGAGGAGGGGCTTCAGGAGGTTGGCTGGTTGGCCCCACCCCCGATGGGCCCCTACCACCCCAATCAGCTTGCAGCCCCTCCCCCCAGCCAGCCCCACCCCTGATCGCCCCCCCTACCCCAATAGGGGGTGGTCGGCTGCCCCTCCCCCTGTCCAGCCCTGCCCCTGATGGGACCCACCACCCTGATTGGTTTGCAGCCCGTCCCCCCCATCAACGATACCCCCAATCAGCTCCCCACTCCAATTAGGGGCATGGCCAGCTGGTCAACCACCCATGGCCCCTCCCCCAGACTGCTAGCCCCTGATCGGCCCCCCACCCCATTCAGGGGTGGAGCTGGCTGGCCCATTGCCCACAGCCCCTTCCCTTGGCTGGCCTCACTCCGGATCACTCCCATCAGCCCATTGGCCCATGGCACCTCCCTCCAGCCAGCTCCATCCCCAATCGCACCCCCCCACACTCCAATCAGGGGTGGGGCTGGCCATCCAAACTCCCATGGCCTCTCCCCTGGCCACTGACCCCTGATCAGCTCCCCCCACTCCATTTGGGGGTGAGACCGGCCGGCCCACCACTCACAGCCCCTCCCCATGAACAGTCCTGCCCCCAATCGCCCCCTTTACCCCAATTGGGGGTGGGGCCTGTCGGCCAATCGCTGTGACCCCTGTCCCCAGCCAACCCAGCCCTGATCGGGCCCCAATAGGTGCAGGCTGGCAGGCCAACCTCCTGCCATCTCCTTCTCCCAACAGGCCCAGCCCAATAAGCCCCGATTGGGGCTGGGCCAGCTGGACCCCACCTGTGCATGAATTCATGCACTGGGACTCTAGTTATATTATAAATGATAAAACTTCTTTGTTTTCTGCCTATAAATAAGGGTGAGATAAGGGGAAAGCTCTAGGTAAGATATAGATCACATTTCAACCTTTTTTTAAAAAAGAATTATTCCAAATGGTGAGATAAACCTCTCAAGACCTAGGTGACAGCATGAGCAGATTATAGAGGCATCAAAGCTCATGGTTTGTTTAGAGAGCAGTGAGGATTGAAGATAGCATGGATGTGGGGGAAATCATGTCACATAAGTGCCATCTTCCACATGACTAAATATGTTAATATGATCTCATATTGCAGCTTCTCTATAGATGGATTTCTCTAGCAATCAAACAGGCTTGAAAAATTGTCTTTTCCCACATGGAAGAATTTAGAACCCTACTATATCATCTCTTTTTCTGCATATTGAGGAGTTGGGGTAGATCATATCTAAGGGTACTTCCAGCCCTGACAGTTTTAGTTTCCATGTTTATGTCTGAGAGGTAGACAATTAGATAGAAATGTTTAAACCTTAAAGGAAGGAGCTCTATCTCACACTGAAATGTATCACTAGACATTTGAATATGTTTTAAATTTCTATGTCTCAGTTCTAAAATATTAATTTGAACTCTGAAAATTCTTAACTTTGATAAAGATGCTAAGATATATGTATTGTTAACTTTTGTGTTTAATTTTTATGAATTACAGAATAATTTGTAATGAAAATACATTTAACGTCTGTCTTTGTTTTATATGGCATTGTGCGATTTGCATGAGACCTCTTAGCTGCATGGAGATTAAAAATAAGAAAGAACTCAAGGCCTTGGAACAAAGAACTATTATTATATTTCAACAAAATTGATTTATCATAGCCAGTGGCCAAGCATCTCCAGACATATTGGCCAAGAGAAAGTTTACCTGAGATACCTTTCACTTTCTCTTTCTATATCATTGTCCTTTTTATTATCCCTTCCCATATAGTTATCAGGAGAGAGAAGATATTTTGGAAAGGAATTCATTGACATTTCTTGAATATCATTACATGGATAACCAACCACTTATTCCACTTTCTCACAGGTTGAGCCCTGAGTAGGCCTATCTGCTTGTAAGACAGTCAGATGTCTTTACAAAGATACCTTTCTTTTTAAAAATTATTTATTGTTCAGATTATTACAGATGTTCCTCTTTTTTCCCCCATAGCTCCCCTCCACCCGGTTCCCACCCCACTGACCTCATCCATAGGTGTAAGCTCTTTGTCCAATCTCTTCCCGCACCCCCACAACCCCTTCCCCCTGAGAATTGTCAGTCTTCTCCCTTTCCATGCCCCTGATTCTATTACATTCACCAGTCTGTCCTGTTCATTAGGTTTTTTATTCATTTGATTTTTAGGTTCACTTGTTGATAGATATGTAATTGTTGTCACTTTCTTGTTCATAATTTTTTTAAATATATTTTGATTTTTTTTACAGAGAGGAAGGGAGAGGGATAGAGAGTTAGAACATCAATGAGAGAGAAACATCGACCAGCTGCCTCCTGCACACCTCCTACTGGGGATGTGCCCGCAACCAAGGTACATGCCCTTGACCGGAATCGAACCTGGGACCTTTCAGTCCACAGGCCGACGCGATATCCACTGAGCCAAACCGGTTTGGCTTGTTCATAATTTTTTATCTTTACTTTTTCTTCTTCTTCTTCTTAGAGAATACCCTTTGGCATTTCATATAATACTGGTTTGGTGGTGATGAACTCCTTTAGCTTTTTCTTGTCTGTGAAGCTCTTTATCTGACCTTCAGTTCTAAATGATAGCTTTGCTGGGTGGAGTAATCTTGGTTGTAGGTTCTTGCTATTCATCACTTTGTATATTTCTTGCCACTCCTTTCTGGCCTGCATAGTTTCTGTTGAGAAATCAGCTGACAGTCATATGGGCACTCCCTTGTAGGTAACTAACTGTTTTTCTCTTGCTGCTTTTAAGATTCTCTCTTTGTCTTTTGCCCTTGACATTTTAATTATGATGTGTCTTGGTGTGGTCCTCTTTCGATTCCTCTTGTTTGGGGTTCTCTATGCTTCCTGGACTTGTAATTCTATTTCTTTCACCAGGCAGGGAACATTTTCTGTCATTATTTCTTCAAATAGGTTTTCAATATCTTGCTCTCTCTCTTCTTCTGGCACCCCCATAATTCAGATTTGGTACGCTTGAAGTTGTCCCAGAGGCTCCTTACACTATCTTCATATTTTTGGATTCTTTTTGCTTTTCTGGTTGGGTGTTTTTTGCTTCTTCGTGTTTCAAATCTTTGACTTGATTCTTGGGATCCTCTAGTCTGCTGTTGGATCTCTGTATATTATTCTTTATTTCAGTCAGTGTATGCTTAATTTCTGATTGGTCCTTTTTCATATCCTTGAGGGTCTCACTAAATTTCTCGGAGGTTTCTAGAAGATTCTTGAGTAACCTTATAACCGTGGTTTTGAACTATATATCCAGTATTTTGCTTTCATTCATTTCTTTCATTTGTGACTTGTTTCTTTGTTTCCGTATTTTGGCTGCTTCCCTGTGTTTGTTTCTATGTATTGGGTAGCTGCTAAGTCTCCTTGAGTTGATAGAGTGGCCTTGTGTGGTAGGTGTCCTATAGGGCCCAGTGTCTCAGTCTCCCCAGTCACCTGAGGTGGATGCTCTTGGTGCACACCTTTATGTGCTGTTTGCAGTCTTGTTGTAGTTAACCCTTGATTGCTGTTGGTATCACTGGGAGGAATTGACGTCCAGGCCAATGGGCTGTGATGACCAGCTGTGTCTACACTGGAAGATCTGTTGCGCAGGAGACATCCTTTTGGGGCAGGACTTGCTTCAGTGGGGCTTTGGTGCTCACTGAGTCTGCCCCTTGAGTGTGTCCCTTATGGATGTGAAGAGTTGTAATCTGGTATGGTCTCACTCTGACCACTGGGTACACTGGCTCTTGGATCTCCAAGGAAGTGCAAGGTCAGCCACTGTCTGGGGCCACCCAGCAGGAGCTACAGAGACATCTGCAGATTCATCCTCTCTGTATGGGGTTTGGAAGTTCCCAGAGGAGGCTCAGCTGTGAAGAATGGCAGGCTGCTGCTGGTGGGCTTTGTGCCTTCTTTTGGAAGCTCTGGAGATCTCTGACCCAGCTGCAGTGTTACAGGTTTTAGGTGGAGAAAGGACAGGCCATTCATATGAAAAAGCCAATGTGCACAGCTTGGGTGGGGTTGTAAATTGAGTGGGGTGGGGTCTCTGGGAATCACCAGGGTGGAGCAAACAGCAATGGCTTTCAGTCAACCCTGCCCCTGAGAGGTCCCGGGGTTTCCGCGTCCCTCGCCCCAGTGCAGGAATAATGATCGCTGTGAGCACCTATGCGAGAAAGCCGCCCTCGCGTTCTTGTCCCAATGCCAGACAGTCCAGTTTCTCCCCATATGTGTCTGGGTCCCCCAGAGTCTCACCCAGAACTGGAGTTCAGAGCATGTGGGAGCTTGTATCTACCTCCCAATTAAAAGAGCAGCACATCCAGGTGCCAGCACTTTCCGCACCTCCATACCTCTTACCAGTCTCAGTGTGCTTTCTTCACCTCTCTAGTTGTGAAACTTCCACTCAGCCAGCTTTCCCACAGTTCTGGGTGGTAGTTCTGCCTTTTAGTTGTAATTTTGATGTGGTTGTGAGCGGCAGCAAGTATAGGTGTTTACCTATGCCACCATCTTGGTTCTCTCCCTAAATTCTTCTTAATCAAACTTTAGTCAGGCTTTTCTGAGTCCTCAACTAGGCCTCGATCTTGGCCTGCTAAGCCCCATTTTAGCAAAGAATCTTTTTTTTTTTTTCGCTAAAAGTATTACAAAGGGTATTACATAAGTGTCCTTTTTTCCCCCCCACCCTTGACAAGCCCCTGCCCTCCCGTACCCCCCAGTGTCTTATGTCCATTAGTTATGGTTATATGGATGCATACAAGTCCTTCGGTTGATCTCTTATTCCCCTCCCTCCTGTCCCCCAACCCTCCCTGGCCTTCCCACTGCAGTCCGACAATCGGTTTGAGGCAGCTCTGCCACTGTATTTATTATTGTTCAAAAGTTTGTAATGGTCTTAATTATCCATGAAAGAGTGAGATCATGTGGTATTTTTCCTTCATTGACTGGCTTGTTTCACTTAGCATAATGCTCTCCAGTTCCATCCATGCTGTTGCAAATGGTAAGAGTTCCTTCTTTTTAACAGCAGCATAGTATTCCATCGTGTAGATGTACCACAGTTTTCTAATCCATTCATCTACTGATGGGCACTTAGGCTGTTTCCAGATCTTAGCTATGGTGAATTGTGCTGCTATGAACATCTGGGTGCATATATCCTTTCTGATTGGTGTTTCTGGTTTCTTGGGATATATTCCTAGAAGTGGGATCACAGGGTCAAATGGGAGTTCCATTTCCAATTTTTTGAGGAACCTCCATACTGCCTTCCATAGTGGCTGCACCAGTCTGCATTCCCACCAGCAGTGCACAAGTGTTCCTTTTTCTCCACATCCTCTCCAGCACTAAAGAATCTTGCTAAATCAATTTATTGAGAATCCCCTCACCTTTGATAATGAATCAAGCTCTTCTATTCTTTAGGTGCAATCAAACTCCTCATCCTCCACACTCAATATCTAAGTCCTTGGCCTGCCCTTGGCAAGAATCCTGTTGTTAGTTTAGCAAGAATCACCCTACCCTTGATATCTAATCAAGTTCCAATTAGTAATTTTCCATTTACTCTTCTCATTGGCTATAAATCCCCAGCTGTCTTTGCTATATTGGGAAGTGAGTCCAGTCTCTTCCTTTTTGTAATAGACTCTCCCCTATTGCAATAATCTTGGTTAATATCTTCTTACCATTTTAAGAAGTGCCAGAATAATTTCTTTTTGACAGTATGCAGGAGTCTTTGTGTTAGGCAGAATTCTAAAATACCCCCATGACCTTTACCTCTTGTTACTTGAATGGTTATATTGTTACATGGCAAAAGGAATTTTGCAGATATAATTAAGGTTACTTACCAGCTGACCTTAAGTAAATAGTGGGGGCTGGCCTAATATAATCACATGAACCCTTTAAAAACATCATGTTGTAGCAGAACAGATAGGGAGATTCCAATATGAGAATGGATTCAATGCATTCAATGCACTATTGCTGATTTAAATATGCAGGAACCTTATGGAAAAGAGCTGAGAGTGGCCTCTAAGAGCTTATAGTGATCCATGGCCAATAGCCAGAAAGAAAATGGGACTTCAGTCATATAGCTGCAAAGGAAACAAGTTATGCCAGCAACTTGAGTGAGCTTGGAGATAGATTCTTCCCCCCAGAGCCTCCATATAAGCCTAGTTCAGCTCAATTTGATTTTTCAATTATTGATACCTTGAGTTTGGCCTTGTGAGGCTCTATACAGAGAATGTAGACTTCTGACCTACAGAATGGTGAGCTAATAAATGAGTTTTGTTTTAAGCCACCAAGTTTGTAATAATTAGTTATATAATAATAGAAAACTAATATATATTATTTGGATATAAGGAAGAGGATTGAATGACTGGAAATTTCTAGTCAGCTCTGCCATCCTCTCTACATGACATGAAATCATAAGGCCAGGTTTTACTTTAATTCAGTAATCTCAACCCCATTATTTAAAAGATAGCTAAACTCAACTCTCTAGGATTTCATATGGCACAAAGCAGTGAAAATAGAAATCAGCCATGTTTAAAACACAAACTCATTCACTCAACAAATATTTATTGGAGATCTACTATCAAAAGGTACTCCATGATACATGAAATCATTCAGGATTTAATTGGGGGTTTTATAGGCATCTAGATCTTACCCCTGTTTTTTTATTTCCCCTAATTGGAACCAACATAAGGAGGGTCAACTTTTTGCTAGATCCAGCCTACCCTACTTGTATTACTCAGGGTTATCCAGAGAAACTGAACCACCAGGATGGAGGTGAACATAGATACAGATATATAGATATACATATCTACATACTTTTATCTATCTATCTATCTATCTATCTATCTATCTATCTATCACCTATCTATCATCTACCAAGAATTATTTTAAGGAATTGGCTTATGCAATGGTGAAGACTTGGCAAGTCCAAAATCTGCATGGTATTCATATAGGCTGTAGATACATGGAAGAGTTGCAGTTAAACTCCAAAGCCAGTCCACTGGCATAATTATTTTTTTGAGGGGGGAGGTCAGTCTTTTTCTTGTAAGGCCTTCAACTGATTGGATGAGGTCCACCCACATTATGGAGGGTATTTTGCTTTATTCAAAGTCTACTGATTTAAATGTTAATGTCATAAAAGAATATCATCACAGAAACATCCTATATAATAAAGAGGTAATATGCAAATCGACCATCACACCCTCACAAGATGGCTGCCTATGACCAGGCCGGCAGGGTGGTTAGTGAGGGATGACCAAATGACTGAACAGCAGGCTACATGAGGCGACCAGACTGGCGGGGGGGGGCAGTTAGGGGCACCAGGCTGGCGGGGGAGCAGTTGGGGTTGACCAGGCCAGCAGGGGGGCAATAAGGTGTGACCAGGCAGGTGGGACAGTTAGGAGTGACCAAGCTGGCAGGGAGGGAGCAGTTGGGGGCAACATGGCCAGCAGCGGGGGGCAGTTAGAGGTGACCTGGCCAGTGGTGGGGGGCAGTTACAGGCGATCGGGCCAGCTTGCAGAAGCAGTGAGGGGTGATCAGGCTGGCGGGGGAGGGCAGTTAGGGGCAATCAGGCAGGCAGGCAGGCAGGTGATCAAGTAGGAGCCAGCAGTCCAGGATTGTGAGAAGGATGTCCAACTGCCAGTTTAGGCCCGATCCTGGGGATTGGGTCTAAACTGGCAGTTGGACATCCCCTGAGGGGTCCCGGATTGGAAAGCATGCAGGCTGGGCCAAGGGGACCCATGAACTGGGCCTCTCATCTATAATAATGTCTTACCAAATATCTAGGTACCATGGCTTGGCCAGATTGACACATAAAATGAACCATCATGAGTAGAGCAGCTGGAGAACAGCAGGCTTCTGCCTTTTCCTAAAAGTCAACAGGGAAAGCTCACCAGAGAGTTTACTCCCACAGAGAAAGAGAATCCTCTTGCCTATATAGTGACTTCTGCCCCATACCTAGCAACCTGTTGAACCCTTTCTCTTTCTTGAAAAGGATAAAATGAAAGGCTGGAATAAAGAATGTAAAGTTTCTCATAGTTTCCTGAGTAACAGACACATCCAGCCTGAGACAGGAACTTGGGGAGAGGAAAAGAGTTCTTAAAATGCGGTGCCTGCTTTCAAAGAGTTTATAAGTTAATTGGAATAATACAGAAATAAGTGGGTGAATCTTTCCACTTGCTCTATGGAGGAGAAATCAAAGGATCCTATATAATAAAAGCCTAATATGCTAAGTGTCTGGTCGCCCGTTCAACCAATCAAAGTATAATATGCTAATGATATGCTAAGGCTGCTCAACTGCTTTCTATGACATGCACTGACCACCAGGGGACAGACAGTCGGCCAGTTGACCAGTTGCTCTGATGTGCACTGACCACCAAGTGGCAGACACTCCAACTTGTAGGTTAGCTTGCTGCTGGGGTCTGGCAGATTAGGACTGAGTGAGATGGGAGCTCTGGAGCTCTCCTGCAGTCCCTCTCTGGTTGGCCAACCTCCCATGTTCCTCCCTGGCCCTGATCATGCACCAGTGGGGTCCCTCGGCCTGGCCTGCACCCTCTTGCAATCTGGGACCCCTTTGGGGTTGTTAGAGAGCTGGTTTTGGCCCGATCCACAGGCCAGGCCGAGGGACCCCACTGGTGCACGAATTCGTGCACTAGGTCTTTATTTGTATAATAAACAGTGTAATCATGTAGGGAGAAATAATTTCAATTGTGAGTTATAAACACAGTGGTTCTAAGTTATCAGTTAGGACACAGAAAAATAACTCACTGCTACTGTGTTTAAAATTATCACGAGCTGACCTAGCTGCTTTGGCTCAGTGAATACAGCGTTGGCCTGCAGACTGAAGGGTTCCAGTCAAGGGAACATGCCTGGCTTGTGGGCTTGATGCCCAGTAGGAGGCATGCAGGAGGAAGCTGATCAATGATTCTCTGTCATCATTGATGTTTCTCTCTCTCCCTCTCCCTTCCTCTTTGAAATCAATAAAAATATATTAAAAAATATATTATGAGCCCAGCTGGTGTGGCTCAGTGGTTGACCATCAACTCAGGAGCCAAAAGGTTGCTAGTTTGATTCCTGGTCAGGGCATATGCCCGGGTTGCAGGCTGGATCCCCAGTAGGGGTGCATGCAAGAGGCAACTGATCAATGATGTTCTTCTCTCATAAATGTTTCTCTCTATCCCTCTCCCTCTAAAAATCAATAAAAAATATTTTAAAAAATGATCATGCTTCTTGGGAATAAGAGCTTGAGCTCAAACAGACCTGAGTTCAAATAGTGGCTAGGACTACCTGCTCTGCGTGTGTGTGTGTGTGTGTGTGTGTGTGTGTGTGTGTATGTCTAATATGTAAAATACAGGTGTACTTATATACCTCACAAAGCTTTTATTAGGATGGTTTGAGATATCATATGAAATGTACTTCAAACAGTGCCCAGAACATAGCAGGAGATCAACAAACTGCAGGTTATAATATTGTGAATAGCAGTGAAACCATCTGGAGAGATAGCATAAATGGAGTTTGTATGAAATGAGTCCATTACTTAACACCTTCTGAAGAGCTTGGGCTTGTTTATAGGCCTACTCACCTTTGCCAGTAGATAGTAGATGGGGAGCAATGATCTTTTCCCAGTCCTTCCTTCTTGTCTTATAAGTGACATTAACTGGACCTGTACAAGAAATAAAATTTATATGTATATACATATATATGGTTTACCCTACACATTTTTTGGTGTCTGATATTGTACCATGACTTTTCAAGTTCTATGACAGTGAAATGAAACAGCAAGTTACTTTGGATTTGTTGTAATTTATTGCTTTTCCTGCCTTCAGCTGCTGACTGTAAATTTTTGTAGAGAAACACAAAATCACTTCCTGTTCTTGACACATAAAGGACTATTCCCCCTAGTTATGCTCATAAATTTATGCTGGGTGACCTTTGCATCTGTGGCATGGTTTTATGATTTAAAAACTGCGCTTTGGCTGACAGACAATCCTGGAAATGATTTTTTTTAACCTAATGCAAATTTCCTGAGCTCAAGACATATTGTGAGTTTGTTTTTTTAAATATATTTCCTGTTAGCATTACCAGTGTCATGCTGTCTATAAATCAATTAGTCTGCTTTAATGAGAAGCTCAAGTCCTGTGAAAACTTTGCTTGAGAAAATACTTTTTTTTCTCTACCAGCTTACATTTCTTACATGGAATTCTTGTAAAATTAAGGGCAGTGGAAAATTAAAAACAAGTAGTTGCTTGTTTAGATAAAAGCTTTAGTTATGATCTATAACAAAGCCCATTTGAGGTAGGGAGAAGAAATTTTGTACTGATTGTTATTATGTGGTTTTGCCTGAAGCTTTACCCTCTTTCTCTTCCCCTGTTGTGTGTAAAGTAAAGGATGTACCACAGGCAATTGGTATGTCCACTCCTCACTGGCTTTTGATAATAGAAACACAGGCCAAGGCCTGAGCATCTTGTTGACTCAGTTGAACAGATGGAAAGCATGAAGATTTACTGTCATCAGCAGGTTAGCATTTGGCACTTGAATTTATGAAATTCAATATGCATATAAATAAACAATAAGGAAGAAAAAGTATTCTCAACAAATTTAAATAATTTTTCCTTTTACAAAAATGCAATAAAAGCAAAATTAAAAGAAGTATTTTATTTCCTTATAAATACTAATGAACAGGGGAAAAGTGGTCTTGGACTTGAAATTGTAGCTCATAACTCCCATTTAAGGAATTATCACCCATAATTTCTTAGCATGTCAATTTCCTGTTGAAATCCATGGGAAATTCACCGAATTCTAGAGGGGAAGATCAAGTCCTAGAGAAACTTCTGCTTACAAATTCGTTCAAGTCCCTATTCTCTTTTTATGGTATATATACAAGATGTCCCTAAAAAATATACACACTTTAACAGCTGATAGCTCAATTTTGAAAATGAAATGTATTTTAATAAAAAAATGCCTGTATAATTAGTCAAAGAGTGTGTATACATTTTTTAGGGACACCATGTATTATAATGATTAGTTGTTATTAATAATAGAACCATTTAAGAGAAAACAGGCTTGTAGATGATAAGGGGTGGCCAAGTCCAATGGTGAAGTTAGTGAGGTTATCTTGAAGGCCTTGCAAAAAACCTGTGTACAGACCCAATGGGATTTTGCATTCATTCATTTATATACTAGAGGCCTGGTGCATGAAAATTCGTGCAATGGTGGGGGCGTTTCTCAACCCGGCCTGTGCCCTCTCACAGTCTGAGAGTCCTCAGGATATCCTGAGTCCATATGTCCGGGAATCCTCAGGATATGTCCTCAGGCTGGTTCTGCCTCCTCTGGGCACCTCCCTGCTTTTGCCCTGTCTCCGGAGCAATGTAGTGGCTCCGTCCTGTCATGGCACCAGAGGAGAGCGTGGAAGCCTGTGCCTGCTGCAGAGTTTCGAATGCTGCTTCCTGACAGTGTGTGTGCTGCACTCCTTCTCCTGGGAGGTGGGCAGCGGGAACTCTGAGTGCAAGTGGTAGGTGGTGAAGGACTGATGAAGGGGGCACTATGGGCTCTCACCCCCACCCTTCCTGCCATGGGATGGTCCCGCCTCCTCTGGGCGCCTCCCTGCTTCCGCCCAGTCTCCTGAGCAATGCAGCAGCTCTGCCCCACCATGCATGCAGCCTCCTGTTGATCGGTCGTTATGGCATGAGGGCATCATGACAATTTGCATATTAGCCTTTTATTATATAGGATTTTACACTTACATGGGGACAAAATATGAAAATAGGAAGGCAGAGCTGATATTAAGGAGTTGAAAACAGTTTCACAGCAGTATCTTGTCAGCTTTCCAGCATCCTCTGACTTATCAAGATCCAAACACTCACAGCTGGTGCATATTTTGGTGCCAAATGACTGGCATGGCTGAAATTGGAAGTCACCATGTCTTCCTGAATCAATTTAGTGTACTCATTACCCCATGTAAATTCTGAACATAAGTTTGGATTTCAAGGAGAGCATTTATTTTAAGGTGTGGGCTTTTTTTTTTTTTAGCTTAAGCATAGGTCTAATGGATGTATGGTTGAGGAATAAAGTGAAATGAAAATCCTGTTAAATACCTGCTTTAAAATTGTCAATCAGGGATGTGCCAAAGCTACTGGCAGAAGTTCAGGCTTTTCCAAATAAGAGCAACTTGCCAGTCCAAGGACCAAGGACAGCAAAGGAACTATGTACTTGTTCTCTCCCCATATTGTCCCATTAGATTTTTGTCATCATTCTCTTTTTTATTTTATTTTTTAAAAATATATTTTATTGATTTTCCACAGAGAGGAAGGGAGAGAGAGAGAGTTAGAAACATCGATCAGCTGCCTCCTGCACACCTCCCACTGGGGATGTGCCCGCAACCCAGGTACATGCCCTTGACCGGAATCGAACCTGGGACCCTTCAGTCCGCAGGCCGACGCTCTATCCACTGAGCCAAACCGGTTTTGGCATCATTCTCTTTTTTAAATTTTATTTCAGAGAGAGAGAGAGAGAGAGAGAGAGAGAGAGAAAGAGAGAGAGAGAGAGAGAGAGAGAGAGAGAGGAGTTGCCTTCTCCATGTGCCATGACCTGGGATTGAACCTGAAATCTGGATATGTGACCTGACTGAGAATCAAGCCCACCACCTTTTGG
>NW_005871088.1:5268458-5311008 GCF_000147115.1 Myotis lucifugus | reverse complement strand
GGAGAACTGTTTTATTCCAAATTCTGTATATGTTAACTATAGCAGTGGATTGTTATTTTTTAAATATAAATCAAATATATTATAATTTAAACATCAAAATGAGTGTTGTGACATCCAAAGTGGTGATTTGGGAAGGCAATTCCATGGTTTCTGTTATACTTTGACATTAAAAACAAGTCTCACAGTCCAATTTTGAAATTTCTTTCAGAGCCACTTTATGAGCAATCAGTGAAAACAAGAGACTTATGTTCTAGTCACATCACTGTTTTTTTTTATTGTTTAAAGTATTAGATATGTCTTCTTTTTCCCCGATTGACCCCCCCGGCCACTCCCACCCCTAAGGGCAGGCCCCCAGTGCCCAGTGTCTATGTCCATTCGTTATTCGAATATGGATATATACAAGTCCTTTGATTGATCTAAAACTCCCCCCTCCCCTGGCCCTGTCTCTGGATCTTTATTTGTTCATCAGTTTATGTTGATCCCTAGGGGCCCAGTGCATGAATTCGTGCACCTTGAAAGGAACTGTGGGCTGCGAGGCTGCGGTAGGCACAGGGGCAGGTCTCGGCCCATCCTCTGTGCCCCCGCCTAGCCCCTCCCACCATGGCCCACTGCCCCTCTCTTCCCCCACATTCCCTGTGTGCCAGAAAACCTGGTCACACTTGCTGCTGGTGCTGGCCCCAATCGCTCTGCACCATCAGTGTGTGCCAGTGGCAGCTGCTGCTCCAATTGCCCCTCAGGAGCAGGGGGAGGTAGAGAAGCCCTCGGGTGACTGGGGCTGGCAGCTGCACTCGCACCCACTAATGGTGCCAAGTGATCAGCACCAGCGCCAGGCACTGGCAATGGGTGAGAGTGGGCCAGCGCTGGCAGTGGGTGTGAGTGCTGGGTGGGACCGCAGCACATGGGAGCAAAGAATTTTCAGTAACCACCAGATGCTCACCCTGATGGCAGCAATTGGTGCCCTGCCTGGGTCTGGCGCTCCTGCTCACCTGCTCTACCATCCCACACAGCCAGCCATGTTCTGTGCACGCCCCCTGGTGGCTAGCACACGTCATAGCGACTGGTTGTTCCAGTTGTTCTGCCATTTGGTCTATTTGCATATTAGTCTTTTATTATATAGGAATATATCCCACATATGAGTGAGATCATGTGATATTTATCTTTCTCTCACCGGCTTATTTCGCTTAGCATAATGCTCTCTAGTTCCATCCATGCTGTTACAAATGGTAAAAATTCCTTCTTTTTTATAGCAGCACAGTATTACATGTGTAGATGTACCATTGTTTTTTAATCCATTCATCTGCTGATGGGCACTTAGGCTGTTTGCAATCTTAGGTATTATAAATTGTGCTGCTGTGAATATAGCAGTGCATATATCCTTTCTGAATGGTGTTTCTAGTTTCTTGGGATATAGTCCTAGAAGTGGGATTACTGGGTCAAATGGGAATTCCATTCGTAACTTTTTGAGAAAACTTCATACTGTTTTCCACAGTGGCTGCACCAGTCTGCATTCCCACCAGCAGTGCACGAGGGTTCCCTTTCTCCACATCCTCACCTGCACTTGTCCTTTGTTGATTTGTTGATGGTAATCATTCTCACAGGTGTGAGATGGTACCTCATTGTTGTTTTGATTTGCATCTCTTGGATGATTAGTGACTTTGAGCATGTTTTCATATGTCTTTCGGCCTTCTGTATGTCCTCTTTTGAAAAGTGTCTATGTATGTCCTTTGCCCATTTTTTGATTGGATTATCTTCCTTTTGTTAAGATGTATGAGTTCTCTGTAAATTTTTCAGATTAAACCCTTATCTGAAATACCATTGGCAAATATGTTCTCCAATGCAGTGGACTTTCTTGTTGTTTTGTTGATGGTTTCCTTTGCTGTGCAGAAGCTTTTTATTTTGATGTACTCACATTTGTTTATTTTCTCTTTAGTTTCCTTTTCTGATGGGGCTGTATTAGTAAAGATATTGCTATGACATATGTCTGATATTTTGCTGACTATGGAGTCTTTTAGGATTTTTATGGTTTCCTATCTTACATGTAAGTCCTTTAACCCTTTTGAGTTTGTTTTTTCTGTATGGTATAAGTTAGTGATCTTGTTTCATTTTTTGCATGTATCTGACCAAATTTCCCAGCACCATTTATTGAAGAGACTGTCTTGACTCCATTCTATGCCCTTGCCTCCTTTGTCAAATATTAATTGAACATTATGACTTGAGTCTATTTCTGGGTTCTCTGTTCTATTACATTGATCTGTATGTCTTTTCTTGTGCCAGTACCAGGTAGTTTGGAGAACCATGGCTTTGTAATATAGCTTGCTATCTGGAATTGTGATCCCTCCAACTTTGTTCTTCTTTTTCAGGATTGCTGCGAAATATGCCATTGGTATTTTAATGGGGATTGCATTAAATCTATGAATTGCTTTGGGTAGTATGGACATTTTAATGATGTTGATTCTACCAATCGATGAACACAGTATGTTCTTCAATTTGTTTATGTCTTCCTCTATCTCTTTTTTCAATGTCCTATAGTTTTCTGAATACAGGTTTTTTACCTCCTTAGTTAAGTTTATTCCTAGGTATCTTAATATTTTTGGTGCAATGGTAAATGGGACTTATTTTTTAGTTCCTCTATCTGTGAGTTCATTCTTGGTGTATAAAAAAGCCATAGATTTCTGGGTGTTAATTTTGTATCCTACTACATTGCCAAATTCATTTATTGAGCCTATTGTTTTTTGATTAAGTCTTTGGGGTTTTCTATATACAGTATCATGTCATATGCAATTAATGGCAGTTTTATGTCTTTTCCTATTTGGATGCCTTTTATTTCGCTGTATTATTTTCTGATCACTATGGCAAGCACTTCCAGTACTATATTGAAAAGGAGGGTGAAAGTGGGCATCCCTGTCTTGTTCCTGTTCTTAGGGGAAATGAATTTAGTTTTTCCCATTCAGTATGATGTTGACTGTAGGTTTGTCACATAAAGCTTTTATTATGCTGAGGTATGATCCCTCTATTCCCCTTTGCTGAGAGTGTTTATCAAGAAAGGGTGCTGGATTTTTGTCAAATGCTTTTTCTGCATCAGTTGATGTGATTATGTGATCTTTGCCTCTCAATTTCTTTATGTGATGTATCACATTTATTGATTTGCAGATACTGTACCATCCTTACCATCCCCTGAGTAAATCCCACTTGGTCATGGTGTATGATCTTTCTAATGTAATGCTGGATCCAATTTGCTAGAATTATGTTGAGGATTTTAGCATATATGTTCATCAGGGTTTTTTTTTTCTTCCTGATTGAGTTTTTGGAGCTTGTATTTTTCTAAGAATATGTCCATCTAGGTTGTCCATTTTGTTGGAATAGAGTTGCTCATAGTATTTTTTTCATAATCCTTTGTATTTCTGTGAGGTCGGTTGTTACTTCACCTTTTTCATTTCTGATTTTGTTTATTTGGGTCCTCGCTCTTTGCTTCTTGGTGAGCCTGGCTAGTGGTTCATTCATACTGTTTATCCTTTCAAAGAACCAGTTCTTAGTTTTGATGATCTTTTTTTGTGTCTCTATATTGTTTATTTCTTCTCTGATCTTTATTATTTCCTTCCTTCTACTTATGCTGGGCTTTTCTGTTGCTCTCTTTCTAACTCTTTAAGTTGTATGGTTAGATAATTTATTACCATTTTTCTTGATTTTTTGAGGTAAACCTGTTGAGGTATGACCTTCCTTCTCAAGACTGCTTTCACTGTGTCCCATGGATTTTGGATTGTTGTGTTTTCATTGTTGTTTATTTCCTGGATGCTTTTTGTTTCTTATTTCATTTCTTTGGTAACCCATTGTTTTTTTTAATTGTTTTATTGCTTAACGTATTACAAAGATTATTATATATGTCTCCTTTTTTTTCTCCCCTTGACCCTCCCCTAGCCTCCCATGCCCCCCAGTGTCTTGTGTCCATTGGTTATGCTCATATGAATGCATACAAGTCCTTTGGTTGATCTCTTACCCCCGCTCCCAACCCCCAACCCTCCCCAGCCTTCCCACTGTAGTTTGACAGTCTGTTCGATGTTGCTCTGCCTCTGTATCTATTTTTGCTCATCAGTTTATAATGGTATTAATTATCCATAAATGAGTGAGATCATGTGGTATTTTTCTTTCATTGACTGGCTTATTTCACTTAGCATAATGCTCTCCAGTTCCATCCATGCTGTTGCAAATGGTAAGAGTTCCTTCTTTTTTACAGCAGCATAGTATTCCATCGTGTAGATGTACCACAGTTTTCTAATCCATTCTTCTGCTGATGGGCACTTAGGCTATTTCCAGATCTTAGCTATGATGAATTATACTGCTATGAACATAGGGGTGCATATATCCTTTCTGATTGGTGTTTCTGGTTTCTTGGGATATATTCCTAGAAGTGGGATCACTGGGTCAAATGGAAGTTCCATTTTTAACTTTTTGAGGAAACTCCATATGGTCTTCCATAGTGGCTGCACCAGTCTGCATTCCCACCAGCAGTGCACGACTGTTCCTTTTTCTCCACATCCTCTCCACCACTTGTCGTTTGTTCCCAATCATTGTTTAATAGCATGCTATTTAGCCTCCAAGTGTTTGATTTTTTTTCATTGTAGTTGA
The DNA here is from genome assembly GCF_000147115.1 of Myotis lucifugus. Taxonomy (NCBI): domain Eukaryota; kingdom Metazoa; phylum Chordata; class Mammalia; order Chiroptera; family Vespertilionidae; genus Myotis; species Myotis lucifugus. Next base: position 5,306,385 of record NW_005871088.1, on the reverse strand, counting down.
TTTCTAATTTTATGCCATTGTGGTCTGAGAAGATGCTTGATAAGATTTCTATCTTCTTGAATTTGAAGAGACTTTGCCTGTGTCCCAATATATGGTCTATCTTTAAAAATGTCCCATCTGCACTGGAGAACTATGTATATTCTGTAGCTTTGGGTTGAAATGTTCTGAAGATGTCAATAAAGTCCATATGATCTAGTGAGTCATTTATGATTGCTGTTTTTTTGCTTATTTTTTTAGAGGATTTATACAGTGGTGTAAATGGGGTTTGAAAGTCCCCTGCTACTACTGTATTGCTGTCAATCTCTCCCTTGATATCTGCCAGAAGTTTTTTTTTTTTATGTATTTGGGTATTCCTACTTTGAGGTCTTATTTGTCAGATATAAGTATTGCTACACCATCTTTTTTTTTCATTTCTATTCGCCTGAAAAATATTTTTTCCATTCCTTCACTATCAATGTGTGTGAGTCCTTTGTTTAAGGTGGGTCTCTTGTAGACAGAAGATATATGGATCATGTTTTGTTATTCATTGAGCTACCCCATGTCTTTGGATTGGAGCATTTAATCTATTTACATTCAAGGTTATTATTGATAGGTACTTGTATGTCACCATTTGTATTCTTTATGCCTGTTTTCCATCTTCCCTTCCTATTTCTTCTTTTTACAGCAGTCCCTTTATTATTTCTTGCATTGCTGGTTTGGTGGTAATAAACTCCCTTAGCCCCTTTTTGTCTGTGAAGCTCCTGACTACACCTTCAATTTTGAATGATAGCCTTGCTGAGTATAGTATTCTTGGATTCAGTGCTTTGCTTTGCATCTCTTTGTATATTTAATTCTATTCCCTTCTAGCCTGATGTTTTTCTGTTTAGGAATCAGTTTATAGTCTAATAGGAGGTCCCTTGTAGGTAACTTTCTGTCTTTCTCTGGCAGATTTTAAGATTCTTACTTTGTTGGTGGTGTTTGCCAATTTAATTATGATGTGTCTTGGTTTGGCTATTTTTGAGTTCATCTTGTTTGGGTTTCTGTGAGCTTCTTGGGCTTGTGTGAGTTTTTTCTTCCCAATATCAGGGTAGTTTTCTGTCATTATTTCTTCAAACAGGTTTTGTATTCCTTGCTCAGTTTCCTCTCCTTCTGGTACCCCTCTTATGTGGATGTTGTCTTGTTTTGTGTTGTCCCCAAGCTCTCTTAGGCTCTCCTCCTGCTTTTTAAGTTTTTTTTCCAGTTGCTGCTCTGCTTGGGAGTCTTTTCCTACCTTGTCTTCTAGCTCACTGATGCAGTCCCCAGCTTCTTCTAGTCTACTGTTGATGCTTTCTATTGTGTTCTTTATAGCAGCTTTGTCATTCTTCATTTCTTCTTGTTTCTTCTTCATTTCCTCTTGGTTCTTACACATGTTGTTGAATTTGTCTTCCATCCTTTTCAGCGTCCATATGACCATTGCTCTGAATTCTTTCTCTGACAAATTGCTTGCCTTCATTTTGTTTACTTCCTTTTCTGGCAATTTCTTTTTTTTATTTCATATGGAGTATGTTTCTTTCTTTGTCTCCCCATTTTTGCTCCTCTCAGGGTGTCTGGTTATGTGGTTCACTCTCTACCACATTGACGAAAAGGCATAAAATACAACTCAACAAGACATGACACAGAGGGAACAAAACATGAATGTGTTCATGATACCAATAACCCCAAATAAAGGTGATCACTATAGAATAAGGGGAGAGAAAGGAGTGCAAAAATGATATTGAGAAAAGGAAAAAAGTAAGAGAGAAAAGAAAAAGATGAAAAGAGTAGAGGAAAGAAATATACGTATATGGGGTGGAAACGCCACAAAACCAACAACTAGTCCAATAAATCCAAACAACTAACACCCAGAATAAAAGGAGGGGAGCTGAATCTGAAGAGGCAGAGCTTATTTCCAGAAGGTGAGGTAAAGGAATTGAATGAATGTGGTAATGGCCATGATTCAGTGTAGAGTTAGTAGAAAAAGTGTATAAGAAGAAATGTGAAAGACAAAATACTCAATAAAGAAATAAACTAAAAAAATAAAATGTAGTAATAATAGTAATTAAATATATATATAAAATAAAATTTTATATATATATAAAATAAAAAAATTCCCTTTCTTTAATATATCTATAAATTCATCTATTTTTGGAAAAGTAGAGTAGAGAGCAGATAGGCCTGAGTTTGGTGAGTGAAACTAATTATGCTATAAGTAGTAGAGAACAAGCGTGGAGAGGTAAAACAAAAACAAAAACAAAAACAAAAAACACAAACTAACAAACAAACAACAAGAAGAAAAAATTGGCTAGTGAAGAAAGAGAAAAGAGAAGGGTGCATGGTCTTGAAGTAAATGAAAGGAAATTAGATATATGAGTAAGCCAACAGAGACTACTATAATAGTAATGCATTAATAAAGGAGATAAAGCAGATCAATTTTTCACAAGGAGTAAAAAGAAAGGATAGAGTAAAACTAAAGCAGGTACAGGAGAAGAGAAACAGGATAAAAAAAGGAGAACTGAGGAAAAAAGGGTTGCATGAAGGAAAAAATGAGATAGAGTAAAATGATAAAAAAAATAAAAATAGAATGTAGAACACTCTCTCCAGGCAACCTCTGACCTTTCTGTCCATGGATTTTGTCGCCAGCTGTGTTTAATTCACCAAATTCTGGGTGGATGTTATTCAATTCAGCTGTTTCTTCTATCTGCTCCATGAGAAGGCGCAGGATCATCTGCCTATTCAGCCGCCATTTTGTCTCCCCCTGGACAAACATTTTAGGAGCCTGCAGCCATGCAGGCTGGAGTCTCAGTGTTCATGTGTTTGCAGCCGAGGCAGCTGGTCCCTGGCTGATGTGGCTGTAGGGTCCTGTGTGTTTTCCAAGGTCTCCACGGGTGGAGTTGAGGTTGGGCTCCCAGTCACAGCTGTTCTCCCCTTGTAGATGGCGCAGTCTCTGCAGCAGAGCCGCCTCCACCCCGCCCCACCCCCGGGAGAGATTTCAGCGGTAGTCGGGTCACCATACTTCAAAAAAAAAATCTTTATTATTGAGAGTATTAGAGATGTCACCATTTCCCCCCCACACACACACACACATTGCTCCCCTCTACCTGGTTTCCACCAGGCCCCAGGCCTTCATCATCCAGTTGTCTGTGTCTATAGGTAATGTACATATACATATAAGATCTTTGGTTAATCTCTTCCTACCCACCCACCTCTGCCTTCCTTCTGTTCCATGCTTCTATGTCTCTGATCCTATTTTGTTCTTTGGTTTATTTTGCTCATTAGATTCCACATATGAGTGAGATCATGTGATACTTGTCTTTCTCTGACTGGCTTATTTTGTTTAGCATAATACTCTCCAGGTCCTTGAAGGTCATTAGAATGGCAAGGGAGCAACTACAACGATGCCAATAGAGTGATTGTGCTAGATGGGAACAAGAGTGGATTGTATCTGAGAAGATGTTCCTAGTGTCTGTGATTCATGGAATCCATTTGAATAGTAATAATCTATAATAATAAAAGCGTAATATGCCAATTAGACTAGATGTCCTTCTGGACGACCTTCTGGACAAAGCTGGGGCTGCGAGGGAAACCCAGGTCCTGGGTGCCTGCTGGCGGCTGGAGGGAAGCCTGGGTCCTGACTGTCAGAGGGAAGCCTGAGTCCCAGGTGCCAGAGGGAAGTTGGTGCCAGCAGCTGGGGGAAGGAGGGCCTACTCTTGCATGAATTTCATGCATCAGGTCTCTAGTGAAAACATAAAATGATTTGGAAGGTTTTCTAAATTATATGTGTACCAATGTGTGTGTGTACACATATGCACACATGTGTGATATCTGTATCTATGAATGTGTGCATCTCAGGATTTCCTCATGATATCACCTTTGGAGAGAAATATTATTTTCAGCTATCTATGGGTTTTGAAGGCTAATTCCAGTCCGACCTCTGATCCCCTTCAATGTGAGTAGAGCCAAAAGATTCTGTGGTTGCTGGATTCTGGAATTAACCACATTTCCATGGACACTGAACTCTAGTGTGCTTGGTGCTGTTTCTTGTTCCCTCAAATGCTCACCAAATCATAGCCTTCCCACTTCCACCATGTTAGTCTCTAGTCTCTATGCCTCAGTTCATATTTTGGTTTCAACCTGCCCACTTGGCTGGGTTCCTATACCTAAATACTGATTCTTTCCTGTGCCAAACCCTGCATGTAATATTTCCTTAAGACTTAGAACATTGGTCTGCCTGCTGCTCTTACAAACATTTTATAGTTGAATCAGTGCCCTATTTAGACCTCCTCACTTGAACAGGTTGAAGAAGCCCCAGCATGCCATTTGCCTGATATTTTCTATTTGATGATGATCGATATATGAGAGTGCATACTTTTACAAAACGGGATCATTTTGGAGTTTGATTACTTTGAAATACCAAAATAAATGAAAGTATTAAATAAGAAATAGTTCTTTGTGTTTTGTAATATGTAACCCACACACATATAATTCCATTTCTTAAACAACTAATTACCAGTCTTTTATTCCTAGTTCTTGCTCTGATTTGGTGATTAGGAATATCACTTCATATCACTTCCCCCTTTTGCAGGTTATAAACTTTATTACAATGTTCATAAACAATAGTTGTCACAAAAATATGTTATATATTTTAATTAAATGTCACATATTTATAATAAATCAATTAGGACATGTAGGAAACATACTGTTTTTATGTAACCCAAAATTTAGAATTTAAAGGATTTCTAAGTTTATGTTCTTCAGAAATGTATAGACAGGGGGCAGGAGATAAAAGATAAAGGAGAGAGGACTTACTTATGATGAATTATTTTATTTTCAGATAATAAACTTCTCTATCATTTCCCTATTTTCCTTGGTTTTCATATCTGTAAATATACCAAATGTAGTAATTTTATGAGCATGTCAAATTATAAATAATATCTCCTAAAACTCCTAAACCAACAAAGTACTTTTTAATCTCTAATCAGTACTAAAATACTACATACATTTCCATTTTCCCCTGATTAATAACTCCTTGCCAATAATTGACAAAATCTTATAGTAGGACTTATATAGATTTTCTAAATACTCAGAGGAAGGCAGGGGTGATTATATCTTCCAAAACTGCCAGTGTTGCTTTTTTGGGGTCTCGTTAGGCACAAGATGGAGAGTTCTAGCAGGAAAAGTAGTGAGGCAACTCCGAGTTTCCTAGCACACTTAGTTGCGCTGTCTGCAGAACATTTTTTTTGTATGCAGATAAAACTCCTGCTCTGTGTGTGCTTATTTATTTAAACTTTTTGTATATGTTGTTAATGAAAACGATCTAAAATTAATATTAAAAGTGGCTGGAATGTCAAGCTGACACATGTCCCTAAACATAGAATTATACATGTGAGGTCACTACTCCAGTGCATGAGGACTGGGCTCAATTAAATGTCAGGTGAAGCTCAGGTACACACTCTCCTCCAGGTGCAAGGGACAGAGTAAGAATAAGAGGGTGTGCAGTGCATACTCTGGTGACAGAATACCATTTAGTGCTGAGGCATATTTTAAATACTTTCATCTGAATTTTAATAAACAGAAGGAACTTCATAAGGCAATATGTGCTTGTAAAGTTACAAGGTTTATGGTTGTAGTTTTAGCCATGAAATGAAAACCTCTTAATAGAGTAATTATGGAAAACAAATTTGGCTGTTTTGAAATGTCCAGGGACTACCTTACAGATAGGCACTGAGGTATCCCATATATATTTTAAAGGATGCTGCCAGAACAAGATATTTTAGGAAAATAATTTTGCCCAATAATGAAGATTTAGGCTGGTTGAGAATCCCGTTCATAGTTTAACTGCAAATTTAGCATGTTACAATTCAGGAATTCTAGCAGTTGTTATATCTTTTTTGGGGTGGTATCAAATTACTTTATTTGAAGGAATAGTACAAATGAAAGATATGGCTGGGTGATGGTACAAGTTATAGAAAAGGTAGAGGTATCTCCAACATGCAGTATTGCTTTGGTGACCAGGCAGTCACACCTGAGGCTATGGGAAGCAGCCTAAGGCTTAGTTCTCATCACTGTCTCCCAGGGTGTGTTTGTCAAAGAGAAACTCTGCCATGCCAGTTTCAGGGGTCTCCAACCTGTGCAAGTTGGTTATGTCATCACCCAATTCATTGATGAATTTCACCTGCTCATTCAGGTAGTGAGTCTCAATGAAGTCACACAAATGAGGGTCATTTTTGTCAGTAGCCAGTTTGTGCAAGTCAGTAGTGACTGACTCACACTTTTTCCCAAGTGCAGGGGCACACTCCATTGCATTCAGCCCAGTCTCTCAGTTGTCACGGTCTGGTTTCTTGATATCCTGAAGGAAGATTCGGCCACCTCGCTGGTTCTGCAGCTTCATCATTTTCTGAGCATGTTCCCCCTCCTCATCAGATTGGTGAAGATATTTGGCAAAGTTCTTCAAAGCCACATCATCATGGTCAAAGTAGTAAGACATGGACAGGTAGATGTAGGAAGCGTAGAACTTCAGGTTGATCTGGCAGTTGATGGAGGCCTCCGAGTCCTGGTGGCAGTTCTGGTGCACCTGCGAGGTGGGCGCGGTGGACACATGATGGGCAGCTGAAGAGAGGCGGCTGTGGGGCTCTGGAGTGGAGGCGGAGACTTTGGGTCGTCTGGGGCATCTGAGGCTATGTGAGGAGGGTGCTGTGAGAGGCAAAAGACTGGCTTGGTGGCAGCTGCAGTGCAAGCACCAGCTTCTACCAGTGGTTCCCAACCTTCCTAATGCCGCAACCCTTTAATACAGTTCCTCATGTTGTAGTGACCCCCAACCATAAAATTATTTTGTTGCTACTTCATAACTAATTTTCCTACTGTTATGAATCGTAATGTAAATATCTGATATGCAGGATGTATTTTCATTGTTCACAACCCACAGGTTGAGAACCGCTATCAGGGAAACCACAGCTGCTCTCCATGAAGACTCTGTTATATCTTTTTGGTGATTCAACTTCCAAAGAAGCCTTTCCTCTGTAGAAGGCAATGTACCAAAGTGGTTAAAGAGCACAGATTGTGGCACCAGACCTGCTGTATCACCTTGAGTATATTTCTTAATCTCTTTTGTCTCAATTTCTTTCCTTACCTGTGAAAAATGGTGACTTTAGAAACAACTACCTTATTGGGATTCTTATGAGAATTAAATAAATATACATGAAGTCTTTAGAAAAATACCTAGTACATAAGAAATAGTATGAGCAGTAACTATTATTACCACTTACTGTTCAAGCTTCTGAATCATTTTAGTTGAAATGTATGCTGGGATTTTGAAGCAATTAAAAAATTGTCATTTACAGATACCATATTTTTCCAGGTATAAGACACTATATTTTTCTACCAGTGGTTCTCAACCTGTGGGTCGTGACCCCTTTGGGGGTCAAACAACCTTTTCAAGGGGTCGCCTAAGACCATCGGAAAACACATATATAATTACATATTGTTTTTGTGATTAATCACTATGCTTTAATTTGTAACAATGAAAATACATCCTGCATATCAGATATTTACATTATGATTCATAACAGTAGCAAAATTACAGTTATGAAGTAGTAATAAAACTAATTTTATGTTGGGGGTCACCACAACATGAGGAAATGTATTAAAGGGTCGCGGCATTAGGAAGGTTGAGAACCACTGCCTTAGACTAAAAACCGAGGGGCATCTTATATATGGAACTCAGGGGAGGAGGGAGCCACATGGGCACTTAGCTGCCCATACTTTGTCAAACAGGCTTCCTCCAATCACGAGCCTTATTTTTACTGACTTCAGCTGATGCTGTGATTGGAGATGGAGGTGGAGAGTGCACAGAAGCAACAGGGACTAGAGCATTCTGAGCCCATAAAAATGTCAAAAAATAAAAAATAAATACCAGTAAGTGATTGTCTAACTCTGCAAAATTCAAACTGAATGTAATCAGGTATGCAAAAGAGCATGGAAATAGAGCTGCAGAGAGATAATTTGGACCTCCTCCCACTGAATGTATGATCAGACAGTGGAGAAAACAGGAAGAACAACTTCTTAATATGCCAAAAAAGAAGAAGGCCTTAAGAGGAAAACCAGCAAAATGTTTAAAATATTGATTTCTTAAGTTTGGATTGGAAAAGTGGGGGGGGGGCTTATACTTGGGGGCATTTATACATGGAAAAATACGGTACTTATCTCTGAATTATACTAAGCACCTAAAAGAAGTCCAGGAATAAATTCGATATTATAGCAAATGTCAGTTTAATTGACAACCATAACCCCAGATTTCAAAATTTCATGTACATGCAGTTTTGTTCTTGTCATTAACTGTCTTATTAAGTAAATAGTTATACTTTCACACTTATACCATACACTTATACTAATGAAATCAGTTCAATATATTAAAGTTTCATGTAAGATTATGTTTTTGAAAATTCCACTGATAAAAACAAAAAAGATTTAAGACTCATCTAAAGAAAATAATGTCTCTTTTACTGTGATAATGTGATAATACTAATAGCATAATTTTTATAAAGTACGTCTTTACCTATGATCTCATTTGTTACAACAGCATAGTAATACAAGTAGGACAGGAAATATCATTTCTGTTTTACTGATGAGAAAATTAACGCTTCAAAGGTAAAATGCCTTACTCAGAGTCACAAGGCTATTGTGGCTCAAAGCCAGGATTCCAATCCAACTATTAATTCCTCATTAAGCATTTTTCACTTGATCTGCTTTGCAACAAGCCTGCCTAAATAGCCCTGTTCTGAAATTGGGGACTCTTTTTCTTGGGTGCCTCTGATGCATAGTACATAGTGTGTGTGGGGAGGCTCTAACAGTGGTTCTCAACCTTCCTAATGCCGCGACCCTTTAATACAGTTCCTCATGTTGTGGTGACCCCAACCATAAAATTATTTTTGTTGCTACTTCATAACTGTAATTTTGCTACTGTTATGAATCGTAATGTAAATATCTGATATGCAGGATGTATTTTCATTGTTCGTGACCCACAGGCTGCGATCTCTTTCCCTCCTTACATGAGGGAGATTCCTGGTGCTCTTTAGATTCTGATTGCCCAGTTCAGTGAATTGGGAGGTGTTACACTGGACTTGAATGATAATCTGAGCCTAAGATGAAAAGTTAATTAGGCCTTTCAATACCTAATGAGGTTTCACATAATTTATCACCAGTAGAGAGCACTATAAGATTAGAATTAATGTCAGGCCTTGCATGAAGAGAGAATTGTTTGTATCATGAATGTATTACAAAGGCAAAGTTAAAGTGATTTATTTTAAGCAAGCATGATCTGCCTTTGTAATAGTAGATCATTTCCATCAGTTGAATCTTTAGAGAGCAGTCATTCAAAACTTGCATTTAAATGTAATATCAATATTAAAAGGAATAGGCATTACTTGCTTGGCAAAGTTAAATTGAAGAGGTTCAATTCTTAATAAAAATCCAGGCTTTCCTGCTTTCTCCTGAATATCTTGCTTCCAAACCACTGTTGGGGTTTTTATATCTTAGAGCTTCTTCTCCCTCCCAGTTGTACATGAGTAGGATTCCACACCTACAGAATAGGCTCTGACATCAGTTATTCGAAAATATTATGTGAGGCTTTATTCTGATACCCTTTATTACTCTTGTTTGGGATTTGTGCCTGTTGGATTTTCTTAACACATTTTTCTGGGTGTAAATACAAAATTGAGCTTCATTTCATAAGTAGCCTTCAGTGTATTCTTTGTGTTCTTATAGTTAAGAGACATGCAGTAAATACAAATCAGTGCCCACAGTCAATGGACTAAAATATTGGCATTTAGTTGCAACTAGATTATAGTATTTTACTAGTCTCAACACTCAGATGCATCATACAGTGACTTCCGTGCTGTGGAAAGCTTTGCAATAGATCTGTCTTATAGATAGATTAGATAGATGCATTTATACTTCATATGTTTTCCTTTTTTTTTTTTACCGTTTTGCCTGTTCCTCAAACTAGCTGTATTTTAATAAATTCTTCCCCCACAGCCATTTTGTTCTCTGATTTCATCCTGTCATGAAGTCTCAATGTGAAATTGGCGATAGCATGATTGATCATTTAGCTAACAGCAAAATCATGAGTACGGAGTAAAACTTTTTGGAATGCAAAGGTATTAAAATACAAATATCTCAAATGAAAACAGAGGTAACATGAGAGCTCTAATGTTTGAATAAGTCTTTCCTCTCTGATAAATGTGCTTTCCTTTTCAATTTTGTTTCAGTATACGTATTTTTGTATAAATAGTACATTTATTGAAAAATGCTCTTGTCCTTCACCCCCTCCTCTATCACAGTAGTAAAATAATGCCCCTGTTTCTCCTGGCAAAACAAACCTTCGAGTGCTCTCTCCTGTAAGTGCTTAGTGACTTATTTGCCCGAATGAGGAAGGGGCATGTCTGTAGTAATATTGCATGCTGGATGAATCCTGTTTAGAATACAATCACAACCAGGTTTCTGTTTATACAGGTGCCATTAGGTGAACTTACTTTCATAGTCAGAGGTTAGCTAGCTTAGCTAATCAGGTGCTCTACACATGAAGGTAAGGATTTAGAATTTTAAAAAGTGCCAAGAAGCTGACTGCCCTCATGAAGATCAGGTTTGCAAGACATAGGTTCTATTGTTTTATTTCCCCAAAGGGGCTCTAGCTACACTTTCAGCAGTATACTGTGCCATATGCCCATAGTTACTATTTAATACCAAGTCCATTAACAAGGATTTTTATGGCCTCCAACAGGACTTTCAATTGGGGGTTGTTGTTTTTAATTTTGCTTTTCATGAAAGGATTGACATTTTAAGGCTACTGCGAAAGTTAATTTACTAACAGTGATAGATAGCATCTATGAAATATGAAATACATTTATTTAGAAAATATTCATGTGAACATATACATATCAGAAGAATGTAGGATGAAAAGTTTCAAATTATTTGTGTTAAATATTCAATGAAAGAATGGATATGGATGTCTTTTATATTATCTAGAGTGCCACCACAGCAAGATAGTATGTTTATAATGATTTTTCAAATATTACACATTTTGTTGGGGCTGACAATTTTATGTATACATAAGTACCTCTGAAGTGAAAGTGTGAACAGAGATTAACTGATAAGCTGGAAAGTATCATGAGGCTTTCTCTGTTACCCTTTCTAATTCAGTTTCCTTCTTGTTCAGTCTTCAATAATTGCTTACCATTTTTGTTTATTTTTATTGTCTCATTTCCCAGTTTTGCTTATAAATGATATGTTAAAAGCATGAGCATAGAAACATATCAGAAGCTTTCATCACTGAGCAGAAGCTCTCAGATTTGTGGTGTGATTTACTTGTTTCTTTTATATAATTTTTGCTCTCTTTGCAGAGCAGCCTCATTCTCTCGAGAACTTGTGATGGCTGGTTTTCTAAGTATTTCTTTATTTCAGGTTCCAGTGATATGCATTTGTGGAGCTTTAAAAAATACTTCTTGTGTCTTATACTCTTAACATATACTTTAAAGTCCTGGGCATCAGGAGCAGTAAACAGGACTTGAGACAGTGTATTTTTTTTTCTTGTCTGGAAGATCTTGTATTACACAATAATAGACAAGTACAGAACACAACATATTGGTCTCTAAACATCATATAATCCTCTCTATATAGTACATAGCATGGAGTTTGGCATAACTCACCTTGGATCAAGTCTAGTGTTATTCAGTTACCAGCAGTGCTAGAAACACCTTGAAGAAGCATGGACTTGCCACTCCCAAGCAGTTGCATGGCTCTGACCCTAAGAATGGTGTAACAGCAGGACTTCGGTGTACAGTTAAGTCCTTACTTAAGGTTGTCAATAGGTTCTTGGAAACTTCAACTTTAAGTGAAATGATGACATATAAGAAACCAATTTTACTGTAGGGTAATTGATATAAATAAGAGTTAAGGGGGATTAAAAATGGCGGCAGAGTAAGTGGATGCTGCATGGTCATGCTCCCAGGAACAAACTGGTATTACAGCTAAAATACAGAAAAACTTCCTGAATAATCAATGGAAAACTTGCAGGAGAGAACCCTGATACCCGAGGACCAAAAGTGGAGACCGCATAGAGACTGCTAGGAGGGGTGGAGTCATGAAAGGTCTGGCCAGGTGCCCACAGACAACAACTGAAGTCCCAGAGAGATATCTCAGGTATGGGGGGTTGCCACTGAGAACTCTGGGATCTAATCCCCAAGTTGGGCCCCCCAACAGAGAGCACCAAAACTGAGGAGGGTACCCACATAACATCTGGCTGTGAAAAGCAGCAGGTGCTGTCTGCCAGGGAGTAACAGCTGAAAATTCAGGCACCCTCCTAAAGAGCCAATGCACAAAATTTCCTGTGGAGCCACCCACCTTGTGCTCCGGCAGAGGGAGGGTTAAGTGGACTGGAACTGTGAAAGCAGAAGTCAGGACTGGGGTCTCAGGGGATAGAGCTCAGAAGGCAGATACCCCAGGTTTCCTGTGCTGAGTCATTCCCTCACATAGCAGAGGATGTCTTTCCTACATACACATTTTAAAAAATTGTTTTATTGCTTAAAGTATTACAAAGAGTATTACATATGTCTCCTTTTTTCCCCGCCCTTGACAATTCCCTGGCCTCCCCTACCCCCCAGTGTCTTATGTCCATTGGTTATGCTTATATGCATGCATACAAGTCCTTCGGTTGATCTCTTACCCTCCCCTCCTGCCCCCCAACCCTCCCCGGCCTTCCCGCTGTAGTTTGACAGTCTGTTCGAGGCTGCTCTGCCTCTGTATCTATTTTTGTTCATAAGTTTATAATGTTTTGCCTTGCCTGGGAGGAAGACAGTTGACACACACTATTGGAAAACACCTTGCTCTGAGGCCACATAAGAGATTAAAAATAACAATTAGCCTCCAGGCAGGAGCAACTGCCCCACCCTGTTGAAAAAATTCTCACCACACATGAGAACAATTGCCTGGGGGGGCATTTCAAGTCAGAATCCTATCAGTCTGTAGGCAGAGGCGGTCTCTGGAAGCTTTGTGTCTATGCCTGATCTAATTAGTCAGAAACAGCCTTTAACACTATCCTGAACTAGGGATTGAGAGGTGTAGAGGATCTACCTAATATATAGTCACAAACCCAAACAGAAAGGCAAAATGAGGAGACAAGTGAAAGAACTAGAGAATTCTCCAGAAGAAGAGATAAATGAAGCAGAGATAAGAAAATTATCTGAAGCAGAGTTAAAGAATGACATAATATAAATTAAGAACACATTGGAAGGAATACACAGCAGATTAGGGGAAGCTGAGGATCGAATCAGTGAATTGGAAAACAGGATTGAAAATATCACTTAACCAGAGAACCAAAAAGAAAAAAAAACAATTGAAAAACAGGAGGACAGCTTAAGGGAGCGGTGGGACAATGTGAAACATAAAATATTAGAATAGCAGGTGTGCCAGAAGAGGCAAAAAGGGAAAAAGGCATAGAGAAAGTGTTTGAAGAAATAATGGCAGAAAACTTCCCTAACCTGGTAAAGAAAAAAGTCACACAAGTTCAGGAGGCACAGAGAATCCCAAGCAAGAAGGACCCAAACAGACCCACGCCCAGACACATCATAATTAAAATGCTAAAAATGAAAGACAAAGAATCTTAAAGGCAGGAAGAGAAAAGAAAACTGTTATCTACAAAGGAGTTTCCATAAAGTTGACACCTGATTTCTCATCAGAAATTCTACAGGCCAGAAGGGAATGGCATGAAGTACTCAAGGAAATGGAAAGCAAAGATCTGAGACCAATATTACTATATTCAGCAAGGCTATCATTAAAAGCAGATGGTCAAATAAAGAACTTTCCAGACCAAAAAAACAACAACAAAACAAAACAAAAAACTAAAGTAGTACATCACCACAAGGCAGCATTACAAGAAATGCTATAGGGATTGCTGTAATGAGAAGAAGAAACAGAGAGAAACCTAGCCATACAGAATTAAAATGGCTATAAATAAGTACCTATCAATAATAACCCTAAATGTAAATGGATTAAATGTTCCAAGCAAAAGGCATAGAGTAGCTGAATGGATACAAAAACATGACCCAACAATATGCTATCTACAAGAGACCCACCTCAAAACAAAAGACACACACAAGATGAGAGTGAAGGGATCGAAAGAAAATACCCATGCAAATGGAAAAGAAAAAAAAAAGCCGGGGTAGCAATACTCATATCTGACAAAATACACTTTAAAATGAAGGCCATCACAAGAGACAATAAAGGTCACTACATAATACTAAAGGGATTGATCCAGCAAGAGGATATAACCCTGGTAAACATATATGCACCCAATATGGAGCACCTAAATATATACCAAAAACTTCTAGAGTACTTTAACGGAGAGATTGACAACAGTATAGTTATATTAGGGGATTTTAACACCCCTCTGATTTCACTGGATAGATCTTCCAGACAAAAACTTAACAAGGAAACAGAGACTCTAAAGGACACACTGGATCAGATGGATTTAATTGACATCTATAGAATATTTCACTCCAATGCAGCAGAGTATACATTCTTCTCAGGTGAACATGGATCATTCACAAAGATAGACCACATGTTAGGACACAAAACAAATCTCTACAAGTTCAAGAAGATTGAAATCATATCAAGCATCTTCTCACATCACAGTGGAATGAAATTAGAAATCAACTACAGTAAAAACACCCCAAAACATTCAAACACATGGAGGCTAAATAGCATGTTATTAAACAATGAATGGGTTACTAATGAGATCAAGAAAGGAATAAAAAATTTCTGGAAACAAATTAAAACGAACATACAACAACCCCAAATCTCTGGGACACAGTAAAAGCAGTCCTGAGAGGGAAGTTCATAGCACTACAGGCATACCTCAAACAAAAACATCAGCAAAAACTATTTAACCCTACAACTTAAAGAACTAGAAAGGGGACAACAAGAAAAGCCCAGAGTAAGTAGAAGGAAGGAAAAAATAAAGATTAGAGCAGAAATAAATAACATACAGACTAAAAAAAATACAAAAAGTCAATAAAACCAAGAGCTTGTTCTCTGAACGTATAAGCAAAATTGATAAAACATTAGCCAAACTCATCAAGAAACAAAGAGTGAGGAACCAAATAAATAAAATCAGAAACGAAAGTGGAGAGGCACCACTGACACCACAGAAATGCAAAGGATTGTAAGAAAATACTATGAGCAACTATATGCCAACAAGCCAGACAATGTGGATGAAATAGATAAATTCCTATTAAAATACAGTATCACAAAACTGAATCAGGAAGAATAAAAAAAACTGAATAGGCCAATAACAACTGATGAAATAGAAGAAATTGGTAGAAAAAATTGGTAGAAAAAACAAACAAACAAAACAAAACAACAACAACAACAACAAAACTCCCACCAAACAAAAGCCCAGGTCCAGATGGATTTACAGGGGAATTTTACCAATTATTCAAAGAACTAATACTTACACTCCTCAAACTATTTCAGAAAATCCAAGAGGAAGGAACACATCCAAACTCGTTTTATGAGGCCAGCATTATCCTAATTTCAAAATCAGATAAAGACACCACAAAGAAACAGAACTACGGTCCAATATCCCTGATGAACATAATTGATAAAATCCTCAAAAATATTAGCAAATCACATCTAGCAATATATTAAAAAAGATCATACACCAAGATCAAATACTATTTATTCCAGGGAATCAAGGATGGTACAATATTTTCAAATCAATAACATGATACATCACATAAACAAATTGAAAGACAAAAATCATATGATCATATCCATAAATGCAGAAAAAGCATTTGACAAAATACAACACACATTTTTGATAAAAATTCTCAGCAAAGTGGGAATAGAGGGAGCATACCTTAAAATGATAAAGGCCAGATATGACAAACCTACAGCCAACATCATCCTCAATGGGCAAAAACTAAAACCATTTCCCCTAAGAACATGAACAAGACAGGGATGCCCACTCTCACCCCTCCTGTTGGACATAGTACTGGAACTGCCAGCCATAGCGATGTGACAAGAAGGAGAAATAAAAGGCATCCAAATTGGAAAAAAAGAAATAAAACTGTCATTAGTCACAGATGACATGATACTATACATAGAAAACCCTAACAACTCCATTAAAAAAAAGCCTACTAGATTTAATAAATTAATTTGGCAATGTAGCAGGATACAAAATTAACAACCATTAATCTATGGCTTTTTATACATGAATAATGAACTCACAGAAAGAGAAAAAACCCCAATCCCATTTACCATTGCACCAAAAAAATTAAGATACCTTGGAATAAACTTAACTATGGAGGTAAAAGACCTGTACTCAGAAAACTACAGGATGTTGAAAAAAGAGATAGAGGAAGACATAAACAAATGGAAGAATATACTATGTTCATGGATTGGTAGAATCAATATCATTAAAATGTCCATACTACCCAAAGCAATCTATAGATTCAATGCAATCCCCATTGAGATACCAATGGCATATTTCACAGCCTTAGAACAAACTCTCCAAAAATTCATATGGAATAAAAAAAAAAAACCCAAATAGTCTGAGGTACTGGCACAGACATGTAGACCAATGGAACGGAACAGAGAACCCAGAAATCAACCCAAATCATTATGCTTAATTAGTATTTGACAAAGGAGGCAAGAGCGTAGAATGGAGTCAAGACAGTTTCTTCAATAAATGGTGTTGGGAAAATTGGAAAGATACTTGCAAAAAATGGAACTAGATCACTAACTTACACCATACACAAAATAAATTCAAAATGGACAAAAGACTTAAACATAAGATGGGAAACCATAAAAGTCTTAGAAGAATCCATAGGCAGCAAAATATCAGACATATGTCGCAGCAATATATCTATACAGCTCCTAGGGCAATGGAAACGAAGGAGAAAATAAACAAATGGGACTATATCAAAATAAATAGTTTCTGCACAGCAAAATAAACCATAAACCAAACAAGAATGCCCACTGCATGGGAGAACATATTTGCCAATGTTATCTCCAATAAGGTTTTGATCTCCAAATTTTACAGGGAACTCATACAACTTAACAAAAGGAAGATAAACAATCCAATCCAAAAATTTGCAAAGGACCTAAATACACTTTTCGAAAGGGGACATACAGAAGGCGAAGAGACATATGAAAACATGTTCAGAGTCACTAATCATTGGAGAGATGCAAATCAAAATGCCAATGAGGTACCATCTCACACCTGTCAGAATGGCTACCATCAACAAATCAACAAACGACAAGTGTTGGTGAGGATGCTGAGAAAAAGGAACCCTCTTGCACTGCTGGTGGGAATGCAGACTGGTGCAACCACTGTGGAAAACAGTATGGAGTTTCCTCAAAAAGTTACAAATGGAACTCCCATTTGACCCAGTAATCCCACTTCTTGGAAAATATTCCAAAAATCAGAAACACCATTCAGAAAGGACATATGCACTCCTAGGTTCATAGCAGCACAATTTACAATAGCTAAGATTTGGAAATAGCCTAAATGCCCATCATAAGATGAGTGGATTAAAAAACAGTGGTGCATCTACACAATGGAATAGTACACTGCTGTAAAAAAGAAAGAACCCTTACCATTCGCATAAGCATGGATGGAAATGCAGAGCATTATACTTAGCGAAATAAGCCAGTCAGAGAAAGATATCACATGATCTCACTCATTTGTCTAATATAAATAAACAACATAAATTGATGAACAAAAATAGAGCCAGAGGAAAAAATAATTTAGAATATAATTGAATAATTCTTTTATTTTCAGATTTTTAATATTTCCTATAACTTTTATATTATACTATGTTAGTACAGTTTTTATAATATTGTATTTCAAATATTTTCTTGAGATATTAATGTTTATTGCATTTAATATTATTATATTTATTTATTTATTTTTTGTGTTAATATTATATTTAAATTTGTTTTCTTGAAATATTAATGTTTATTGCATGCAACATTATTATATTGCTTAATATTGTTTTTCTTGAAAAAATATTGTATTATTAAAAAAAGTTACTGTATGTTTCCGTGTAAAAAATGCAATTTTTTTCCTAAAATTGTTAGACTGGAAATCGAGGGGCATCTTATACATGGATGTCAGGGGAGGAGGGAGCCGCACGGGTGCTTAGCTGTCCATACATTGTCAAACAGGCTTCCTCCAATCAGGAGCTTTATTGTTACTGACGTCAGCTGATGCTGTGATTGGAGGTGGAGGTGGAGAGTGCACAGATGCAACAGGGACCAGAGTATTCTGAGCCCACAAAGATGTCAAAAAATAAAAAAGATAAATACTGGCAAGCAATTGTCCTACTGTGCATGTAATCAGGTATGCAAAAGAGCATGGAAATAGAGCTGCAGAGAGTCAATTTGGACCTCCTCCCACTGAGTGTATGATCAGACAGTGGAGAAAACAGGATGAACAACACCTTAATATGCTAAAAAAGAAGGCCTTAAGAGGAAAACCAGCAAAATGAGCAAATTTAGAGCAGAGTTTTAAGACTTGGATTATGGAGCAGCACCAGAGTGGTTTATGTGTGTCAACCAAGCTTATTCAATGTCAATCAAGAATGTTTGCAAGTGAAATGAACATTGTTGATTTTACAGGAAAGGCAAAATGGTGCTTCAGTTTCATGAGGAGAGAAGGGTTGGCCATGAGAACACGAACAAAGTTAGCTCAGAAAATGCCACCAGTTTATGAACTAACTAGAAGCCCGTTGCAGAAAGATTCCTGCAAGAATAGGGCCTTGCTTCCGTCTCTGCCGCTGCTACCCCCGCCCTTCTCTGCTGCTGCTACCCAGCCCATCTCTGCCACTGCTACCCCACCCTTCTCTGCCGCTGCTACCCCGCCCTTCTCTGCCACTGCTACCCTGCCTGTCTCTGTCGCTTCTCTCCCGCCCGTCTCCGCTACCTCGGCTCCGTTGTTTGGCTTCCTTCTACGGTGTCTTCAGTCATCACTCCCAGCCGGTATATGAAAATTAGCCACCATCTTTGTTGGCGGTTAATTTGCATATTGCACTGATTAGCCAATGGGAGGTGTAGCAAAGGTACGGTCAATTACCATGTTTGTCTATTATTAGATAGGATAGTGATGAAGAGAGCAATGATGCAACAGAGGCTGAATAAAGTGATATGCTGCATAATATCATAGTACTGGTATGTAGACATTACCTGTGTTAACACTAAATAAAAATGTGTTCTGTTTTATGTTTAATATATTGATTTCTTAATTTTGGGTTGGAAAATTGGGGGGGGTGTCTTATACATGGGGGCATGTTATAAATGGAAAAATATGGTAAGTTCCTATATTTCTGGTCACAAAAACATCTCCAAACTTCTAAATAAAGAACCAAAACACTTCTAATATTGAACGTTGAAATACCAGTAAATGTGCACTATACATACGTTTAAGAAAGATTACAAAAACAAGTAATTTAATTACTTTCCAACCCCCTTATTCCAGTTCAGGGCTGTGGGTGGCCAGAGCCTATCCCAGTAGCTCAGGGTGCAAGGGGTGACCCACCCTGGACAGGTGTCCTTCCATAGCAGGGACACAATTTCCGTCTATTTCCCAAACCCCCACCATGTACTCTGGCAACCACTTTTCTACTCTTCATTTCTATGAGTTTGACTTTTTCTTTATATTCCACATATAAGTGATACCATTCAGTCTTTGTCTTTCCATTGTGTGTATTTATGCAAATTCTTTATCCATTCATCCCTTGAAGGACATTTGGGTTGTTTCCATTTCTTGGCTATTGTGAATAATGCTACAATGGACATGAGAGTACAGAAATCTCTTTGAGATCCTGTTTTCAATTCCATATAAGTAATTATGATTAATTTAAATTGAAAATTAATATTTGATTCAGATATTGGAAATTTTAAAGTGTATTTAGAACAATTGGGGTATGTGAATCCACTTTGTCAACTCTAAATTTTATGAAATATAAATATAGATAAGATATTTCTTATGAATACTTAGCAATTGAATTGAGGTGTATTCTAACTGTAAAGTACATACCAGGCTTCAAAGACTTATTATGAAAAAGGAAAGTAAATTAACCTCCTTAATAATTTTATATAGATTACATTTAAAATACTATTTTATATTTTGAGTAAAAATATAAAAAACCAATATTATAATTAAACTAGAGGCTAGTGCATGAATTTGTGCACCAGTGTGGTCCCTTGGCCTGGCCTGCGAGATCAGGCCAAAACCGGCTCTCTGACATCCCCTGAGGAGTCCCAGATTGTGAGAGGGCACAGGCCAGGCCGAAGGACCCCACTGGTTCACGATTAGGGCCAGGGAGGGAACACAGGAGGGCTCCAGGGTGTGTCCAGCCCCATTTCGCCCAGTCCCAATAGTGGCTGATCAGGGCTGGCTTGCCAGGGAGGGATGCGGGAGGTTGGCCAGCTGGGGAGGGACTGCAGGAGGCACCAGGGCATGTCAGGCCGTCTCCCTCAGTTCTGATCGGCCAGACCCCAGCAGCAAGCTAACCTACCAGTCAGAGCATCTGCCCTTGGTGGTCAGTACATGTCATAACGACTGGCCAACCAGTCAACTGTCTTCCCTCTGGTGGTCAGTGCATGTCACAGCAACTGGTCGACTGGTCGACTGTCTGCCCCTGGTGGCACATCATAGCGAACAGTTGAACAGCCTTAGCATATCATTAGCATATTATGCTTTGATTGGTTGAATGGTCGACTGGTTGACCTGACACTTAGCATATTAGGGTTTTATTATATAGGACTAGAGGCCAGGTGCACAAAAATTTGTGCACTCGGGGGGGGGGTCCCTCAGCCCAGCCTGTGCCCTCTCCCAGTCTGGGACCCCTAAGGGGATGACCACCTGCTGGCTTAGACCCGCTCCCCAGAGGATCGGACCAAAGCTGGCAGTCAGACATCCCTCTGGCAGCCGGGAGCGCTCGGGGGATGTCCACTTGCCAGCAGGGAGCAGGCCTAAGCTGCAGTCAGACATCCTTAGCACTGCTGAGGAGGCAGGAGAGGCTCCCACCACTGCTGTACTGGCAGCCATCAGCCTGGCTTGTGGCTGAGCAGAGCTCCCCTGTGGGAGCGCACTGACCACCAGGGGGCAGCTCCTGCATTGAGCGTCTGCCCCCTGGTGGTCAGTGTGTGTC
The DNA here is from genome assembly GCF_000147115.1 of Myotis lucifugus. NCBI lineage: Eukaryota > Metazoa > Chordata > Mammalia > Chiroptera > Vespertilionidae > Myotis > Myotis lucifugus. Next base: position 5,285,182 of record NW_005871088.1, on the reverse strand, counting down.
ATAGTGACCTGTCATTCCCAGTTCTGCTGTTTGGGTCAATTTGCATATTACCCTTTTATTATATAGGATAGAGGCCTGGTGCATGGGTGGGGGCCAGCTGGTTTGCCCTGAAGGGTGTCCCGGACCAGGGTGGGGGTACCGCTGGAGTGCCTGGCCAGCCTGGATGAGAGGCTGAGGGCCGTTTTCAGGCTGGCTAAGCCCTCCAGCGGGGACCCTCACCCCATGAGGGTGTGGCCAGCCTGGGTGAGGGGCTGATGGCTGTTTGCAGTCTGGCTACATCCCCCAGCCACCCAAGCTCCCAGTGGAGGCTGGCTGGAAGCAGGTATCTGGGATTTATTTGTCTTCTATAACTGAAACTTTGTTGCCATGAGCGGAGGCCACAGCCGGCTCAGAGCAGGCGGGAAGCTTGGCTTCCTCCATCACCCAGGCAACCAAGCCTCCTTCTTGCTCCAGCTCCGTGGCTGCCGGCCGCCATCTTGGTTGGGTTATTTTGCATATAGTCGCTCTGATTGGCTGGTGGGCGTGGCTTGGGGCATAGTGAAGGTATGGTCAATTAGCATCTTTGTCTTTTATTAGTGTAGATCTGGGGTCCTCAAACTTTTTTTTTAAAATATATTTTATTGATTTTTTACAGAGAGGAAGGGAGAGGGATAGAGAGTTAGAAACATCGATGAGAGAGAAACATCGATCAGCTGCCTCCTGCACACTCCCTACTGGGGATGTGTCCACAACCAAGGTACATGCCCTTGACCGGAATCGAACCTGGGACCCTTGTGTCCGCAGGCTGACCCTCTATCCATTGAGCCAAACCGGTTAGGGCATGGGGTCCTCAAATTTTTTAAACAGGGGGCCAGTTCACTGTCCCTCAGACCGTTGGAGGGCCGGACTATAGTTTAAAAAAACAACTATGAACAAATTCCTATGCACACTGCACATATCTTATTTTGAAGTAAAAAAAACAAAACGGGAACAAATACAATATTTGTATTTGCATGTGGCCCGCGGGCCGTAGTTTGAGGACCCCTGGTGTAGATTATCCTGTTTCCCGCCCAGCTGGTGTAGGTTAGTGGTTGAGTGCTGACCTATGATATCAAGGTTTGATGACAGTCAGGGCACTGGGTCATGGGCTCGATCCCCAGTAGGGGGCATGCAGGAGGCAGCTGATAGATCATTCTCTCTTACCATTGATGTTTCTACCTCTATCTCCCTCTCCCTTCCTCTCTGAAATCAATAAAAAATAGTTAAAAAATAAATTATCCTGTTTCCTTTTACTTTAAAAAATGTGGCTACTAGAAAATTTAAAATGACTTTTATGACTCACATTGTATTTCTTCTTTACAGTGTTTCTCTACAGTGGTTCTCAACCTTCTGGCCTTTTTAATACATTTTCTCATGTTGTGACCCAACCATAAAATTATTTTCGTTGCTACTTAATAAGTGTAATGTTGCTACTGTTATGAATCATAATGTAAATATCTGATATGCAGGATGGTCTTAGGCGACCCCTGTGAAAGGGTTGTTCAACCGCCAAAGGGGTCGTGACCCACAGGTTGAGAACTGCTGCTTTAGAAGAACACTAGTGTCATCTAATCCTACTTAACACAAGTGTATTTGGAGTAAAATCCCCAGTTGGAACTTCACCTCCTTTTATTTTTATTTATTTGTTTTTTAATATATTTTTATTGATTTTTTACAGAGAGGAAGGGAGAGGTATAGTTAGAAACATTGATGAGAGAGAAACATCAATCAGCTGCCTCCTGCACATCCCCGGATGTGCCCGCAACCAAGGTACATGCCCTTGACTGGAATCGAACCTGGGACCCTTCAGTCCACAGGCCGATGCTCTATCTACTGAACCAAACCAATTAGGGCATCACCTCATTTTATTTTAATTCACAAGGATACCATCACCTTTCAAAGCTTCTCAAGGCTGATTTTAAGCAAAACAGCACAGAAGTGAAGCTATGGCTGGGACTTTCTCACAGCCATTTCTCTAAATGCATCCTCTCTCTTTCAGTCCATGATTAGGCTCATTTATAAGTCCAGTGCACTCAAGTCATGCTCCCTCAGGCTTTACTTGATTGACAAAGTCATCCAGTATAGTAATTTACACTAAAATGATGTAGTTCGATGTGCTGCTCCTTTCAGGGTTATTTGCACTTTAAAATTTATTGCTTGCAGAGAACAACAGTTAACTTAAAGGGATAAATTTAAGGATAATGTGACCTCTAAACTTGAGATATATTCCATCAAGGAGATAGTCCTGATCCAGTTTCCTAGTTATAAACAAAACAAACAAAGGCCCAGGTCTTTCTCATGATTCTCTTCCTGTTTCTACCTTTTCCCTATGAGTAAGTAGCCACTTATAGACAAAGATCCTTTGCTTTAGATAAATTTATCTGTTTCATACTGACAAGCAGGATATTTATGGCCAATCATTGGCAAGATGTGAAACAAATTAATGTATTTTTAATTTCTCTCTTTGTTCTAGAAATGATAATGATGAGCAGTTTCCCTTTCATAAGACTGCCAGGTCCCCTAGAGTTGGCTGCCTGGAACTAAAAATACCAACAAAATGTTCAGTCAATTATTTTTACTTTATTTTATTATGAGCCAATTTCCAAAAAATACTTATAATCTCAGTAGAATACAACCTGTTAGCATGAAGAATTCAGAGGGAGGTCACAGTGCATCCTTTACTTTTTCCAAGGGAACTTATGGCTGGAAGAACTGGACAAGTATTTAAACCATATGACCTACAGCATGGACTCTATCTCCATATTTTATTAGGGAATACACAATATGTGATCATAGATATGGTAAAATGGATATTGTTTCTCCCAATGTAAGGATAAATGTGTAATCTAACTACACTTGTGAATGTCTCTTAGTTTTTTAAAACTCTTTGGATGGGATACTGATATTTTGTATTTTTCTCTGAGAGTTGACAGAGAATGGAAGAATTTAGTTTTATTTTCTTTGGGCTGAAATAGAGGATCCCCTTTGAAATGGAAAGGGAGGGACAGTCTTAGGAATTTGTAGTTATATTGTACCTATCAAGAGAAAAAAATGTGATTTTGGCGTACTACAGTAATGTTTATATTACTACTCCACTGCCAATGGAAAACTTGAGACAGAATAAGGTTAAGCAGTTTCCCAGTGTTCCACAGTAAATTGGCAGTTGAAATGGGATTAGAATCTAGGTCTCCAAACCTTGGGGACTTCTCCATTAGCTCAGATCATGTACAGCTCAGCAGTTTCTTTCACAAGATCCTCCTGACATGACACATGCCATCAGTCTTATTTTATAACAGATGTTTTGAGGGTGGAGCAGATGGTTTCTTCCATTCACCCTCTAAGTCCTTGACTCCAGAGAGTCCGATCATGTCAGAGATGGCACTCACAGACCTCTTTCCCCAGAGTCCACCTCCCCGTCTGCTCATCCTTTTTCCTGCTCATCTTCCCCTTCTCAAGTAAACACTGTTCTTACAGTTCCCTTTTCTTATGAGGCTATGTACTTTCCCCCAAAAAATTTTCTGTCACTTGTGTTCTTGTTGTCCTGACTCTTCTAAAATTTTCATAGTAAGTTGCAAGATCACTGGGCTCCACATCCAATTATTTTTTTTTAATGTTATACTGTGTGTACTGGTTAATAATGGTGGGTTTTGTAATCAAAGAAAACACGATAATTTCAAGAGAAACATCAGAAGTGCTTCATTCAAAGTAATGTCCATCACTAGCTACACCTTTCCCCCATCTTTCAGGTAATTTGTGGATACCATCCCAATAGAACTTTTCTTGTTTTGAGGCAAACCATTCAGAAACCCAATTTTCCACTTCTTTGTACGTTTTGAAGTGCTGCTCAGAAAGTGCGTGTGCCATCGATCGGAACAAGTGGTAATCTGAAGGAGCAAGGTCTGGTGAATAAGGTGGGTGGGTTAATACTTCCAGGCAAGATTTTTTTTATATTTCTTTCTCTATTGATTAAGGTATTTCATATGTGTCCTTATCGCCCCACCCCCCCGCCCAGGCGAGATCTTTTAACATGTCTTTAACTGGTTTTGAAGTGTGTGATGGTGCGTCATCATGAAGCAAAATTACTTTGCCGTGTCTTCTGGCACATTCTGGTCATTTCACGATCAAAGCGTCATTCAAATTGATTATTTGTTGTTGGTAGCGATCAGCATTAATGGTTTCACCTGGTTTTAGAAGCTCAGAATCCACACCTTCCTGATCCCACCAAACACAGAGCATTGTCTTCTTTCCAAAGCAATTTGGTCTTGCAGTCGATGTTGATGGTTGACCTGGATCAACCCATGATTTTGTACATTTGAGATTCTCAAAATAAATTCACTTTTCATTGCCAGTCACAATTCAATTTCAATGCCCAAAAGACTTTCTTTTGTGCTGTTGAAGCAACATTTTACTGATGACTTTTCAGTTTTCCATTTGTCTTTTGTTCAGTTGATGTGGCACCCATTTTCCTTCCTTTAAAATCTTTCCCATTGCTTGGAAACAATCAGAAATTGTTTACTGAGCAAGGTTTAATCTTTCTGCAAGTTGTTTTTTGAGTTTGACACACATCTTCATCCAATAATGCTTGTAATTGTTGGTCTTCAAACTTTTTCGGCTGACCTGGACATTATTTATCTTTCACATCATAGTCATCACTTTTAAAGCATTTAAACCAGTGTTCACAAGTATCTTGAGATGGAGCATGTTCACCATAAGCTTCCCGAAGTATAAGATAACTTTTTCTTCAAAATAATGAATTAAAACTTCCCGCAAATGCTCTTTTTTTGGCACAAAATTCTACATTTTTAAGCATAAAAATATCTATGATGTTAACACCTTCAGCAAATTTGACATATGAAGTTTTGAAACTCGCTGTCAACACAACAAAATAGCATACATATCAAATCGCATATATATCAACATATGTGTAACTCCATCTATTGAAAAAAAATCCTCATTATTAACTGGTACACCTAGTTGATGATCTGTGACAAGTTGCTTTCTACCTTTATGCCACATACATTTCGGATGAACATCAGTTCCCTGGAGGACACCCATATATACTACTTGGGGAGCCCCTGTCCTAGAGTACATTGAAATTCAGAGAAAAAGAACAAGGCCTTGCCTACAAGTTCCTGATGCTCCATTGGCTATTTTAGCCATCATTTACATATAGCTTATTCTCTGTAGTAGCATATTTGTTCTCGAATTTCATTCTTTCTACATTCTTCTTCTTGAATATCTTAAAATGACTTGCTGACATTCATTTTTTCTTCTTCTTAGCTAACCAGTGACTTAAGTTTGTGTCTTGAAGGAACCCAGTGTCAGATGTATATGTGTGTGGCTGAACTTACACACAAGTGTGTGTATGCCTACATGCACATGTGTTCAGGCACCTCTACCCAGTTCAGGGTATTGAGTTTAATTGTAGAAACATTGACTCTGGAATCATAATGCTTTAAATTCCAAATCTTGATACTTATAAGCTGTATGAGTCTGGGAAGTTCATTTTACTTCTTGTTCCTATATAGACATTCAGGATATTTCTGCTGTTGTAGGGAACCAATAGAAAACAAAAACAAGTTGTAATGGAGGATCCTGAAAGCCAAAGAGAGAAAATATGATTCCTCAATGGTGAGCCATTGTCCCCAGGAAAGAATTACTGCCCACTTTCCTTGCTTCTAAGTGGGCAGTCTTGAGTGAAAAATCTGGAAAATCCTCTAAGGAAAACTAGTCAGCCTTTCTTTCATTGCTGCAGACAGTACCTCATTTACTTGTAATGAAAGAAATAGATGGAAATGATGGCCATTTGCTTCTGACCATAGCCAGAGTCATTCTGATTTTTAAAATTGTACTATGGTGTTACAAACAAACAACCTTACAATTAATCTTGTATTTTCCTGTGTTGGGGTGAATGGATATAATCAGAATGTGGAAGTTAGATTATAAATGAAAACATTCTCATTTTTCTCATGAATCTATCACCCTTTTGTGCCCCTTTGTCTTAACATACTGAAATACTTAATCTGCAGCCAGTAATGGGCCATGTTTCTACTTTCTTCTGTTGTAACTTGGGATTCAGGTGACTTTCACTCTGTGCTTATCTTTGTTTGAGAAAGTGCAGAATGCAGATGGAGAACACTGAATCTCCTTGGACATAACCTTGAAGTTGGACCCCAGAGGGTTATAGGAATTTTCCAATTATTTATTCCAGTCTTAACATGTTTTATGATCTCCCTGGGCTCTTTTGTGCTCATACTAACTCTTGTTAGGAGATTGGATTAAGTGACCTCTCATTAAATGAATACAATTTTCCTTGGTTTCTTAATTTGGCTGCTAGCCAATATCTGTCCCTTTCTACCTTTGTATCTGAAGTGTGTCACCTTTGGGTCTGAAGCGGATTCTGGGATAATTTCAACTAAGAAAGGTTTGTTTAAAATTATCAAAAGGAATAATAATTTTTAAAGACTTTATATTATTTGGTCACTTCTTCATCCTCTTTTCAAAGTCTTTAAAAAAAATCCTGATATAATGGCAGAGAAACTTTGTTGGAATGTCAGCTCTCCTGAATGTACAGTTACCTTGAAATATACTGATTTTTATCTGCTCCCAGAACTACAAGAAATTTGATGAGATCATTGAATTCAACCTCTGCTTTTAAGGCCTCTCCCTAAATTTTGCATGATAGATGATTGTTCACTAAGGGTGGAAAATTCTATAATAACATTTGATGGCCTAGTCCAATGTCTGGACAGTTGCAGAATGGACACTCCTAAGGTCTTGCTGTGTCACATTAGAAATTAAATGAGATTTTTATTCACTCCATTTATTTGAGTTAACAAAGCACCGGTCAGTATTCTACTGACAGAACCTCAGATGTGAAGGCTGGGACGTCTATCACAAGAGTTGATTCAGCTGCACTAGCTGCCTAAGAGGCTGTCCCCTTCCTTCTTCACTGCTATGGGCTCAGCCAAAATGAACAACCTTCTTAGTTACTTACAATGTAGTGGTAATTGGTAGTGACACCAAGCATCAGCCTGTGAGCTTGAGTTCACAACAGTCTTATTATCCCACATTATAAAATGCAAAGAGTTTGACTTCTCATAAGCACCAGGAGGGCTGCATAATGATGCCATCCTGCCAATGTTGACTCTTATAGAATGCGTTTTGTGTACAGTTTTCTAATGGTGCTCCAGGAACTTTCTACTCCATTAAGTCCTTTCACACCTTCAAATGTATTTACTGACTTAGAACATGCCTCAGTGTCCTCAGAAAGAAGGATTAGAATTGGTTTCCATGTGCTAGGCTTGGTGGGCAATTTAATATATAATAAATTCTTTGTTAATTAATTTCCGGAACTTTTAAATTTCTGTGTGAGTGTCATCACCAAGAGAACACTGTACAATGAGCCTTGTACATTGCTAAGGGCATGGTGGAAATAAAGAGGTGGGTGTCCCAAACTTGGCCTTGGTTTCCTACCTTGGTGCCTACCTACATTTCAAGTACCTGCTTTCCTCACTTTCTGCACCAGGGAATCTTCCCATAATAGGTCTTCATATTTATTGCTTTCCTGTTGCCCTGTTATTGAAATTCTTTCCTCTCATAATACTTGAAATTCCCATTATTCTCCAGCTAGCTCCACAGTCCTGACTTAAGTGTCACTTCTTCAAGGCTGCATTTCTTTTTTTAAAAAAATATATCTTATTGATTTTAGAGAAGAAGAGAGAGGGAGAGATAGAAACATCAATGATGAGAGAGTATCATTGAGTGGCTGCCTTCTGCACGTGTCCTACTGGGGATCGAGCCTGCAACCCAGGCATGTGCCCTTGGCCGGAATCGAACCCAGGACCCTTCAGCCCACTGGCTGAGGCTCTATCCATTGAGCCAAATCAGCAAGGGCAAGGCTGCATTTCTTAACACCAGACATTAAGTCAAGCCTTGCTGAACCATATATCTCCTTGGTAGCACTTGTCTAAAAGGGCAATTATTTCTTTACTTGCACTGTCACTTCACACAGTGAGGAATGGAGAGTAGCAAAATTTCTCCCAAAGGCAGATGGTGAGTTGGGCAAAGGGACCTTCTCTTCTGTAGCTTGTGCTATCCATGTGTACTTCTGGAAGATTATTGGGTTACTCAAACCCAATGTTAAATCTATTAATGCCAACAGCCTTTGAGGGTCTATTGAGTGACTTTATCTTGATGACACATTAAAGAATATTTGATTCATTTTGTATTAAGTTAAATCAATGATTATTTGTCAAACACCCATGAGCAGTTCTGTGCTAGGTGCCTGAAGCAAAAATAAATGTGTAAGACATGGTCCATACCTTATGCTCTGGTTGTGTAAGCTTGTGATCTGGTTAAGATGAGACAAACTACACTAAAAATTAATGATGCCCCTCTCCACTAAGATAGGTATTTACTTTCATAATCCTCCAAGCTTTCATTCATAACAGATACTATTTCTGTTTGCTACTATGGTAAACAGAATTCTAAGGTGGTCCCTATGATCCCTACCTCCTGGTGACATACATTCATATAATTTTTTTCTCCTTGAATAGGGGCATGTGGCCTGTGACTTGCTTCTAATCAGTAGGATATGGAAAAGGTGGCAGGATATATGTGATTACAGGTTTGTGAGTGCATAATCTAGCCTATTTTGCTAGCGTGTCTCCTGTTGTTGGCTGTGAAGAATCAAATTGCCAGACCTGGTTTGCACCTTGCTTTCAATCTTGTGAGAGAACATGAGCAAAGAACCCAGGTGTGCTTTGTCCAGACTCCTGACCCACAAAGGTTGTGAGATGAGTATGTGTTGTTTTTAAAACCCTAAATGTGTGGTAATTTGTTACAGAGAATAGAAAACTAATACTACTTTTGAATAATTATTTGTATAATTACAGCAAGTGTTTATCTCCTCACATTTATAAGTCACTTGTGGGCAGGAAACACGACTCTTACTGCTTCATGCTTCATGCATATAGAGTTGCTGATAAGTAAATATTGGTTGAATGAATACATTTATGAATAAATGAATAAGTGAATTGGAATGTCAAGGTTAGTTCTGGGCACCACAAATAGACACAAATTTAGCAAAATTTAGGACCTTTAGTAGAAAGCCACAAGGATGAAAGTGAGGTGTGTGAAAATCATGGCAAGCTAGGAATAGTCAAGAGAGTTGCAGATGGTTGGCTGGAGAAATGTGAACATCAGATGGTAAGTCATGAATTATGCTCAGGCATGTGAAGTGTCCCATGGAAAAGAGGTTGTGCCCATGCAATCTGTGTAACCCATGAGTTTAGTTGAACTCAGGGTTAATGGATGGGAGCTATTGGAAAAGAGATTTTGTTTGGTGTAAGGAAAAGTGTGTGTGTATTGGTGTCATTGGGGTTTACAATTACAGTTGCTCTTTTAGGGTTATTCCATGAGGTGGTAGGCAGTTCCTTGCTACTTGGATTATATAGAAAAGGGCAACCACTTTTTAAGTATGTTGTAAACTGGATCTTTTCATTTAAAGACAATCTAATTGGGAAAGATGACATATATGGAAAGAAAATAAATATAAACAAGTCATTATGCTAAGTGCCAATAAGACATGAGATACAGACAACAAATCAGATCTAAAAGGCTTTAGAGCAGTGGTTCTCAACCTTCCTAATGCTGCGACCCTTTAATACAGTTCATCATGTTGTAGTGACCCCCAACCATAAAATTATTTTCGTTGCTACTTCATAACTGTAATTTTGCTACTGTTATGAATCATTATGTAAATATCTGATATGCAGGATGTATTTTCATTGTTATAAATTGAACATAATTAAAGCATAGTGATTAATCACAAAAACAATATGTAATTATATATGTGTTTTCCGACGGTCTTAGGTGACCCCTGTGAAAGGGTCGTTTGACCCCCAAAGGAGTCGCGACCCACAGGTTGGCGACCCACAGGTTGAGAACCGCTGCTTTAGAGGATGGAGTGGCCTTGAAGATTAAGAAATTACAGAATACTTTGTGAAAGAGATTATATTTGAATTAAAAATAAGCTTTGGATGTGTGTATCCAATGGGATATGGGGGGATTTTTATGCAGGAGTAACAGTACTGATTTCAGAGAGGAAGGGAGAGGGAGAAAGAGATAGAAACATCAATGATGAGAGAGAATCATTGATTGGCTGCCTCCTGCATGCCCCCTACTGGGGATCGAGCCTGCAACCCAGGCATGTGCTGTTGACCAGAATGAACCTGGGACCCTTTAATCTGCAAGCTGATGCTCTATCCACTGAGCCAAACCTGCGGGGACCAGTTCCTCTTAAAGGACATTGGGGGAGGAACTAACTTGTCTGGGGAAAGGGCGAGTGCTGGAGTGGCAGCTTTCTCCTAGACCAGTGATGGCAAACCTTTTGAGCTCGGCATGTCAGCATTTTGAAAAACCCTAACTTAACTCTGGTGCCATCACATATAGAAATTTTTTGATATTTGCAACCATAGTAAAACAAAGACATATTTTTGATATTTATTTTATATATTTAAATGCCATTTAACAAAGAAAAATCAACCAAAAAAATGAGTTCGCGTGTCACCTCTGACACGCGTGTCATAGGTTCGCCATCACTGTCTTAGACCAGTGGTCAGCAAACTGCGGCTTGCAAGCCATATGCGGCTCTTTGTCCCCTTGTGTGTGGCCACGAAGTTTCAATTGCACTGTATGTGCATGCCCACACGTGGTATTTTGTGGAAGAGCCACACTCAAGGGGCCGCAGTTTGCCGACTACTGTCCTAGACAGAAGTGTTGCTGGAAGCCATTGTTCCTTTGCTGAGCCCTCACTGCCACAGAGCCCACACGCAGGCACCATATCTGAATCTCTATCAACTTGGCTCACACTTTTCCCCCTGCCCTGGTAATTCCCTGAGACCCTGCCCCTCCCTACTTGCAGGCTAATCCAAGCCATTTCCAATGACTTTTGTATACAACTGGTCTCTCTTGCCTCATGCTTCAGACTTCCCTAAAATCTCTCAAACAAGCAGCAGGTAGCCTTAGTACAGAAGCTTTTAAGTTTGATATAGTCCCATTAATTTATTTTGCCTTTATAGTACTTTCCTTGCTTTTAGCATCAATTCTGAGAGACCATTCTTTCATATGTCTATTGGCCATCTGTATGTCCTTTTTGGAGAAGTGACTATTCAGGTTCTTTGCCCCTTTCTTAATTAGGCTTTTTTTGTTGTTGAGCTTATCAGTTCCTTATAAATGTTGGATATTAAGACGTTATCAGATGTATCAGTGAATATATCCTCCCATTCAGTGGGTTTTCTTTTCATTTAGTTGATGGTTTCTTTGTGCTAAAACATTTTAGTTTCTTGTGGTCTGATTTGTTTATTTTATTTATTTTTTAAATTATTTATAGTTTAAAGTATTACATATGTCTTTTTCCCCCATCTACATCTCTCCAGCCACAACCACCCCCCAGCACATGCCCTCACCCTCCTACTGTGTATCCATTGATTATGCTTATATGCATGCATAGAAGTCCTTTGGTTAATCTCTTACCCACCCCCTCCCAACCTCCCCTGCCTTCCCTCTGAGATTTGAGAGTCTGTTCAATGCTTCTGTGACTCTGGATCTATTTTTGTTCATCAGTTTATGTTGTTTATTATATTCCATAAATGAGTGGGATTACACGATATTTATCATTTATTTATTTTTATATATTTAAGTTTTATTTTATTTTATTGTTTAAAGTATTAAAAATAGTATTACATATGTCTCCTTTCCCCCCCATTGACCTCCCCACGGCCACCCTCCCCCCCTTCCCGGCACATGCCCTCACGCCCTCTAGTGTCTGTGCCCATTGGTTATGCTTATATGCATGCATACAAGTCTTTTGGTTGATCTCTTACTCCCACCCTCAACCCCTCCACTGCCTTCCCACTGAAGTTTGACAGTCTGTTCAATGATTCTTAGTCTCTATATCTATTTTTGTTCATCACTTTATAATGTTCATTATATTCCACAAATGAGTGAGATCATGTGATATTTATCTTTCTCTGACTGGCTTATTTTGCTTAGCAAAATGCTCTCCAGGCCCGTCCATGCTGTTGTGAATGGTAAGAGTTCCTTCTTTTTTACAGAAGCATAGTATTCCATTGTGGAGATGAACCACAGCTTTTTAATCCATTCATCTACTGATGGGCACTTAGGTTGTTTCCAAATCTTAGCTATTGTAATTGCGCTGTTATGAAAACAGGGGTGCATATATCCTTTCTGATTGGTGTTTTTGGTTTCTTGCCATATAGTCCTAGAAGTGGGATTACTGGCTCAATATATTTTTTTATATTTTATTGATTTTTTACAGAGAGGAAGGGAGAGGGATAGAGAGTTAGAAACATCGACGAGAGAGAAACATCAATCAGCTGCCTCCTGCACACCTCCTACTGGGGATGTGCCCACAACCAAGGTACATGCCCTTGACCGGAATCAAACCTGGGACCTTTCACTCTGCAGGCCGACGCTCTATCCACTGAGCCAAACCGGTTACGGCAGAAGCTTTATATTTTGATGTAGTACAATTTGTTTATTTCTCTGAAAGATCACCTCTTTCATTATTAAATGCCCTAGGACCTGTGTCTGTAAAGGTATTTCTATGACGTATGTCTGATATTTTGCTGTCTATGGATTCTTCTAAGATTTTTATGGTCTCCCTTCTTATGTTTAAATCCTTTATCCATTTTGAGTTTGTTTTTGTGTATGGTATAAGTTGGTGGTTTAGTTTCATTTTTATGCATGTATCTGAGCAAATTTCCCATCACCATTTATTGAAGAGACTGTCTTGACTCCATTGAATGCTCTTGCCTCCTTTGTCAAATATTAATTGAGCATAATGACTTGGGTTGATTTCTGGGTTCTCTGTTCTGTGCCATTGGTCTATATGCCTGTTCTTGTGTCTTGTGCCAGTACCAGGCAGTTTTGAGAACTGTGGCTTTGTAATATAGCTTGATATCTGGTATTGTGATCCCTCCAACTTTGTTCTTCCTTCTCAAGATTGCTGTAGCTACTGTAGCTATTTGGGCTCTTTTTTCATTCCAGATGAATTTTTGGAGAGTTTGTCCTAGATCTGTGAAATATGCCATTGGTATCTTAATGGGGATTGCATTGAATCTATAGATTGCTTTGGGTAGTAGGCATTTTAATGATGCTGATTCTACCAGTCCATGAAAACGGTATATTCTTCCATTTGTTTGCATCTTTCTCTATCTCTTTTTTCAAAGTCCCATAGTTTTCCTACGTACAGGTTTGTGTTTTTTTTTACCTCCTTAGTTACATTTATTCCTAGGTATCATATTTTTTTTGGTGCAATTGTAAATGGGATTTTTTTGTTTGTTTGTTTCTCTTTCTGTGAGCTCATTATTTGTATACAAAAAACTCATTGATTTCTGGGTGTTAATTTTGTATACTGCTATGGTGAGCTGTATTCATTTACTAAATCAGTAGTTTTTTGATGGAGTCTTTTGGGTTTTCTCTGTACAATATGTCATCAGTGAATAATGACAGTTTTATTTCTTCTTTTTCAATTTGGATGCCTTTTATTCCTTCTTGTCTGATCGTTAATGGCTAGTACTTCCATTACTATGTCGAACAGGAGTAGTGAGAGTGGGCACTGCTGTCTTGTTCGTGTTTTTAGGGGAAATGGTTTTAGTTTTCGCCAATTGAGTATGATGGGCTGTAGATTTGTCATATATGGCTTTTATTATGTTGAGGTATGATCTGACTATTCCCACTTTGTTGAGAGTTTTTATCAAGAAAGGGTGTTGGAATTTGTCAAATGCTTTTTCTAGATCAATTGATATGATTATGTGATTTTTGTCTCTTGGTTTGTTTATGTGATGTATCACATTTATTGATTTGCAGATATTGTACCATCATTGCATCCCTGGAATAAATCCCACTTGGTCATGTTGTATGATCTTTCTAATGCAATGCTGAATCCAATTTGCTAGGATTTTGTTGAGGATTTTATCATCTATGTTCATCAAGGATATTGGCCTGTAGTTCTCTTTTTTTGTGGTGTCTTTATCTGGTTTTGGGATTAAGGTAATACTGGCTTCATAGAAAGAGCTTGGAAGTGTGACTTCTTCTTGAATTTTTGGAATAGTCTGAGGAGGATAGGTTTTAGTTCTTCTTTGAATGCTTGGTACAACTCCCCTGTAAAACCATCCAGACTCAAAGATTTTTGATCGCTACTTCAATTTTTTTCTGTAGTTATCAGCCTATTCAGGTTTTTCTATTCTTCCTGATTGAGTTTTATGAGCTTGTATTTCTGTGAGAATATGTCCATTTCATCTAAGTTGTACATCCTTTTGGAATAGAGTTGTTCATAGTACTTTTATCATAATCATTTGTATTTCTGTGGGATTGGTTGTTAACCTCACCTCTTTCATTTCTGATTTTGTTTATTTGGGTCCTTGCTCTTTGCTTTTTGGTGAGCCTGGCTAGAGGTTCATCAGTCTTGTTTATCCTTTCAAAGAACCAGCTCTTGGTTTTGTTGATACTGGGCTTTTCCTGTTGCTCTCTTTCTAACTCTTTGAGTTATCAGATTAGATAATTTATTACCATTTTTTCTTGTTTTTTGAGGTAGGCCTGTAGAGCTATGAACTTCCCTCTCAGGTCTACTTTCACTGTGTCCCGTAGATTTTGGATTGTTGTGATTTCTTTGTCATTTGTTGCCATGATGCTTTTTATTTCTTCTTTGATCTCTTTGGTAACCCAATTATTGTTTAATAGCATGCTATTTAGCCTCCAGGTGTTTGATTTTTTATTGTTTTTATTGTAGTTAAATTCTAATTTTATGCCATTGTGATCTGAGAAAATGCTTGATATGATTTTTATCTTCTTGAATTTGCAGAGACTTTGCCTGTGTCCCATATGTGGTGTATCTTTGAAAATGACCCATGTGCACTTGAGAAAAATGTGTATTCTGTGGCTTTGGGGTGAAATGTTCTGAAGATGTCAATTAATTCGATGTGATCTAGTGAGTCATTTAGGATTGCTGTTTCTTTGCTGATTTTTTGTTTAGAGGATTTATCCAGTGGTGTTACTGGGGCATTAAAGTCCCCTACTATGACTGTATTGCTGTCAATCTTTCCCTTGATATCCTCTAGAAGTTTATGTATTTGGGTGCTCCTGTATTGGGTGCATATATGTTTACCAGAGTTATATCATCTTGTTGATTTTCTGACTTTAGTATCATGAAGTGGCCTTCCTTATATCTTGTTATGGCCTTCACTTTGAGATCTAATTTGTCAGATATAAGTATTGCTACCCCAGCTATTTTTTTCATTTCCATTGGCCTGAAAAACCTTTTTCTATCCCTTCACAATCATTCTGTGTGAGTCCTTTGTTCTGAGGTCAGTCTCCTGTAGATAGCAGATATTTGGTTCCTGTTTTCTTATCCACTCAGCTACCCTATGTCTTTTGATTGGGGCATTTAATCCACTTACATTTATAGTTATTATTGATAGGTACTTGTTTGTTGCCATTTTTATTCTTTATGCCTGTGTTCCTTCTTCCCTTCCTAATTCTTCTTTTTAGAGCAGACCCTTTAGCATTTCTTGCATTGCTGGTTTGGTGGTTATAAACTCCCTTAGTCCTTTTTTTGTCTGTGAAGCTCCTGATTTCACCCTCAACTTTAATTGATAGCCTTGCTGGGTATAGTATTGTTGGATTCAGACCCTTGCTTTGTGTGACTTTGTATATAATGGGGCTTTGACTTACAAGTGTCCCGACTAATGAGTTTTTTGAGATACAAGCTGTCTCTCGGCCGATTTTTTGCTTTGAGTTGAGAGCTAAAATTCGGGTTATAAGCCAGCTTCAGATACCCCATCGCTAGTTGGTGCAGCGAACATCACAGTGAATGCCACAAAATCAGCCCAGCATCACGTGTCTCACTCGTTCACTGTTGATTTGACATACGCGTAATTTGAGTTACAAGCTCCGTCACAGAATGAATTAAACTCCTAAGTCAAGGCCCCACTGTATTTCATTCCATTCCCTTCTGGCCTGATGTGTTACTGTTGAGAAATCAGTTGATAGTCTGATGCAAGATCCCTTGTAGGTAAGTTTCTGTCTCTCTCTGGCAGCCTTTATGATTCTTACTTTTTCATTGGTGTTTGCCAATCTACACTAATAAAAGACAAACATGCAAATTGACCATACCTTCCCTATGCCTTAAGCCACACCCAGCAGCCAATCAGAGCTACTATATGCAAATTAACCCAGCCAAGATGGCAGCCAGCAGCCACGGAGCTGGAGCAAGCAGGAGGCTTGGTTGCCCCAATGATGGAGAAAGCCAATTTCCCACCTGCCGCGGTGACTCTGAGCTCAACTCAAAGCATCAAAGTTTCAATTATAGAAGGTAAATAAACCTCAGATACCTGCTTTCAGCCAGCCGTGGCCTCAGAGCTGGAGCAAGCAGGAGGCTTCCCTCCCGCCTGCCACGGGGCGACTCTGAGCTCCACTCAGAGCAACAAATTTTCAATTATAGAAGGTAAATAAATCCCAGAATAAAAAAAAAAGTAAAAAAGGAGAGGCTGGGAGCTTCCGTCACCAGGTGGGCTTGGCCAGCCTGAAAATAGCCATCAGTCCCTCACCCAGGCTGTCCAGGCACCCCAGTGGGGACCCCCACCCTGAAGGGGTGTGACCAGCTGCAAAAACCATCAGCC
>NW_005871088.1:5256974-5268086 GCF_000147115.1 Myotis lucifugus | reverse complement strand
CTGGGAATGACTGGTCACTATGACACACACTGACCACCAGGGGGCAGACGCTCAATGCAGGAGCTGCCCTGGTGGTCAGTGTGTTCCACAGGGGGAGCTCTGCTCAGCCACAAGCCAGGCTGATGGCTGCCAGTACAGTGGTGGTGGTGGGAGCCTCTCCTGCCTCCTCAGCAGCGCTAAGGATGTCTGACTGCAGCTTAGGCCTGCTCCCCGCTGGCAAGTGGACATCCCCTGAGGGATCATGGGCTGCCAGAGGGATGTCTGATTGCCAGCTTAGGCCCAATCCTCCAGGGAGCAGGCCTAAGCCAGCAGGTGGTCATCCCCTGAGGGGTCCCAGACTGTGAGAGGGCACAGGCTGGGCTGAGGGACCCCCCGCCCCGAGTGAACAAATTTTTGTGCACTGGGCCTCTAGTTTAATGATAATGTGTCTTGATATCAGTCTTTTGGGTTTCATCTTGTTTGGGACTCTGTGAACTTCTTGGACTTCTGCGAGTTTTTTTCTTCCCAATATCAGGGAAGATTTCTGTCATTATTTCTTCGAACAGGTTTTCTATTCATTGCTCAGTTTTCTCTCCTCCTGGCATCCCTATTAAGTGGATGTTGTTTCGTTTTGTGTTGTCTCAAAGTTCCCTTAGGCTCTCCTGTTTTTTTATTTTTATTTTTTCTAGATGCTGCTCTGCTTGGGTATTTATTTCCTACCTTCACTGATGCGGTCCTCCACTTCTTCTAGTATACGGTTGATGCTTTCTATTGTGTTCTTTATAGCAGCTATATCATTCTTCATTTCTTCTTGGTTCTTCTTCATTTCCTCTAGTTTCTTACACATATTGTTGTATATGTCTTCCAACCTTTTCACCATCCTTATGACCAATGCTCTGAATTCTCTCTCTGACATATTGGTTGCCTCCATTTTTTTTTTTACTTTCTTTTCCAGTGATTCCTCCTTTTCTTTCATATGCAGGCTCTTTCTCTGTCTTCCCATGATAGCTTCTCTCAGGGTGTCTGGTTATGTAGCTCTCTCTATCCTGTGTTGACTTAAAGGCAAAAAATACAACACGACAAGACACAATGCACAGGGCACCAAACACAAATGTATTCACGATACTAATAACTCCAAATTATGGTGACCACCAGAAAATTAGGGGGATATAAAAGAGTTCAAAAATAATATTGAGAATAGGAAAAAAATGTAAGAGAAAAAGAAATGGAAAAAAAAGAGGGAAAAAGTATATGTATATAGGGAGAAAACTCCAATAAACAACTAATCCAAAATATGCAAATAACAAACCCCCAAGATAAATGCAAACAACAAACAAGAACTAATCCAAAAAATGAAACAACAAACACTGTAACAACAGACACCCAGATGAATCTGAGGAGGCAGTGCTTAGTTCCTGAAGGTAAGGTAATGGAATTGAATGAATGTGGAAATAGCCACAATTCAGTATAGAGGAGGTAGAAAGAGAATGAATCTATAAGAAGAAATGTAAAAAAACAAAATACAAAATAAGAGAATATCTACAATAATAAAAGACAAACCTGCAAATTGGTGTCACTCTGCTATGCCCACCAGCCAATCAGAGTGACTATGCAAATTAACCCAACAAAAATGGAAGTGAATTTGCATATGCAGGCACGGAGTGAAGACTGAAGGCTCCAGCTGGAGTGAAGACTGAAGACTGAAGAGGCTTGGCTTCTCCACTGCAGCCGGACCAAAGGCCTGGGTCCCGGGTACTGGAGGAAAACTGGTGCCAGCAGCCAGGGAAAGGAAGGCCTATTTCGTGAATCTTCATGCAACGGGATTCTAATATATATATAAATCTTATATAATAAAGAAGTAATATGCAAATTTACCCTCATACCCTCATAAGATGGCTGCTTATGACCAGGCTGCTAGGGGGATTAGTGAGGAATGACTAAACAACTGGACAAGCAGGTTGTGTGGGTTGACCAGGCCGGCAGGGGTTGTGAGGGTTACCAGGCTGGTGGGGGGGTGTTGGGGCACCCAGACTGGCAGGAGGGGGTAGTTAGGGGCAACCAGGCTGGTAGAGGGGAGTAGTTGGGGGTGACCAGGCCAGCAGGGGGGGCAGTAAGAGGTGACCAGGATGGTGGTGGGAAAGTTAGGGGCAACCAGGCCAGCAGGGGGGGTGCAGTTGGGGCAACCAGGCTGGCAGGGGGTGAAGTTGGGGGAGACCAGGTCGGCAGAGGGGGGCAGTTGGAGTTGACCAGGCTGGCAGGGGGACAGTAAGAGTGATCAGGCCGGTGGCAGGGGTGGGCAGTTAGGAGTGACCAGGCTGGCAGGGGGGCATTTAGGGGTGATCAGGCCAGCATGCAGAGGCAGTGAGGGGTGATCAGGGTGGCAGGGGGGAAGTTAGGGGCGACCAATCTGGCAGGCAGGTGAGCGATTAGGAGCCAGTGGTCCAGGATTATGAGAGGGATGTCCGACTGCTGGTTTAGGCCCGATTCAAAGGGGTCCCGGATTGGAGAGGGTGAAGACTGGGCTGAGGGACACCCCCCCAGTGCACAAATTTCATGCACTGGGCCTCTAGTACATATATATAAAAGAAATTATATATATATATATATATATATATATATATATATATATATAAATAAAATTTTCCCCGTTCTTTAATCTATATATGTATTCTTCTACTATTGGAAAAGGAGAATAGAGAGTAGATAGGCCTGAGTTGGTGATTGGAATTAATTAGGCTATTAGTAGAAGAGTACAAGCGAGGAGAGGAAAAACAGAAGCAAAAAAGTAAAAGAAAAAAAATCAAATTAACAAACAATCAAACAAATAAAAATAAGACAGAAAGAAAAGAGCAAGGGGAAAAAAAGGAAGAAAAAAATTTTGGATAGTGAAGAAAACAGAAGAGAGAAGTATTTCATTGGACTTGGAGAGGGAAGAGGAAATTAGATAAATGAAATAAGATCAGTTTTTTAACAGGGAGTAAACGAAGGATAGAGAAAACTAAAGCAGGAATAGGGGAAGAGAAACATGAAAAAAGGGGTAATGTGAGGAGAGGGTGATGGCTAAAGAAAAATTGAGAAGAGTAAAATAATTCTAAAATAAAAATAAAAATAGAATGTAGAACACTATTCCCAAAATAAAATAAAATAAAATAAAGAAAAATAAAATAAAACAAAACTTAAAAAGGTAAAATAATAGTATCCTATCTAATAATAGATAAACATGGTAATTAACCATACCTCCGCTACGCTTCCCATTGGCTAATCAGCAGGATATGCAAATTAACTGCCAACCAAGATGGCAGTCGGCAGCCACGCAGCTGAAGCAAACATGAGGCTCGCTTGCTCCAGTGATGGAGGAAGCCAAGGTTCCCTGCCTGCCGTGGCCCAGCTCTGAGCTCCGGATCCAACAATGTTGCAATTATAGAAGCTAAACAAACCCCAGGTACCTGCTTTCAGCCGCCAGCGGGCTCAGAGCTTAGAGTGCCAGTGATGGCAACTGAGTTTCAATTATAGAAGCTAAACAAAACCCAGATACCTGCTTTCAGCCGGCAACGGCCTCAGAGCTGGAGCCGGCTCTCAGCTCCAGTGACAGCTATAGAAGGTAAATAAATCCCAGAATAATAAAAAAAAAGGCTGGGAGCTTCAGTCTCCCGCCAGCTGGAAAATGGCCCTCAGCCCCTCATCCAGGCTGGCCAGGCACCCCAGTGGGGACCCCCCACCCTGAAGGGGGTGTGACCAGCTGCAAACAGCCATCAGCCCCTCACCCAGGCTGGCCAGGCACCCAAGCAGTACCCCCACCCTGATCCGGGACACCTTTCAGAGCAAACCAGCCGGCCCCCTCCCGTGCACCAGGCCTCTATCCTATATAGTAAAAGGGTAATATGCAAACTGACCCTAACAGCAGAAAGACTGGGAATGACTGGTCACTATGACACACACTGACCACCAAGGGGCAGACGCTCAATGCAGGAGCTGCCCTCTGGTGGTCAGTGCACTCTCACAGGGGGGAGCTCTGCTCAGCCACAAGCCAGGCAGATGGCTGCCAGTACAGCAGTGGTGGTGGGAGCCTCTCCTGCCTCCTCAGCAGCGCTAAGGATGTCTGACTGCAGCTTAGGTCTGCTTCCCGCTGGCAAGTGGACATCCCCCGAGGGCTGCTGGGCTGCCAGAGGGATGTCTGATTGCCATCTTAGGCCCAATCCCTTGGGGAGCAGGCCTAAGCCAGCAAGTGGTCACCCTCGAGGGGTCCCAGACTGCGAAAGGGCACAGGCCGGGCTGAGGGACCCTCTACCCCCAAGTGCACAAATTTTTGTGCACCGGGCCTCTAGTTAATAATAATAATTAAAAATGTAATAATAAAAAAGTAAAATCAAGTGAGAAAAAAATAGTTTCTTAAGTAAAAGATAAAAAATAAAAAAGTCAAGCACTTCTTCTACTGTTCTGCTTGGCACATCTGTTTCCTGTCAGGTAGTCAGCACAGTATTGGAGTTCCCTGTGACCCACCTCTCCTCTGTGTTGTAAGCCACAACCCTGTTTTCAAGCAGGCGGGATCTCTCTGTTCACTTTGTTTCTCAGTTGTATTTACACAACAGTCAATTTCTGACACAACCCCTGGGTGGCAATGTTTCTGTATTAATACCCAGGACTAAAAGGCCCCTGCCGCACTTAATACTGGGCTGGATGGTTGGACTGTCCCACCCAGCCTTGTTTTCCTGCTCATCTTTCCCCACTCTGTTCCCCAGTTTCCACAAAAACAACTTTCCCCTGCAGTCTTGGAAGATCCTATGTATTGGACTTAGCAAACAAAAACCAGCAGGTAAAAAGTAAAAAAAACAACAGCAAAACAAACAAACAAACAAAAAAACCACAAAGGAAGCGCAGACTCACGTCTTTTTCCCCTGGCTCTGCACAGCCAGTACAGAACTTCAGGCTGCCTTTTTGGGCCCAGCCCAGCTGTGGGCTAATTTCTAGAGTCCCCTTCTGCCAGTAGCCCTGTGGACCCCCTTCCACATTCGAGGTCTACACTGACCCCAATTGCCATGGATTTTTTGGGGTGCAGTCTTCCTCTGAGACTCTAGTCCCCGATGTGCACGTTTATCCTTCCAGCCTGGATCCCAGATTTCACCTTTCTCTAGGCCAGAGGTGGGCAAACTTTTTGACTCGAGGGCCACAATGGGTTCTTAAACTGGACCAGAGGGCCGGAACAAAAGCATGGATGGAGTGTTTGTGTGAACTAATATAAATTCAAAGTAAACATCATTACATAAAAGGGTACGGTCTTTTTTTTTTTTTAGTTTTATTCATTTCAAACGGGCCGGATCCGGCCCGAGGGCCGTAGTTTGCCCACGGCTGCTCTAGGCGATATCTGACCTTTCCATCCACAGATTGCCTTACTAGCTCTGTTTAATTTTATTTGATTCAGCTGTTCCTTCTATCTGCTTTGTGAGAAGGTGCAGGACTTGTCCGCATATTCAGCGTCGCTTTGTCTCTCCCTTGACAGACTTTTCAGGCACCCGTGGTTAGGGAGGCTGAAGTCTCAGTGTTCGTGGGTTTGCAGCTGAGGCAGTTGGTCCCTGGGCGATGTGGTTGTATGGTCTTGGGAGGTAGCCAAGGTCTCTCTGGTTGAAGCTAAGGCTGGGCTTCCGATCACAGCTGGTCTCCACTTCAAGATGGTACGGTCTCTGTGGCAGAGCAGGACCCTCCAGGAGAGATTTCAGCAGCAGTAGAGGCTGCCCGGCCAGGGGAGCCTGGTCTGCCAGTCTCCAACATTCCCGTGGAATATAGCTGTCCCTCACTCAAAAAAACAGGCACTCCCTGCAGGTCCACACACTCTCCTTTCATTCTCTCACTCACACACTATCTTGCAGCCTGCTGTTCCATTGGCAGCCATCTTGGATACCCCGCCATTAACATTTTTAATATGTTTTTTTAATTGAGTTTTTAGAGTGAGAGAAAGGGAGAAGGCTATAGATATAGAAAAATGGATGAGGGAGAAATATCACCAATCAGCTGATTCCTGCACACCCCCTACTGAGTATCAAGCCCACAATCTAGGTACGTGCCCTGATCAGGAATCAAACCAGTGACCTCTTAGTTCACTGGTCAATGCTTAACCACTGAGCCACAATGGCTGGGGTAAGTCATTAACATTTTAAGTGTTTATTCATAGTTATGTATTTATAGCCATTTTTTATTTTAACCATGTTTCTCCGTTCCTCTTCCTCCTCCCTTCTTCTTCTTCTTCTTCTTCTTCTTCTTCTTCTTGTTCTTCTTCTTCTTCTTCTTCTTTTTCCTCCCTCCTCCTCCTCCTCCTCCTCCTCCTCCTCCTCCTCCTCCTTCTCCTCCTTCGCTTTATCCTTATCCTTCTTCAAGGCCCTTTAACATTTCTCATAATTCTGGTTTGGTGGTAACATACTTCTTTAGCTTTTTATTGTCTAGGAATCTCTTTGTTTTTCCTTTAATATTAAATGATAGCTTTGCTGGGTAAAGTAGTCTTGGTTGTAGGTTCTTGCTTTTCATCTCTGAATATTTCCCTTATGGCCTGAATTGTTTCTGCTGAGAAATCAACTGACAATCTAATGGGAGCTCCCTTATAGGTAACTGTCTTTCTCTTGATGCTTTTTAAGATTCTCTCTTTCTCTTTAACCTTTGCCATTTTAATTATGTGTCTTGGTGTGGTTCTCTTTGGGTTCATCTTTTTTGGGACTCTCTGCATTTTCTGGACTTGTGTGTCTTTTTCCTACACCAGGTTAGGAAAATTTTTTGTCATTATTTCTTCAAATAGTTTCTGGATCCTCTGCTCTCATTCTGCTCCTTCTGGTATCCCCATGATGTGGGTGTTGTTACTCTTCATGTTGTCTCAAGTTCCCTTAAACTATTCTCATTCTTTCTATTTTTTTTCTTTTTGCTGCTATTTATACCTTGTCTTCCAGATCACTGATTCATTCCTCTGTTTCATCCAACCTACTATTTATTCCTTCTAGTGTGTTCTTCATTTTAGAAATTGTGATACTCATTTTTGACTAGTTTTTTTTATGGTTTCTGTGTCCTTTTTCATGCTGTTGTAGTTCTCACTAAGTTCCTTGAGCAGCCTTATAACCATTATTTGAACTCTATATCTGATAAATTGCTTGCTTCTATATAATTTAGCTCTTTTTCTAGAGAGTTTTCCTGTTATTTTATTTGAGGCCTTTTTCTGTCTCCCCATTTTGGCTGCTTCTTTGTGTTAGTTTCTATCTATTAGATGAATCTGCTATGTCTCACAGTCTTTGTTGGGTGGATTTATGTAGTGGTTGTCCTGTGGGACCCAGTGGCACAGTCTTTGTGATTACCTGAGCTGGGTGGGTTAAGTCACTTGTGTGGGTTATGTCATTCCTCCTATTGTAATTGAGTCTTGATTGCTGATGCCCATTCATGCATCAGATGGAGCCTCTGGCTTTCTGACTGTGAGATTCCACCCTGTCCATAGTGTGCAAGCTGCTCTACAGGTGCTGACCATATGTAGCAGAATTAGCCTGCTGAAATCTCCCTTAGAATATGCTGTTTGTGAAGCTTATTTGATCCTGCTCTAATGTTATCTGAAGCTGGGTGTGTTGGTTTTGGCCTCTTGGAGAGACTCTGGTGCATACCAATGCCAGACACTATCTGTGCCTGGCCCTTGGCAACCTGTTTAGAGCTACAGTTTGTGGCTGCCTCTGCTTGGCTTGGGTGTATGTGGGAAGGACAAAGTTGCACAAGAAGGTCATCTTTTTCTAGCACCGGACCTGGGGGCAGGTCCATAAAAATCCCAAGGCACTCCAAGATCTGTTGCTTCCTGCTTCCTCTATCTGCTGGCTACTGGTTAGACTTAGTCACTGAAAGAGCCTATGGTGGAGTCAGGAGGATGGAGCTAGTGGATCTCCTGTGATTGGAAGGTGCTAGTCAGGCTTCAGGAAATACTGTGTGTGTGGTCACTGATTTTGCCCTGACCTCAGTAGGAGTTAGGCTGGTGGGGTCTCTGTATCCCAGAGGTTAGGTCTTCCACAAGCTGGGAAGGTGGTTCTATCAGATCTCCCTTGAGGGTGAAACACCAATCAGGTTCATGGGAAAGTGGGAAGAATAGCACCCACCCAGACTACTCAGTCAATGGCACCCCGTAAGTCTGCCCAGACTTCCACACTCTGACCAAGGCAACTGACTTCTCAGCAGGGCCTAACTTCTGCAGCATGGGGTGAGAGGGAATCCAGAGTGTGCTGCAATTGCTTTCCCCCAGGCTGATGCAGCATGCAGTGGAGTGCTCCACCCAACAATGATGGCACCTGCAGTATGGAAGAATGACTTAGCACAGGGACCCTAGTGGCTGTCTCCTCAGCTCCCTCTCCAGAGCTACAAATCCCAGCCTCTCCTCATGTGACTGTAGTCTACTCTTTCTTCCCTGCACTGGAGCCCAGGGTGAGTGGCTGCAAATACAATTTTATGTGTTGGCCCTTATAGAAGGTCCCTTTGTCTGCAGCATACTCCCTCTCCCTGGCAGACAGAAACCCCACTGCTCTTCAAAGCTGGATGTTCTGTGGTGCCTCTTCCCAGCTCTGGTGCTCTTGATGGGGAGCCTGGCTTGGGATTTAAGTTCCACGCTTCTCAGGGGGAAACCTCTGTAACTTAGTTGTCTCTCATTGTTCCTCAGCCTCCACCTGTGGGAGCAGAGCCAGCCCTTCCTACCAGAATTGATGTGGCTTTTTCTGTAAATCCTTGGTCATAAGACTGCTACAGATTGTTTTCAGTTGATTATTTCAGATTATTGTTCTTTAATTTAGTTGTATTTCCAGTTTGGTCCTGGGAGGAGGTGAGTGTATTTTCCACCTACTCTGCTGCCATCTTGAAAAAATCTTAATTCTATTGATATCTCTCACAAGTAGTTTATGGAATTAATTAATGTCAATCTTCCACTCACAGATCTTTGGTGGCTTCTGAGTGAAATGCTACCAAATTGACTACTGAAGAATGTCTATATTCCTTAACCTGGCATGTGGGAGCTCTATAATCTGTCCTCAAGACACCTTTCTAGCCTTATCTTTTCCCCATGCCTAGTGTTTAGAGTGCTTTCTCCAACCATATTTACCCATCTTTTGAAATTTGGCCCAATTCTATTTTCTCCATGACATTCTTTGCATGTGATCTCATTCTAAAGTGCTCCTTATTCATGGAATTTTATTGAATTTATTTTAGGCATAAAATACTTTTATTAGCCACCTTTTATTACTGCAATTTGCATTTGTGCTCAATTTTGACTATCAGATAATAGGACTTGAAGACACAGACCTTGAATTTATAGTTAACATTACTTTTGAACTTAGTATGTGTCGCCCACTCTATTAGGCCCAAGAGCCAGTGGGATGATAGTTCCTACCCTCTTTTTCACAGCCTAGAAGAGACATAGAAGTAAATATTTTTATATATTACACAAGTATAAGCCCTTGCATTCACTCTTAGAAATGCAACTTTGTATATATCATTAAACTTTAGCAGAGTGGTCAGTAATCTAATTTCTTTGATAATTAATTAAGTATTTCTATTAGTCCAAAAACTACAAGCTAGAAATGACTTATAACATATGAGTTAAAACCAAGCATAAGTGGAAATTCACTTAACTGGCCTTGAATAATTTAATTCATATTTCTAAGCTTTGATGGGACCCACAAATTCCACTTCAACAGTCAGTAAACCTTTGAAATGATTAATAAACATAGGAGAGTGATTGTTTCTTATGTGCCAATAGATGGCCATAGATTTTGTTTTGACTTATATAGTGGAATTTTCTTTGTAACCTAGGATGTGCTCATCTGTAACTATGATAAACAAATCAATATGTTATTGGATCAGTATTTGATGGGAGGAGGGTGGGTTTGGAGAATAAGCAAATATCATATACAAATGCAGGGACTTCATGAGAAAATATTACAAATAGATAATCACAGGCTGATAAAGTTCTAGAGTGAAATTGAAATCACTCCTTCATTCATTTGCCTTTTTCTAGTATTTATAGCAATGCATATCAAAACCTTTCTTAGGCTTAAGAAAATTGTCCCCTGAGACCATGCACTTAAGATACTTTTATTCAGTTAAGGTATATCAGTGTATTCCAGATGATGGAAAAGTTTATTGTAAAGTAATAATAACAAGACACATGGAGTGTTTTGGGGCCCTTGTTATTGAACATGACAATAGGTTATATCCTTGGGTGTTGCTCTAATTTTTAGGCTCCTGGCTCTCTGGATGGGATGGTTATCTCTATTACTATGCATTTGTTTTGCATTCCATGCTGTCAAAGCCCTTTCTTTGTTCACTTGTTGGACATATCACATATATTACTGACATGTTTTAAGTCACAATTCATTGATTTATTTCCACTTTTGGCTCTTGATTAATATTAGAAGTGGAATTACTGAGTATGAATTTACAACAATATCTTTAATTAATTTTATATGTTGGCAAACAGAAACACTTCATGTTTGTAAATTTGCATTTAGTCCTTAATATTTTTGTTATAATTAATGAAGTTCAAGGTGAATGGTGAATAAACATGTTTAATTCATTCATTTAACGTGCACTTTTATACATACATGTATCTGCACCTCACACATAAATGCACCTCTTTTGACTTTGGCTCTTCAATCTCACTTAATCCAACTACATGTATTATTGTGAAATTATGGAAAAACTTTTGAGATTCTAGATATTCTAGTTACCATTTAGACCATTTCCTGCCCATTCCCCATTTGATCTTACCCTTGGCTCTTCTTTCCTTCATTCCATACCCTACATCCATGATTTTCTCTGGCCACCTTGGGCTTTAACCCCATTCCTTCTGGATCCTCTCACCCTCATATATGGTGACTTTCACACAGTGTTCTATGTTCTGTGGATTCTCTTGATTTCAGTGTTTGTGTTGCCTTATAAAAGAACTCTCCTTCTTTAGCCTTGTTCATTGAACCAGGTGCTGATTATAGACATATACTGGATTACTGGTATCCTATATAATAAAGAGGTGATATGCAAATTTACCATCACACCCTTATGCAAGATGGCCACACCCATGTGGTTAAAGATGGCCACCCCCATGTGGTCACAAGATGGCCACCACAAGATGGCCGGCAGGGG
>NW_005871088.1:5243697-5256337 GCF_000147115.1 Myotis lucifugus | reverse complement strand
ACCATCCTTTTTTGTCTGTACTATTGCAATCCTACTGTACTGTCTGCTTCAACCCATGCTCCCTACAATCCAAGCACCATACAATACTGTAGTGGTCTTGTAACATTATAAATCAGATAATGCCATTTACTTGGACCAAACCACTCCATTGGGAAATTATAAAAGCAAATTTTTATGGTGGTCAATGAGTCTCTGTATAATTTAACCCCTGCCTACTTCTCTATCCACCCTATCTTAGCCCTTTGTTCACTCTGTTGCAGTATCAATGGGCTTCTTTATGTTCCACAAAAACACCAAACCCTTTAACACTTGAAAAGTTTGCACCTGCTCTTTCTTCTTTCTGAAAACCCTGCCCCTTGATCTTCACACAACTGATTCCTTCCTGTCATTTAGATTTTAGGACAGGTGTCACTTCTTTGGAGAGTTCTCTGGCCATCTAATCAGATGTGTCTTTCAGTCACTCTTTAACACATTATCTTGCTTCATTTTCATCATATTTTCTAGTTCATTTATATATTAAGTTGTCCACTGTCTCCCCATCATTAATGTGTGAATTCCATACAAGCAATTATCTTGTCTGGCTTGTTCAAAAACATTGGCATTGAGTAGGACTCAAGAAATACCTTATTAATATTTTTTTCCTTATTAATATTTTACCTTTGAGTGATAGCTAGAGTGTATAAGACATTAATATACATCACATATGTTAACAAACATGATGTATATTCATTTATTCTCACAATTGTCCTGTAAGATAAGTGACATAATCTTGATTATGTAGGTAAGGGAACTAGGTCCAAATTGTAAAGTGATACATACACATGAAGGGGCAGTGCTAGTTTTGAACCCCCACTGTATATTATGCTATATTAGTTTTCATTCCTATGTAACAAGTCACCGCAAACTTCACAAGTCAAAACAACATCTACTTATTCTCTCACAGTTTTTGTACCTCAGATGTTCAGGCATGGCTTTGCTGGGTCCTCTGCTCAAGGCCTCACATGGCTATCTATAATCAGTGGGTCAACTAGGCTTCATTCTCATTGGAAGGCTCAACCAGGGAAGGACTCACTCTAATTGTTGACAGAATTAATTTCTTGTGGCTATAAAAATCATTGAAGCTTGCTTATTTGTAGCCATCAATGTGGAGGGGCAATTGCTGCTCCTTCAACTCTGACTTCCAGGAAGATCTAGACCTTGTTCTGAAGGGCACACTTAATTAGGCCAATCCTATCCAGGACTTTTCCCCTTTTGAATAACTAAAAGTCAACTAGTTACATGCCTCAATTACATCTACAATATTCCTCAACTTTTGCCATGTAATGTAACATGATAATAGGACTACTATTCCATCCCCTTTGTCATATTCTATTGGTTAGAAATAGGCTACATGTTTTACCCATATTGAAGAGAAGAAGATTACCCAGGGATATGGGTCACTATGGGGATCACCTTAAAATGTTTACATGGTGCCAAAGACCATGCTACTTCTACTGTAATCTACTTTGGGTGGAAGATTGGAAGCAAGGTCCTTTAGAATTTTAAGATACTATAATTGCATAAATAAAAAGTAGAAATTATAACACCCAAATGAATGACTGGTTTGAGAAGAGATTCCCCTAATTGTTGTGCTTGAAAATACAATGCAAATCACAAGAAATAAATGGAGCATTGCATATGATCAAATCTAAGAGATCGACCCTGGCCTCTCATATTGTATCAGTTTGCTTTGCAGTTCTCTGCTCCTCCTAGCCATTTCATTGTTTCATGCAGAATGGAGACACTACACTTTGAAGGTAAACTTATGTTGTCAGATGTGTGCCTTACTGAAGCAAAAAGATGGCCTTCTATGGGAAGTGAACAGATTTAACCAGCCAGCTGCAGTAAAGACATGATTTTGAAATGCCTTTTTGAATTTTCTGCTTTGAAGACAGAAAAAAGGGATGAGACATGTCTAGTGACTCCACATGTATTCATTCACTGAACTTTCTATAGAGCATCTATCAGGTGCCTGACTCCATGGAGCCTAGGCACAGAGACCCAAAGATACACAGAGGAGGGTTGCTATATTGAGGAGCTTTCAGTTTAGTGGAAAAAATGGACATGTCAGCTGAGTGGTGTAAGGATATGTGTGAGCTCAGGGATTGGAGTAGGGGTGG
The DNA here is from genome assembly GCF_000147115.1 of Myotis lucifugus. Classification (NCBI taxonomy): domain Eukaryota; kingdom Metazoa; phylum Chordata; class Mammalia; order Chiroptera; family Vespertilionidae; genus Myotis; species Myotis lucifugus. The sequence continues at coordinate 5,254,178 of NW_005871088.1, read as the reverse complement.
ACAGCAATTGCTTTTGCTGCTGAGCTGAGGAAAGGTTTCCCGGAGGACAAGCCAGGTCATGAAAGAAGCACAGGTGCTCACTTTGCCAACAAGAAGGTTGGAGCATACATGCATATAAGTTAACTTAGTGTGGTAAAGTTCTGGGGCTAGGGGTGGGGGTGGAGGAAGTCAATGGGGGGAAAGGGGACATCTATAATACTTTAAACAATAAATATAAATATAAACTTAAAAAAGAAGGTGAGAGCAGAAAGGACATTCTAACAAAGACTAGCAGTATGTGCAAAGCATGGAAGACCCAAAATGGCATGGAGTTTGGGGCGGTGTGAAGGAGTCAGAGTGGAGAGCACAGGATGAGTATGGGAGACAGGAGATTTGAGGTAAGAGAGCTAGATGGTATTTTTAGCAATGATACCAGCCACAATGTGAGGAGAGATTTTACGCTGTGTGGATGGCCTTGGGGCTGTGCTGAGTGTCCTCATTCAGATGTATGCACCTCATCAGACTCAATGATGATCTGCCACTCTATGCTTCTGTAAGTGCTGTTTGCTAATGTAAGTAGCATGGTTCAAGAGACACAAAAGTGTCCCCTATGGAGAGTATGTGATGCCTGGGACTTTCTTCAATAAAGTTAATCAGTGAAAAAAACCTGTGAAACTCCTATTGCTTTTTCCCCCCTACCTTTTCAATGGAAGTTATGCATTCACTTAATCCTAAATAACCAACATTGACAGTTTAATAAAATTGGAGTATGTGGGAAATTAAAGATACATTTTCTTTTTCTTCATTTCTTACTTAATAAAGACCAGAAAAAGTTATCCATTTGAATTTATAATATTAAATATCTTTCAGCATGAATGTGTTTGCTTTTATATTAATATGAAATATATGAAACTAGTGGCCCGGTGCATGAAATTCGTGCATGGGTGGGGGGTTCCCTCAGCCCAGCCTGCATCCTCTCCAATCAGGGACCCCTTGGGTGATGTCTGACTGCCAGTTTATACCTGATCCCTGTGGGATCAGGCCTAAACCGACTGTTGGACATCCCTCTCACAATCTGGGACCGCTGGCTCCTAACTGCTCACCTGCCTACCTGCCTGATTGCCCTTAACCTCTCTGCCTGCCTGCCTGATTGCCCCTAACTGCCTCTGCCTGCCTGCCTGATCACCCCTAACTGCACTCCCCTGAAGGACTGATCTCACCCCCAACTGCACTCCCTGACAGCCTGATCTCACCCAGAACTGCTCTCCCCTGCTGCCCTGATCTTGCCCCCCAACTGCCTTTGCCTGCCTGATCACCCCTAACTGCCCTACCCTGCCAGCTGGTTCTTGCCCCCAACTGCCCTCCCCTGCTGGCCTGATCTCGCCCCCAAATGCCCTCCCCTGCTGGCCTAATCTTGCTCCCAACTGCCCTCCCCTGCCAGCCGGTTCTTGCCCCCAATGGCCCTCCCCTGCTGGCCTGATCTTGCCCCCAACTGCCCTCCCCTGCCTGCCTGGTTGCCCCCAATTGCCCTCCCCTTTCGGCCTGGTTGCCCACAACTGCCCTTTCCCTGCTGGCCTGATCTCGCCCCCAACTGCCCTCCCCTGCTGGCCTGATCGCCCCTAACTGCCTCTGCCTCGGCCCCCACCACCATGGCTTTGTCCAGAAGGAAGTCAGACATCTGGAAGATGGCTGGTCGACCAGGTCTAATTAGCATATTACCCTTTCATTAGTATAGATTGGCAGAAGGAACTGAAAGTACAAGCAAGTCCCTTGTATGCCTCTTAATTCTCTTAAGGTGATTTTGATGGTAGTGCTATGAGGGAGTGATGCAAGGCTGGGTGTTTGGAGCTTGGGTTTCAAATAACACTAAACCAGAAACCTGAGAGGCCAGTTGCCTAGGTATACATGTCTGCATTTACAGGAGTGGAGAGGATGGCCACAAAGTTGAAAATTTTTACTCAAAATGTGCAGCTCAATCACTTGGAGTAATGTTCCACAAGGATCACTTTTCTTTTTCTTAAATAATAATTCATAGTTGACAGATAATTTTAGAATCTTATAAGAAGGTCAGAATTTGAAACTAGCCAGATTCTCCTACTTCCCAGCTATTTTTATTTGTAGATTTGGGTAATTCACTCACCTTCTGCAAATTTCCGTTTGTTCAATTCTAAAATGGGAATGATTATATTTGTCTTGAAGTTTAACTGAATGAAAAAGTGAGATAACATATTTAAATTGCCTAACAAAATATGTGGAGCAAGATAGAAACAGGTCTTAGCAAAAGACAGCACAGAGAGTGGTGAGAGCACAAATTTTGGAATTATACCTTAATTCATTAAGCACTGATTGAATTAGGCATTCAGTAAATGCTAGGTATTTGGATTGATAGTGGATTCCCAATGAGGAATAAGGTTATGTGATTTCTCATATGGCTTGAAGCCAGTGATCAGAATATCAGCTCTGCCAATTATCAGCTGTGTGCCCTTGAAAAGCCACTTCTCTCTGCTTGTTAGTTTGCATATCTATAAAATGGGTATAATAATATCTGCCTTACACTGTTCTTATGAGGTTAAAGGAAACATTGTATGTATGATAAATACTACACTCAGTCAATGGTAGCAATATATTTTCATCATCATCATCATCATCATCATCATCATCATCAAAATCTCATTATTGCCATAGGGGATCTAAAGCATTTGCACTGAAAACTGTTTGGGGCTGAAACTAGCTACTACACTATTGTGGATTGAGGTTATATGGAGTTTCCAATGCCTTCTCTGTTCTTTTAGTATGTTGAGTCTCTCTCCACCCTCCCACCCCCAGGCCCTGAGCCAGTTTAGGCTGAGGTGAGAAACATTAAATTTCAACATCCTATGACCATACAACACAGCCCCTGCAGAAGCTTAATACAGAATCTGTTTCGACCTCCTTAATTTACCAATGAGAAAGCAAAGGGTAGTAAGTGACAGTTAGGACTAGAACCTTGCTCTTTTGACTCTAAGATAACTGCTCCTCTACCTTCCTAATGCTGCCTTACAGAATAAAGGAACAATATGGCATACATACTGCAAACTGTACATAACACAAAGCAAATGGTCTCATAAATAGATCTGAGTTTATACTGGCAAAAAAGAGGAACTGCCTTTAAAAGGATGCTTGTCATCAAGGTTATTGTTTATTATGACTCTGGTTTCATAGATTTTGTTTGGGGAGGTTCAAATGTAGTTGGTTACAGTTTTCTGTGCAGTTACTGGGTTCTATGACATCAACATAATTCTGGTTTGTGATGAACTAATTTATATTTTCTGATGTATATTTTACTTAGCACTGACTCAAATGCAAGTGCTCTCATTTATCCCGTGTGGTTGATTTGAGGTGTGTTCCTTAACCTCTCTGAGTCTCAATTTCCTCAATTAAAATCAAGGTAATCATTTTTATTTAGTAGGGTTTTTGTGAGGGTTACATGAATTAATTTATGTAATGTGCTTAGAATATTGACTTGATATCTAGTATACACTCAGTAAATATTAGCTGATTTTATTGCACCCATATTTATGTTCAATGTTATCAATTGACAGTTGCTATAAGCTGAGATTTGATGCAACTATTGAGAAGTATAAAATATATTTAAAAATCATTTGCTATGGTGATGATGCTTTAATATTACCTTACTGTCTACTATATTAATATTACTCTAACTTTCTAATATTTTAAATTTGTTAATAAATATTGATTGAATGCCTGGTCTGTGCTAGACACTGTTTTATTCCTATAGGATAAGTGTAATTATCTCCATCTGAAAAAGGAGAAAGCATGTGTATGGAGAGGTTAGTGGATTTGCTTCTTATAATGCTTTTGTTAGTTGAGGTGCAACTAGAGCTCAGATCTTTTGAATCTCTATCCAAACTTCTTCTAGCTTTACCCTGCTTTTGTGCCTAGCAGAATAGGCACAAGGGTCTGACCAGAGGCATGCTAAGTGAGTACCAGAGATGCTTCCTTCAAGGGGGCTGATAAAAACGGAAGTTGGGTGCCACCAAGAGCTACAGTAGAGTCAGAAATCCAAAGTCTAGAAGGGAAGTAGAGTTCAGAGGAGTGGGGGGCAGACAAGTGTCAGGATCCCAGTAGAGGATGGTTATAAGGCACAGCTGAGGACTTTCATGGATGGCCTGGCTGATCTGAGTGGGCTTCCAGTCTGAGTGGCAACTTTTGATCAGGGGTACCTTCAACACAGTGCTGAACTTCTGGCCCTAAACTGGTGCTTTCTTTTCCTTGAGATGTTCCTCTGCATTGAGACAAACCTTTCTCTTGAAAGGGTTTCTATTGTATTGATCAAAATCACAGAGACTAGCATTATTATAAATCAGTGATGGGTAATCAAGGTAATCTTGTATACTTGACTTGACATTTAGTATAAACTCAGTAAATATTAGCTAATTTTATTGCACCATATTTATGTTCAAGGTTATCAATTGACAGTTGCTATAAGCTGAGATTTGATGCAACTATTGAGAAGTATAAAAGATATTTAAAAATCATTTGCTATGGTGATGATGCTTTAATATTACCTTATCCTTGGATGACACTCTAACTTTCTAATATTTTAAATTTGTTAATAAATATTGATTGAGTGCCTGGTCTGTGCCAGGCACTGTTTTATTCCTATAGATAGGATAAGTGTAATTATCTCCATTTGAAAAAGGAGAAAGCATGTGTATGGAGATGCACATGATGGGGGGATAAATGGTGATGAAAAAATTAAAAATTAATAAAAATTAATTTATCAGTTAATGAAGTTTATCATTACAGGTTAGTCACAGTTACCTGTAGGAATTCTGGACAATTTGGATAGTAACAACGCTTGTAAATGAAATTTAGTATGGGAGAAAAGGCAGCAAAATGGAAATGGACTGTCCTGTGCTATTCGATATAGCCTTTCTGACTTCTAAGCATTCCCCCACAGCCATGAGGATGAGTTTGTACTGATCTGGCCACATTTTCTCCTTAGCTCCCACTGTGGCCAACAGCACTATTTTCCAGATGGTTCAATGGGGTGGGGGGACAGCATGTGGGTGTGACATGTGACAGAGGGAAGTTAACTGACCCATTTGGAAATTGGACTGATAGGTTTCATATAAGACTTTTAGAATCTCATTTCATATAAAATATAGAATTAAAGGTTATGTAAACAGATCTAAATCGATTGACTTTGGAGTAAAAAATAGCATTTGTTCTGCTTTCTAATCCTCATTAATTTTTTTAGACAGATGTCTGGGGTTCCAGGTTCAGATGGAAAATAAGTTTGAAAATGACAAGTCCCTCATATGGACTCTGAGAGGACTTGGGTACCTATCAATTTATGGTTAGTGGGAATATACTGTTGGCCCTGAGCAGGCAATTTTAAATGTCAAGAGGTTTGGGAGTAAAGGACTGAATATCCCCTAAGTCAGAGTCTCCAAATCTCAAGATGCTTGATACGATTGATCTTGATCTCCAGCACCTCTGCTGAAGAAAATACTGGTTTTAAAGAGCTCCTTAAATTTCTTGAAGTGTGAAATTCCTCTCCAGGTTGAAAGTTTTTCCCCCCATTTATGTGCTTCAAATCCATGGAAATGTAGCAATCAAAGTTAAACGTGCTGTTGCACTGAAAGTTGAAGTTCCACATTTTGTTGCAGAGGAGTCTTCTTGGCAGATACTTCTGATACCTTCCTAGTCACATTTCTACTATCGGGGCTAACAAAACCATCAACACCATTTTCAGGTTCTCTGTGGTGTCAGCCTCTATCCTTTGCCCTTCTAGTCTCCCATGTCATCACCCTTCTCCTTTGCCTCCTCTTCCTCCTCTTCCTCCTCCTCTGTCCACCCGCTGACTTGCAGGGGTATGGACCATAGTTGAAATTCACTTGTCTTTTCATTTCTATAAAGGCTTTTCCCCCTTTACTTCTCTCCATTGTCTCTGCAACTAGCCTGATTTCTACAGTAAGGCTCCCACCTGCTTTTGGTTGCCGAATGACCTTGGAATCTTTTGCTTGGGGAGCACATCTCACTTGCCCTCTAGCTAGTAATTAGTGTCAGATGATGTAAAATGCATGGATTACAAATAGAGCTGGGGAAGGTGAGATGTGCCTTTTGGTTAAAATGTTCATATAATAGAGTAATTGGAAACATTGAATATTATATGTAATATAAAGTTTACATGTACATATATGTACACACATATATACATATACATATATATATATATATATATATATATATATATATATATATATATATATGATTTTTAATAGGATATGGATGGACAGGGTGCAATTCCTCCTCATTATTCCATTTGGAACTGAGTTTCTTCAGATTGCAGTATTCGTTTTGATAACCGTGCAGAGACAGATGGCATTTTGTCTGCATTCCAGAACAGAGGAATAGTTTGCCGAGCTATAGCTAGTATAATGAGAAGCTGTGTAAGTTGAAGCTGAGGTAAAACCAGAGCATCTGTCAGTCCTCGTGTGCCAGATTGGAGATGCTGCAGACAAAATAATATTTCACCAGAAAGTTGAAGCGAGTATAGTTTTGTGACCAAAATGATAACAATGCCATAGCAGATGTCCTAGAGTTCATGCTTGTTTTTTATTACTGCTCTGTGAGTGTTTTTGGAAGCGAGACCTACCGGCACAGCTTGTATGGAGCATGTTCGTTATAAAATTTTATTTTACAGAAAACAATGAGATGGAAAATTTGTAGCTAATTTGGTACTTTCCTACTCTATCATGTTTCTTTACTTATTATTTGGGGAAAGATTCTATTTTTGTTTGATTTACATTGCTGCTTTCTAGCTTAATGGAAGAACATCATGTTAATTTGAAATAGAGAATGAGAAACCTGAGTTAATGTTTGTTACCTAATATTATGTTTTCAGAACAAACCATGGAAAGAGGCACCTTAAACTATTCAGTACTGTCCTTATCAAACATTCGCTCTTATGTTTTTTGTTACCTGAGGGGTAATTTTTATTTTTTAACATTTTTATTGATTTTGAGAGGAAGGGAGAGAAATAGAGACATCAATGATGAGAGAATCATTGATTGGATGCCTCCTGCATGCTCCACACTGGGGATCTAGCCTGCAACTGCAACCCAGGCATATGCCCTGACCAGGAATCAAAAAGTGACTTCCTGGTTCATAGGTCGACATTTAACCACTGAGCCACTCTGGCCGGGCAACTGAGTGTAATTTTAAAAAAGTTTTTCTTTAGAATCCCTGATTAGGAAAGAATACTGGAGAAATATTAATTGCCCACTAGCGTCTTTTGTCTATAGTTAGATTAATAGTTGATATTTCCTCAAGATAGCAATTATTTTAGGTCCAGGTGGTTTAAGGTTTTTACATATGGTGAAGAATGTGTTTTCAAGTGTATATAATGCATTTCTGGCCTTAGTGCCTCATAAGACCATGTTAACATGACTCAGTGTAGGAAAGTCACTCACTCAGAACCCAGCTCCCACGATGTGTGCAGTATATAAAAGACAATTATTCTGTGATTTAGGAATGGGAAATAGCTATATAAACTGATTGACTTATAATAGATTCCTTATTGGGAGAAGGCAATTATTTTCAAAGGTTGCTGACTGTTAATAAAAGGTTACATGTGGTATTCAAAATGTTACAACATCGCGTTTACAGATCGGAAGATAGTCCAATTACATACAAGAATATTTCCTATCACAAGGGCTGTTAAGACCATTCCTGTGCCATAGTTTGTAAGTGAACTGTATTCAAGGACAATTGTTCCTGTCTCCTTATCACTCAGTGGCTCTTTGGAAATATGAGATAATTGTCATTCATCTTTTTGTTTTCCTTCAAGGTCTTAATTTGGATTGTTCCATTTCCTAGCAGTTTGTGGTATTGGAATCTTTGGGTCACAATAAAAGCAGTAGCCTGGTATTGGGTTTGCCTGAATGGGTTGATACACTGTTGTTTTTAGAGTGCTAAAGCAAGTCTCAGTTTGAATTGGAAATGTTGTGCTATAGTGAAACACAAGAGTATTAAAATAGATATGTGTGTAATTAAATAAACATGTCTAAGCTAAAAGGAGAAAAATAACCCATTCAATTTTACTCTCATCTACTTAAAGGCAATCTTGCTTTTCTGTTGTCCTTATCATGCCTGCTTTCTCAGAGATCTTTTATTAAACACTTTTTTAAAAAGAAGATTGTGTTCTAACCGGTTTGGCTCAGTGGATAGAGCGTCGGCCCACAGACTGAAAGGTCCCAGGTTCGATCCCAGTCAAGGGCATGTACCTTGGTTGTGGGCACATCCCCAGTAAGGAATGTGCAGGAGGCAGTTGATCGATGTTTCTAACTCTCTCTCCCTCTCCCTCTCCATTCCTCTCTGTAAAAAAATCAATAAAAAAGATTTTGTATTTTTAAAACATTGAATCTATTATAAATAATTATCAGATAAATCTGATGTTATATCTAAGATATTAGGCTTCTGGGACTATTAAAATGTTTAAGTTTGTTTTTTTTCTTAATTTTAATTTTCTTGAATTTACTGTGTTTTTTCCCGTTATGTTTGTTGTTAATTTCCTCACATTTTCCATTGATTTTTAGAGAGAGTGGAAAAGGGGGAGACAAAGAGAGAGATAAACATCAAAGTGAGAGTCACATAGATTGGTTGCCTCCTGCTCACACCCCAAGCAAGGCTGGGGATTGAGCCCCCAACGGAAGTACATACCCTTGACTGGAATTGAATGGAATTCTTCAGTCCATGGTCCAACACTTCATCCACTGAGACAAATTAGCTAGGGCCCACACAGCAGGGAGCAGACAATTGGTTTTTTAATATATATATAATATATATAATATATTACATATATAATATATGTATGTGTGTGTGTGTGTATATATTATTATTTACAATGAATTGCAGAAAACTTTGGTGTAGTTTTAACTGTCATACTGTGGAGAATTTCCTTTTGCTCCTTTGTATCTGATCAGATCACTTGCTTGCTTACAAACCTTCAAAGTCCCAGAGGAGAAACATCTTTGTTTGGCATTCAAGGTCTTTCATTTCTGCCCCCTACCTTCCGAGTTGGTCCTAATTCCCAATATCCCTCTCCACTCCTCTCCAAACACCACACACTGAGATCCAATCCTAGAAACCCAAGTCACACCAGCGCTTCCTTGTCCTTCCACGCCTTGGCACATGCTGTAGTCTCTGAGTAAATTGCCCTTCTATTCCCCATCCTTCATTCCCTCCTTTTATTTCCTCTTATCAGTTACAACACTCATATTCTAGCACTGAAATTCTTGAAATTGCCGAACAGGTACCCTACAAAAATCCATGTGAGATGTTCTACCAGCTCAGGATGCAAATATGTTTATATCTATCATTTAATTCCTCAAGCTCCCACCTACTCTTTAGGAGGAAATGCAGTATCTCCCTCTTGATACCTCTCCACCCACCTCCACCAAATATCTAGGATCTCTAGGAGTTTCCACAGTTCAGAGAGAATAAACATCCCGTCCTCTACACCTAAATAAAGGGGAAACTGGAATCCAAGTGCATTCTCACTGAAACCATGCAAAGTGGCCTCACTGATTAATGGGAAAAATATGATTGTTCTGTGACCTATAAAAACATTACAAACTATTTTACTGTCAGTTACAAATGTATAGGGGAGTGAAATAAAATTATAAAACTAATATTTAGTACTCTATAATTTAAAACACTAGAAATATTGAAAATTAATGTTTTATTTCTTTATTAAAAACATATCAATAATAGTTTGAACAGTGTTTCCCTTTTTGAATAACTTACAATATGGAATGGCCATATTTTCTATTCCTTGGTTATTTTTCATACTCTTCCAAGTTTGGATCAGTTTCAAATATTTTATCCTTTCCACGTTCAATATTGTGATATATCTTCAAGAGTCCTTTTAGTGTGAATATCTTTTCCGGGGTTACTTTCTCTGGGACATGACTTGTTAATTAGTTCACTTTCACTGGATTCTTCTGATTGCACATCTAAGGTCTTTTGAATGGCAGCAGTGTCAACAGTCCCATAGATCTGTAACTCCATTTATATTTGACTAGTGGCCCGGTGCATGAAATTTGTGCACATTAAAAGGGAATTAATTAGGGGAAATATTTTAATATTGCTATTTGCCCTTTCTCTATAATAGAAGTGTCGGAGATGAAAGACAATTAGTAAAGTGTATATGAAAATCTCCTTCCTGTCAGAGTCCGGGGCATGCCGAGGGACCCAGAGTCAAGTCCCCACCTCCCCGCACATGCCTCAAAATTGCACGAGACCCAGACCCAGCTGGCCCCACTCCCATTGGGCGAGATCCAGACCCGGCCAGCCCCACCCCTGTCAAACCCCACTGGGCGGGGGCGCAGCCTCAGGTCCCCTGTCAAACCCGCTGGGCAGGGGGCACAGCCTCAGGAACCCGTCAAGGCCCACCAGTGGGGGCGAGGCCTCAGGTTCCCTGCAAGCCCCTC
>NW_005871088.1:5223816-5242802 GCF_000147115.1 Myotis lucifugus | reverse complement strand
TTTAGGGTGGGGGTCCCCACTGGGGTGCCTAGCCAGACTGGGTGAGGATCAGAGGGCCGTTTTCAGGCTGGCTGGCAACTGAAGTTCCCAGCCTCTCCTTTTTTTCTTTTTTTTTTTTTTATTCTGGGATTTATTTACCTTCTATAATTGAAACTTTGTTGCCATCACTGGAGCTACGAGCTGGGCTCCTGCTCGCTCTAGCTCTGTGGCCACAGCCGGCTGAAATTAGGTTTCTGGGGTTTGTTTAGCTTCTATAATTGAAACTTTGTTGCTTTTGTAGCTCAGAGCCAGGCTGCAGCAGGCGGGGAACCTTGGCTTCCTCCATCACTGGAGCAAGCAAGCCTTCTGCTCGCTTCAGCTGTGTGGCTGCCGGCCGCCATCTTGGTTGGGTTAGTTTGCATATCTCGCTGATTAGCCAATGGGAGGTGTAGCGAAGGTATGGTCAATTACCATGTTTGTCTATTATTAGATAGGATTTTTACTTCCAGTATTATCACATTTGCTTCACTTTCATATTTATTGGCCAATTCCCTCTCTCAATTACTCATTTTTATAAAGTGTCATGTGGGACACAAGGAGGCAATGCAGAGACACACTGCAGAAGAGCTAAAAGTGAAGTTTGTATTTAATTCAATTACTCACAATCATGTACTGTGATAACTGAAATTTGAACTGTGTTGTTGGAAGACTCATTCTTTAACTAAACTGTGGTAACTGAAATTTGTGCACACAGAATGTGTGAAGTGAGGCCTGCCTGCCAAATATATACTACAGTGCTTGACACATACATAGAAACTTCATAAAAGATAATCTCCCTTTTCTCTTTTTTCATCTTCAGATGGTGCTAAGTAGTCCTCTAAAAACTTTAGTTTTGACTGGGGTTAGTCACTGAGTTAATTATTTGGGGAAAGAAAGTTATGTCTCATTGTTTCAGGAGGCCAACTTCTTCCTACAAGTGATTTTGGAAATAAATTTGTGAACATATGACCTACATTATATGTTTCAGTTTCCATGTTATACATGATTGCTGCACCCTGAATATAGACTTTTTCTTTACTACTAACCTTCCACACTCCCTCCTATTTTCATGATTTCCCTCCCCAGTTAGGGTCATTAGTTATACATATAATCTTTTCAGGATAAATTCGGCTATCTATCCCATAATTTTTGACATGACTCAAACATTTGTTGGGTTTCACATCTAGCATTTTAAATCATTTATTTTTTTAAATATGTGTTTTAAAATTAAATAATTTTCCTCAAAAAAACCCCCACAAATATTCCCAAATCACATAGATATTGTTAATGGAACAAGTGTGCTTTAACAATGGGGCTGACCTAGGTAGGTGACCAAGAAGAAAGTTCATTCTAGGGAGGATGTTTTAAAATATTAGTTTCAATTATATTGGATTTGTATTATTATTGTTTCTAGAAAAGTAGAATGTTGAATTTATTGTGGAACCTTGAAATGTGTTTTCCCTCTTTTTGTTAACACCTTAGACATATATGCCATTGTTACAGTGCCATTTCTTCCCCATAAGTCTTCATTTAGTATGTGAAATGACTTTAAAATGCCAACTTTAGACATGTCAGTTATAGGTCATTGTTGATCTTCCACATTATAGTAGGCCACCATTTTGTCATTCTTTAGTGAGATGCCAATTGCTGTTAAGTGAAAAACTTGCTAGAAACAATAGTAGTTCTCTGGCATGATGACTTTCATGGCCATCTGTCAGGGTGGCACTGTGCCCATCCACAGGGGTGATATGCCAGTTTCAGCACGGTACAGGTGCCAGCCAAACATAGGTTTAGAAATATAGCTTGCAAGAACTCAGCAAAGAGATCCTCCAAGTGGTTAGTGATGCCAAATTAGACCCACATGCTTCATTACAAGGGATCACATCTGTTGATGCTTGTGGGCATTACATTGTCAATTAAGGCTTTCTTTTTCTGTTTCTTTATTTATTCTGACTCTGGAATGGGGATACAGAAAATCAGGGGCAAAACTAGTCCTTGGCTAGAAAAACCATCAGTATTTCCCATATCTTTCCCTGATGTCTGTTTTTTTTCAGTCCCAAACTTTATTCTAAATTATGTGAAAACTTGAAGACACATGACAGTGGCTTATGAGGTTCTCTGTTATTAAAGATAACATTTAGAAATCAACCAACCAACTTAATCTCTGATTATGAGCAACATTTTAACAATTAATCAGCTGAAAATAGAGATTGCTATTCATGGGAACTATGTATTTTCTGTTATTTCTTTATTGAAGGACTAGAGGCCTGGTGCACAGATTTGTGCACATTGAAAAGAAATTAATTAGAAGGTGGCTGGCAGGGCAGGACTGGGCAAGACAGGCCAAACATACCCGGGAGCCAACCTCCTGTGGTCCCTCCTGGGCTGGCCACACCTGGGGTGGCGCTGGAGCTTGAAGGGCATCTGCAGAGTGAGCAGGGTTCCTCAGGCAGGTGGGGTCCCTTGGCCTGGCCTGCGAGGATAGCCTGAAACTGGCAGTCTGACATCCCCCGAGGGATGTAGTAGTGTGTGAAGGAGCAGACGGCTGGGGAGGAGCCCAAGCCTGGACCAGGCACCATGCCACTCCCACTTATCCCAGCCCCTCTGCACTGGCCAGCTCCATCACTTGGTAGTGCTGCTGCTGCTGTAGTGCTGCTGTGGAGGCAGGAGAGGCTCATACAACCGCAGCTGCGCTTGCCAGCCGTGAGCCCTGTGTCTGGTGCCCCGTTGGTCAGCTGAGCAGTTCTCCTGCTGTGGGAGCACACTGACCACCAGGGGGAAGCTCCTGCATTGAGCGTCTGCCCCCTGGTGGTCAGTGTGCATCATAGTGACCGGTCGACCAGTTGTTCAGTCTTTCGGTCATTCGGTCACTTAGGCTTTTATATATATAGATTATTTTCAATCAAGAATGAGATAGACCACAATGAGCCATTCGTTTTCCAGTGGTCATGTTCAAGTCTGGGTTGCAGTGCATGGCTTCACTCAAGAATAGTGCTAGTACACCTTTGTATGTTTCAAACTACATTACAGGTTAGGAACATGAGGCATGAAGGAAATATAGGTATCTATGCCACATAGAAAGACCAAAAGAGCTTGAAACATAGATTTTGGAAATTTAGAAGCAGAGGCAGAGTTGGGTTTGAAGGTCTTTCTTTTCTTTTTTTTTTCTTTATTGATTAAGGTATTACATACGTGTCCTTATCCCTCCATTGCCCCACCACCACACTCCCATTCATGCCCTCACCCCCCCCCCCCCCAGCCTGGGGTCTGGGTCCATTGGGTATGCTTATATGCGTGCATACAAGTCCTTTGGTTGATCTCCCCACCCTCCCCTACCTTCCCTCTGAGGTTTGAGCATCTGCTCGATGCTTCTCTGTCTCTAGATCTGTTTTTGTTCATCAGTTTATGTTGTTCATTATAATCTACAAATGAGTGAGATCATGTGATATTTATCTTTCTCTGACTGACTTATTTCGCTTAGCATAATGCTCTCCAGCGCCATCCAAGCTGTTGCAAATGGCAGGAGTCCCTTTCTTTTTACAGCAATAGTATTCCATTGTGTAGATGTACCACAATTTTTTAATCCATTCATCTGCTGATGGGCACTTAGGCCATTTCCAAATCTTAGCTATTGTAAATTGTGCTGCTATGAACATAGGGGTGCATATATCCTTCCTGATTGGTGTGAAGGTCTTTCTTGAGGTACAATAGAGATGGTCGTAGTAGTTAAGAATATCTTTTTATATTATGGAGTGGCATTTAAAAGTTTATGTCAGCCATTTTCCTCTCCCCCCAAATGTTTGTGCACCCATATTACAGATAAATTCATGAAGAGTTGATAATATAATAGCTTTTAATGTAAAAGAAGCTATTCGATTTTGGAATATACTCCTGACTTTTTTTTGTGGTTGCTAATTTGACATGGCATATTTTTATTTTCTCCCCATTTTCCCTTGGTATTATGAATATAAGCAGAAATCAGAATTAGCATGGAAACGACATGAAGGGATGTGGATGTTTGGGGGAAGAGAAAGAGAGTAGAATGGTAAGCATACAGGCTTTGGAGTCACAGAGACCTGGGTTTGAATCCCAACTCTACAAATTATTAATGCTCCTATTAATGTTATTGCTACTACCAGCTATGTGATCTTGGGCAAATTATTGAAACTCTATGTCCTCAGCTAGTTTAGAAAATAATGATAATAAGGACAATAATACATACATAAGGTAACTGGCACATGGTTGGCACTCAAAAAATGGTGGTTATTAATATTAGGGTTATTATTACAAGGAAAGAAATGGGTTGGAAAGGAATGCTTTAATTTTGTTAGTGTAGAACCTAAGAGGGCCCACTGGGCTTCCTCAGAATTATTTTGGAAAGTGGTATTGATTTCCTACCCTATATTCCTCTCAGTGGCTGTCCTGAGAGCCCATCGTTCTCCCCTGGCCTCCAATCCCATCATAATGCATATCAACATGCACCATTGACTGTCCACCTTTTCAGTATAATTAGTGATTCTCCTTTTTGTGTTATGAGATATTTAACACACACAAATGAATATATCTATATCTATGTCTATATCTATATCTATCTACACTAATAAAAGAGAAACATGGTAATTGGCGTACGACCGCTACCCTTCCCATTGGCTAATCACGGGCAATATGCAAATTAGCTGTCAGCAAAGATGGCGGTTAATCGCCAACCAAGATGGCGGCTAATTTGCATATTGCCGGCAGGATGGGGCAGCGCCATCGTGCCTGCCCCTCCGCCATCCAGGCCTGCTATCTGTGACCTGGATGGCAGGCAACCCAACCCAGGGCTGGCGGGGCGTGACCGCAGCTGTCCCCTACTGGCCAAGACCCCAACCGGCTCTCCCACCAGCAGACCAGGGCTGGCCTGGCGGCTTCGGCTTCCGCCCGTAGTCACGCCCCCCAGACCTGCTGCTGCCAGCAGACCAAGGCTGGGGAGGCAGAGGCTCCCAACCCGCTCCCCCCGGCAGACTAGGGCTGGGGAGGTGGCTGCTGCAATCGCCCGCACTCACGCCCCAACCCGCCTGATCGCCCCCGACCCGCTCCCACTGGCAGACCAGGACTGGCGGGTAACCCTGGACCCGCATTCCCGTGGGCAGACCCGGGCTGGCGGGGCAGCTGCGGTGTCCGCCCCCAAACCGCTCCCGCTGGCAGACTGGGGCTGGCGGGTTGCCAGGGACCCGCATTCCCGCCGGCAGACCCGGGCTGGCGGGTCGGCTGCGGAGTCCGCCTGCAGTCACACCCCCAACCCACGAGAGTGGGGAGAGGGTGGGGGGAGGAGGCAATCGCCCTCACTCACAACCCCAACCCGCTGGCAAACCGGGGCTGGCGACTTGCCCGGGACCCGCATTCCCCTGTGTGCACCTGCCCGTGGGATTGCAGCAGCGATCGCGGAGCAGGAAAGGGCGGCCTGCAGCCAGCCCATGTGTGCGCCTGCCCGTGGGATCGCAGCCACGATCACGGAGCAGGAAAGGGCGGCCTGCAGCCAGCCCCCCTGTGTGCCTTTCCCTAGGTAGCCCTGGGGATCCCACAGTAGGGAAGGGCGCCCCACCCTGGCCACAGCTCAGGGGAGAGTACAACATGCAGTGGAGGCCAGGAGCCTGAGTGATCAACAGAGAGGGGCACCTGCTTGAAGCCTTCAGGGTGTGGCTGGTGGTAGGCCTCCAGCAGAGGCACACACACACACACACACACACACACACACAGCGCCTACTCTGAGCTTCCAATGTGGTTGGGAGCAGACCACCAGTGGACACACACACCCGGCAACTGCTCGGAGCCTATGTGGCGGGGCTGGGGGCAGGCCCCCAGAAGACACACACACACACGGGGACGGCTGCACCGAGCCTCTGCTGCCAGACTGTGGCCATCAGTAGGACATCCACTGAGGGCTCCCAGACCGAGGGGCAGGCTTGGTTGAGGGAACCCCATCCCCCAGTGCACGAATTTCGTGCACCGGGCCTCTAGTATCTATATAATTTTATATTGGGTATAAAGAAAATTGTTATGGACATCCATATAACTACCCTGAAGCTTAAGAAACAAACATTTTAAACACTACTGAAGGTTCCTGTGTACCACTCCCACATTCATTATGTTCCCTCTGCCCCCACAGTGGCCAATGTTACTCTGAATTTTCTTTTTATCATTTCTATTGTTTCTGTTATAATTTTATCACATATGTGTGAATACTTATTATCAGTGCTTTTGAGCATTATATGAATGCTGTTATACTGCCTGTTTTCTCTACTGCAAGTTGCTTTTCTCACTCACTATTATGTTTGTGCAATTCATCCATATTGATGCATGTAGCTATAGATCATCCATTCTCATTGAAATAGTATTTCATAAAATGAAGGTAACAATTTATTAATTCTTCCTTTGATGGCCATTTGTATTGTTTCCCACTTTTTTGCTGCTAATGGATAGTCTTAAAACATCTCTTCATATACATGTGCATATCTCTTCATATACATATATTATCCTTGATATATACCTACGAGAGAAATTGCTTAGTTTTCGTGTACGTTTACCTTGAACTTTTCAAGAAAATTCCTCACTGATTTTTTTAAAAAAACAGATTAATTAATACCCCCACCAGCACACCATCTTCCCCTTGCTCCACATCCTCACTAGACCTAAGTGTTGTTAGACTTTAAAAGTTTTGCTAGTCACAATAAAAAATCCTGTATCTCATTGTGGTATTAATGTTTCCCTTATTACTAATGAGGGTGGGAATCTTTTGACATTTATGGGGCATTCATTCTTATTATTTGGTGAAATGTCTGTTAATGTTTTTTGCCTGCTTTTCTACTGGCTTGTTTGAAGTGACCCTCTCATCTTCAGTAACACTTTTTGCCCTAAAGTTGATTTAGCAATAGCACAATATAGCTTTTTCCTCTCTGTTACACTATGTTTTAGATTAATAACGCCCCACAAGAAACTAAATATCATGGCCTTTTTCTACCCATCTTTTTAAATATCTCAGTAGCAGCCAGCATTCTTTGACACCAATACACTCTCTTCCTTGAAGCCTTGAAATCTTTGCATTTCTCTCTCAATTTATATACAGGTAGTTGCCCAATAATATACTATAAGACTTCCTTTGCAGCATATTTCATATTCAATATTTTGTCGTAGGACACAGCCCTAGTTAAGGACCTCATTATCTCTTAACTAAATTATTACAAAACTGTCTGCCTGGTCTCTATTCCCAGCTCAATCCTTACTAAAGCAGCTTTTTTTTTTTCCAATTCAGTCTTCTTAGCCCTGGTTTTCATTTGAATCACCTGAGGTGCTTTGAAAAGGTGCTTTAAAATGTTAATATCTAGGTCTCATCCCCAGGTTTGTGGATTTAATGAATATGGTGGGGGGCTTTGTGCATAAGTTTTTTTTTAAGTTCCCCAGGTGATTCTAATATGCAGCCATGATTGCGAACTCTGGTTCCAATCTCATGGTTCTCACACTTTAGAACACATCAGAATCCCCTGGAGGGCTTAGTCAAACAGACTGCTGGGCCTCCACCTGTCAGTTTCTAATCCAGTGAGTCTGCAGCAGGCCTGTAATTCTAACAAACTCTCAGGTGATTATGATGATGTCAGGGGCCCAGCTCTATTTCTATAGTTATTGTCAAGTGTTTCTAAACAAGAAGTTTCATAATATCACTCCTCTGCATTAAAATTTTTAAGGGCTACCTATGAGCTATAAAAATAAGTACAGACCACTCATCCTGGCCTTCAAAGCTCTTTACCATCTGGTTGCATATTCCCATCTTGCTATATTTCCCATTACCTCTCTGTACCAACCAAATTGGACTACTGGCTCTTCTTTAAAAACACCCAGTACTCTCTTGCCTTCATATATTTGCTCATATTATTATCCTGGCTCATGCTGCATCCTCATTTGTTCATCTGTTAAAATCCCATCCATCCTTCAAGGTTTATCTCATATATCTCCCTCAATGATATTTTCTTGCACACACACAATTTTCACATCCCCAACTGGATCTCCCAAAAACATTTTTACTATCCACAAGCTGCCCTATATAATTTGCCTCATATTATACTTATATGTCTTCATGGCTCCTCCAACCTCTCCAACCAAATTGTACATTTGTACATGCCTTGAGGGCAAGGAATACTGTGTGTGTGTGTGTGTGTGTGTGTGTGTGTGTGTGTGTGTGTGTGTTATCTTATAGACTTATCAAAGTTTGGTTCAAAGCCCAGGAGTATTAACTGTCACCTGAGTACTCATTAGGGTTGTAAAATCATAGGTCCCCATCCTAGAACTATTGAATTAGAATCTGCATTTAAGGATCTACAGGTAATTTGTATGTACAATAAAGCTCGAGAAGAGGCTCTGTAGTGCCTAGAACAACTTGGTACAGAGTGAATAGGTGGTAAGAATTTGTTGACTCGAAGAATTACCTAGAATAAGAAGTAAAGCAGTATAGATCAATGCTTTCCCAAACTACCCTGGGGATTCAGCTCATCAAATTGCTTCTGGTATCTTGCAATAAACAACAGGACACACTGAGTCAAGGCTGAGTCAGAACACAGGATTAGGTGCACTGGGGAGATATTAGAAAGTTAGAATATTTCTCTGGAAGAATTTGTAATCTAACTCAGCAGACCATAGAGAGGCTCACTGAGAAGTTAATCTCAGTTTGGGATGACTAGATAATAGCCTGGTTACAGAACAATTCTGCCAAAATATGCAAGACCCCACCACTTGTGGGGGCTGCAGCACAATGAGGTGTGTTTCTTTTTCTCCTTCTGAAATTTTGGGTACTTCTCCTTTTGAAAATTTTGACTTTTTATGTGGATGCCTAGGAGAAAGATATTGGTCATGAGGAGTATTGCCTAGTACTTTTAGTCACCTCAGTGTAAGGGACTGCCTTGAATTTGAGTATATTTTAGTTAATGAGTAGGATCATCTGTCAGACATTTTCTTGTTCCATACTTGCAATCTGTTTGCATAGAGTCCATTCCTGGCTTTCACTGACAGAAATAAAATATTTATTTATTCATTACTTTTTAAAACCATTTATTTGACAATTTCATTCTGCAAAGGATTTGAGACAGTTTACAACATTAACATATATGTAAATCTTATGTGAGGAAAATAGAAATAAAATGTTTAAAACTTAGGATTGTACATAGGCAAAATATGTTCTCCAATATATTCTGAATTCATCAAGTCATTTCTCAGTTCCACTGCTACCACTGTAGTCCAAACCCCTATTCCTACTAGCCTAGTTTCTCTCCTGAACTCTACTGTTGCCTCATTTTCATCCATTATTTACAAACCAGCCAGAGGATCCTTCAGAAATGTAATCCCAATAATGTAACAACCCCTCACCCCTGCCCAGGCTTAAAAGAATCTATAGGTTCCTTCTCGCATTATGAATAAAAGTCAATTCTGTTAAATATTGTGGTATGGTTCTTGACAAACTATAGTGTACATTGTTCATTTTGAGCTGCTCAGTATCCATTCCTCCCTCCTAATTACAAAGTTTGGTGGAAGCATCACTTAGGTATCCTGCCTGCCCTAGGCAAAGGGCAAGCACATCTTAAAAGCAAGATGCTATAAGAATTTGAGCAAAAGGACAAAGAGGTGAAAGTTGGTTTAAATTGATTCATTCAAGAAGTAGAACCCAGACTTGACCATTCCTACTAAAAGGTTATTCTGGACTTCCTCTTCTCTAGTCCTTTCAAGTGTTTTGAATCCTGCCTATTTGAAAGCCTTTCAATCAATCAATCAATCATGTGAGCTCCACTATCATTCCCAAAAATTTCACTTATGTAAACCAGAGTTGGTTGCAACCAATAAACCCTACGGATGCACTGTTTCTCCTCTGTCACTTGCATCACTCTCACCTTTTATGACTCTGCCAAAGTCATATTGATCTTTTACCATTTCTTAAAAGAATTCTTGCCTACCTCAGGCCCTTTGTAAATGCTACGTTACCTTTATTCAGATTGTTCTTCCCATGCCCAGTTTAGTTAATCCTTACTCACTCTGAAGATCTTAGTTCCAAGTTATTTCCTCATGGATGCCTTCTTCTAATATCCCTGATTAGCTCAAATTCTTCTATTGGAGGTCTTGCAAAATTATTTTTTGCATCATAATTCTTTTCTTTAAAATTTATCTTTATTGTTGAAAGTGTTACAGATGTCCCCTTTATTTTTTCCCATTGGCCCCACCTCCACCCTGCACCCCCCCTCCCAGGTATTCATCACACTATTGTCTGTGTCCATAGGCTATGCATGTGTGTGTGTGTATATATATATGATGTTCCCTGGTTAGGTTAATCTCTCCCCACCCACTCCCACCTCTGCCTTCCTTCTGAAATTCCTCAGTCTGTTCCATGCTTCTATGTCTCTGGATCTGTTTTTTTTGTTGTTGTTGTTTTGTTTTGTTTTTGTTTTTTGTTTTTTTTTGTTTTTTGCAGATAAAAGAAAAAACTTTTATTTATTAGCAAGTTAGAACAGAGGTGTGAGGGTGTGCGACAGCCCACAAACACACTGCTCGTCCACACAGCCAGGAGCCCCGCCCGTAAAAGACAACAAATAACTTAATCTAAGCTCATGTCCTCCTCTTCCTCCTTCTTGTCCTTCCCATCGCCCTCCTTCTGCTCCGATCTGGCACTGTTCTGCATCGCTTTAGCAAAAGCATCCACATCACCCTTGTTGATGGCCTTTGCAGGCAGGCCAAACTGGCACATGAGGGGGCCCAGCTGCCCTGAGGCCAAGGCCGCACTGAACATGCCCAGGGCCTGCTGGAACTGGGGGGCGGTCAGTGTGTTCTGGATCTCCTCTGCGGTCTGTGGCAGCGACTCCCCAGAGGGCAGGTAGGGTAGCAGGCGCTCCTGGACGTCCGCGTTGGCGAGGATAGGTGCCATGATCTCGGGTGTCAAGACACTGGCCAGGTCAACTTGCTGGCTGCCTCCTGGCCCGGCCGGCACGTTCATAGTGGATAGAATGCTCTGGAGGTCGGTCAGCTGGATGGGCTGGGTTGGGCTGGCTGCTGTGCTGGTTCCATTACCTGGATTGGGCGTGGGACTTGGGCTGGTCACTGAGGCAGCTGCTGGAGCAGAAGGGGCTGGGGTGGCTCGGGCAGAAGAGGCGGTGGAGGACGGGGTCAACGCTGCTGACTGGCTCTGGGAGCTGGATGAGGAGCTGCTCGCCAGAGGCCCTCCACTCCCCAGTAAGCTGGCCAGGCCTGGCCCAATCAGGGCCCCCAGCCCACCCAGTCCTCCGAGGCCGGCGGGTCTGATGAGCTGCATGAGCTGGCTATGGTTCATGTTCCCCACCAGGCTCTGCAGGCCGCCCTCGCCGCCCAGTGCAGACAGCTCATGGCCTCCACTCCCGCTCGACCCCAGTGCTCCGGGCATCTGTGGGTTGTTCAGATACTCGTTGACTTTCTGGCAATGCTCCTCGTCCTGGTCCGCCTTAGGCTCCTGCATCCAGAAGAAGAGCCGTTTGGACTCTGCCTTGAACTTGAGCACGTAGACCCTCCCGCTGGGGCACTGCGGCAAGCGCTTGAACTCACAGTCATCAGGGCAGATAATCAAATCGTCTTCCACGTTCCCAGACGTCCTGTCTTTCCAGCAGAAGTGAATGAGGGAGTCATCGTCTGCTGAATGTACACGAGCCCTTTTCTTTTGTCTGGGGTGACAGTTGTTCCTTTTAATGACATTTTTCCTGCCCGAAACTCCACCAAATACTTGTTGGAGGACCCACAGGAGCCTGGCACCAGGCTTGGAAACAGAGCGCCTGAAGTCGCCATCGTGGCCAACGCGGAGACTCGGCTGAGAGATGTACCGTGTGTGATCGCTCTTCTCTGGATCTGTTTTGTTCATCAGTTTATTTTGTTCATTAGATTCCACGTATGAGTGAGATCATGTGATACTTACTTTTTCTGGTTTATTTTGCTTAGCATAATACTCTCAGGACCATCCATGCTGTTGCAAAATTTAAGTGTTTCTTCTTTTTTTACAGCAGTGTAGTATTCCATTGTGTAGATATACCACAGCTTTTTTTTTTTTATCCACTCATCTGCTTTGAGGTACTTTGGCCATTTACAGAGCTTAGCTATTGTAAATTGTGTTGCTATGAACATAGGGGTGCATATATTGTTTCTGATTGGTGTTTCAGGTTTCTCAGGATATAGTTATAGAAATGGGATCACTGGGTCAAATAGTTCATTTTTAAATTTTTTGAGGAAACTCCATACTGTTTTCCACAGTGGCTGCATCAGTCTCCATTCCCACCAGCAGTGCACTAGGGTTCCTTTTCTCCACATCCTCTCCAACACTTGTCGTTTGTTGATTTGTTGATGATAGCCATTCTGACAGGTATGAGGTGATACCTCAGTATCATGTTAATTTGCATCTCTCTGATGATTAGTGACTTTGAGCACTTTTTCATATGTCTCTTGGCCTTCTGTATGTCTACCATAGTTCTTATTACAGTTGTTATTTTATATTGAGTTGTGTGACTGTTTTCTTTCTTGGCTCTAGATGTTATCTCCAAGAAGGCAGGGAGTGTGCTCATTTTGCTTACTGATGCACCTTGGTACATAGGGCAGTGCCTACTATATGAGACTTCCAATAAATATTTGTTAAATAGGTTAAAGCAAAATTTGCATGGAAATTTAAGCCAAAATATGATCCTTCTAAACAGTTCCTGCTTTTGCTCATGTAGTTATAGGAAAAATACAGTCAGGAGATTATGCCTATGGAAGTCATAGTCCTGTATTTATTCATTTACTCTTTCCTCCATCAACCATGTTGTGAACAAAAATGTGTTAAATACCCAATTATTGGGGTTTCAATGATGAATAAATGAGAACAGGTAAGTTTTGAATATTAGGTATGTGTTTTTTTCTTATAAATATGACCAGTTACAATAGTAAAAAAAAGCTAGCTAGTTATTTGGTATGCTAACAACTGAAGTTTGATGTACTAGTACAAATTGATCTTTTTTCTACTGCTGAGATGATTGGTCTTATACAGTCACCAAAATAACCTTCATTGGATTGCTGTTTTTATTTTTACTTTTTAATTGTTTTTCCAAATGCCAAGGCTCTTTATATCAATATTAACAGATAAATTTAAAGCTTTCATTGCCTGGTATCCACAAGTATCTCCAATTAACTTGTGTAATATTGTGACAGATGTTTTTGTTTGTTTGTTTGACCATTTTTATGCTACAGAAGAAATTTTCAATGGCCGTGTTTCCTAAATAACCACACAACATTTTTTGAGAGAGGAGATAAGTAGGGCATCAAATCACAACAAGATAAAGTGCTGTACTCCAAAAGATTGGAAATTACTCATATTATCATTTTAGCATCAGCTTCCATTCATGATTCATTCATTCATTCACTCTCCCTCCCTCTTCCTCTCTCTCATACACAGTCTGACCCTGTTTGTAAACAATTAATATGTTACTCTAAGCTCAATAATGTTTTAGTTAAAAAATAAGTGATATCTTCTTTGATGTTAATCACTTGCCCTAATTCATTCATTCATTATACTACAAAGCTCAGAGATTAAAACTCCAGGCTGGAGAGCTTCATATGAATCCTTTCTTTTTTATCTATTCCAAGTTAGATTAAGTTTAGGTCCTATTTAATGAGGTGCCACTTGCTGTGTTTCCATGCAGAAATAATTTCTCATCCTCAGTGGTATGTATGTACCAAATAAATTATCATTTTTTTCTGAATTTCCAACTACTGCATCCTGTAGGAAAGACTATCATTATGAGCTCCCTGGGATCTGGGCAGCTGGATTTCTTTGATTTAGATTTTTTTCTTTTAATTCAAGTCCCATCTTGTTTTTATTATATTTCGGGGGGGGGTGAGATTATGAAGAGATTTCCGGACAGCATTAAATGTCATGCTATGATGAACATGGGAATGAGGCTGTGGATGCAAAAGAACTGAGTCAAGTTATGGAATTTCCCATGCTCTACTTCATTTGTATTCTTTCTGATATAATCTGCTTAAAAGTGAGCACAGCCACATCATTCCCCCCACAATCCTATTCTATGTGTGTTTATGTGTGTGCACATGTGTGTTGGGGAGGAGTTACTAATGTTTTCATTTTATGATTGTAAATACATTGTAAATAATTGGATTTCCCTTTAAATGCTGCCCTTCTCTGGCTCCAGAATAAAAATGCACACATGAAAATGTTTGCAGTGTGGGCTGCATTCTGTCAAAGACTAGACTCACAAGGCTCTATTGTGACAAGAAAGAGCCATTGTTCTTGCACTACAGAAGCATTTATTACTGCTGATGTGATAACAATACTGCTCCCCCATAGGCCTGCTTGGCTAGACTAGAACTCACTAGCCCCATAGTAAGGCTAGGAAATAGTCAGGGAGCCAGGGAGAAGGAGATAGAAAAATAGAGCAAAGGGGTCAGAAAAGGAGGTAGAGAGAAGTTCCCATGGAAGGCAACGAGACATCAGTATTGCCATCCCATGACACTCAATGGCACCATTCCTGGCCCACTCTAGACAACCTGGATATTCAAGTCTGCTTATTGGAACAAATGGTAATAACCTACCAGTAATGAGGCCAACATCTTGGGTAGTGTTATCATATGATACACTTGGCTTGGTATAGAGAAAAAATAGGTTCCACACACTCTTACTTAACTAATAACCAACTGATAAGAAAACCAAGACAATGTGTAAATGACAGAGTGCAGCCTGTTACTAACAATTGAAAATCAAATATAGCAGCAGGTTATATATATATATGATTAAAGTTTATTCTTATAAATTGTAGAAGGACAGATGGATTTTACCAGGTTTAGTATTTTACTATTTTAGAGTTCTGTCCTAGCAATGACGTTCTAGAGCAGTGCTTCCCAAACTCTTTCATGCCATGGGGCAAACAGAATATCGATATATTTCTAGCCTCCTTGGGCAACAAGAGGAGGCTGTACATATTGAAAGATACAGGCCCAGGGGCTATAGTGGTACCAGGTCTCACACAACCATCATGAGGACTGAAGTGATCACTATAGGGCAGTGATGGCGAACCTTTTGAGCTCGGCATGTCAGCATTTTGAAAAACTCTAACTTAACTCTGGTACCATGTCACATATAGAAATTTTTTGATATTTGCAACCATAGTAAAACAAAGACTTATATTTTTGATATTTATTTTATATATTTAAATGCCATTTAACAAAGAAAAATCAACCAAAAAAATGAGTTCGTGTGTCACCTCTGACACGCATGTCATAGGTTTGCCATCACTGCTATAGGGTCACTGTAATCACTAGTTGGGTGAGCTTTATTCTAGAATTCAACAAAATGGGGTTCTACCATTTTATTTTGAAAACAATTGCAAAGGAATCCTATATAATAAAGAGCTAATTTGCAAATGGTTTTCATGCCCTCATGCCGTAACAACTCAGACACTCAACACTGGGGAAAGAGGAATGGGGACCAGCCAGGCTGTGGCCCAGGAGAGGGACAAGCCGCCCACCCTGCGGTCCCGGGCATAAGCGGTTGCACCTATGCCTGTGCCTGCGCCTGCAGCCCGGGAGAGGGACAAGCTGCATGCCCCGCGGTCCCAGGCACCAGCAACTAGGGCTGCGGCCAGGGAGAGGGACAAGCTTCCCGCCCCGCAGTCCTGGGCACCAGCGGCTGCAGCCCAGGCGAAGCCACCCACCCACTGTCCCCTGCAGCTGTGGCCAGCCCGGACAAAGCCAGTCTGGGTTCTGGGTGCCTGCGACTGGCCGGAGGAGGGAATCCTAGGTCCCAGGTGCAGGGTGAGGCAGAGACGGTTAGGGGCGATCAGGCAGGCAGGCAGGCAGGCAGAGATAGTTAGGGGCAATCATGCAGGCAGAGGTGGTTAGTGGCGATCAAGCAGGCAGACAGGCGAGTGGTTAGGAGCCAGTGTTCCCGGATTGTGAGAGGCAGTCGGACATCCCCCAAAGGGTCCCTGATTGGAGAGGGTGCAGGCTGGGCTGAAGGACTCCCCACCCCCTGTGCACGGATTTCGTGCACCGGGCCTCTAGTCTACACTAATAAAAGACAAAGATGCTAATTGCCTGTACCTTTGCTACACCCTAAGCCATGCCCACCAGCCAATCAGAGCGACTATATGCAAATTAACCCAACCAAGATGGCGGCCGGCAACCATGGAGCTGGAGCAAACAGGAGGCTTGGTTGCCTGGGCGATGGAGGAGGCCAAGCTTCCCACCGGCCCTGAGCTGGCTGTGGCCTCCACAAAAAGCAACAAAGTTTCAATTATAGAAGCTAAATAAATCCCAGATACCTGCTTCCAGCCAGCCTCCACTGGGAGCTTGGGTGCCTGGGGGCTGTGGCCAGCTTGCAAACAGCCATCAGCCCCTCACCCAGGATGGTCACACCCTCATGGGATGAGGGTCCCCGCTGGGGGGGCTTGGCCAGCCTGCAAACAGCCATCAGCCCCTCACCCAGACTGGCCAGGCACCCCAGCAGGACCCCCCCCACCCTGAAGGGGCTGTAGCCAGCTTGAAAACAGCCCTCAGCCCCTCACCCAGGATGGCCAGGCACCCCAGTGGGGACCCCCACCCTGAAGGGGCTGTAGCCAGCCTGCAAACAGCCATCAGCCCCTCACCCAGGCTGCCAGGCACTCCTATATAATAAAGGGGTAATATGCAAATTGACCCTAACAGCAGAACAACTGGGAATGACTGGTCACTATGACACACACTGACCACCAGGGGGCAGATGCTCAATGCAGGAGCTGCCCCCTGGTGGTCAGTGTGCTCCCACAGAGGGAGCTCTGCTCAGCCACAAGCCAGACTGACGGCTCCCAGTACAGCAGTGGTGGTGGGAGCCTCTCCCGCCTCCTCAGCAGTGCTAAGGATGTCCGACTGCAGCTTAGGCCTGCTCCCCACTGGCAAGTGGACATCCCCCGAGGGCTCCCAGCTGCCAGAAGGATGTCTGATTGCCAGCTTAGGCCCAATCCCCAGGGAACAGGCCTAAGCCAGCAGGTGGTCATCCCCCGGCGGTCCCAGACTGTGAGAGGGCACAGGCCGGGCTGAGGGACCCTCCGAGTGCACAAATTTTTGTGCCTCGGGCCTCTAGATACTATATAAAGTACATTTACTTAACCTCCTGGATATGTGTGTGTTTCTGTGGTTATATTTTTATTTTTCCCTCAAATCATTACTTTTTCAACCTTCTACTCCCAAGACTGACCATGAGACTTATTTCCACAAGACAAGAGAGGGCAAAACCTTCCCAAAACAAAGAGGTTGTTGATCATTTTTAAGTCTAAAAATTGACTAATGTGAAACCATAGAAAGGCCATTGTTTTAAGTTCAACTCTGTTGAGAGATAAATTTATTTATTAAATTCCTTTAGCTCTCATTTAACATATGAAAAACTGGGCATAGCTGACTAGGTCATAGCTGTTTACTATATTCTTAAAATAGAACTCAGGATATGAGAAAAAAGTAGAAACCCTATTCTTTTGATATATAGGGAAAATAAGAGGAGAGGAAGGAAGAGGAAGGCATTCAGATCTCTTTCAAGATGTTAGAGTTAGGGGTTATTTATAAGTTTTCAGGCTGATGTGAAGGAGCCTGAAACATCAGGAAGCAGAGGTATAAGGTACTATTATCATAGCTTTGGGAGGCCTCAGAACTTATGTGGAAGCTCTGCATACAGCCATGTCCAGCATTCTACAAGAGTAATACTGCAGCACTTATAAAGGAAGGCAGATGGACATATGATCCAAAGACAGTACTCAAGGATTCCCATGGACTACATAAGCTGGAAGATTCATATACTCTGTTGAGGAAGTAAGGAGTAGCTGAGAGTTAGGACAAAATTGACTCTGTGAATGAAGACTCAAATCTAAAGAAAAATGATTAAGACTATGAACTCTGGTGCTGCCTGTGAGCTGGTTGCCCCAAAAGGTCAGATGGAACCTATTGTACCTTTAATGTCACCAGTGCAAGGAGAAGAACAGAGTGTTCTACTACAGACACCAGCTAAGATCTAGGGAATACCATGTGTATCCAAAGACCCTTTCTTCTTTGCCACTGCTACCATAAATATGGCAGAAAATGTCTAATGTGGTCTCCTATGATTTCCAGCTGCTTGTGTTCACAAACTTGTGTAATACCCTCTACTCAGTGGTTCTCAACCTTCCTAATGCCGCGACCATTTAATACAGTTCCTCATGTTGTGTTGACCCCCAACCATAAAATTATTTTTGTTGCTACTTCATAAGTGTAATTTTTCTACTGTTATGAATCATAATGTAAATATCTGATATGCTATATGTGTTTTCCAATGGTCGTGATCCACAGGTTGAGAACCAACTGAGAGTGGGAAGGATCTGTGACCTGTTTCTAATAATAGAATGTGATGTGGTACCACTTCCATGAGTCTATGCTGAAGATGAAGGGATATTGCCCTTGTAATGTTGCATTATGTAAGACTCCATCTTGCTGGCATACATCTAGAGTATTATTCTCTGTTGCTGACTTCAAAGAAGTCACAGAGAAATAAATTCTGCCAACAACCTGAGTGATCTTGGTAATGGATTCTTCCCCAATTGAGTCTCCAGATGAGAAAGCAGTCTTGGCTAACACCTTAGTTGTAGCCTTGTGAGATTCTGAGCAGAGGACCAAGTTAAGTTGTGCCCAGAGGCCTGACCTCTAAAGACACTGAAATAATGAATATATGTATTTTTAAGCCACTAAAGTGGTGGTAATTTATTACATAGCATAGAAACAAATACACACAAGTTAACATAACCTCTAGCCCCTTATACCTACATCCCATTGCGAAGAAAGGGCGAAGAGGAGAGACTATTTTGACAAGAGAGATTAATTTAAAAAGAGACTTTTATGAAGAGACTCAATTGGACTGAGTCTACTCACCAACAAGAAGTATGTCCCAATATCCA
>NW_005871088.1:5216262-5223246 GCF_000147115.1 Myotis lucifugus | reverse complement strand
CACCCCAGTGAGCTGTAGGAAGGCATTTCTAAGAGTAGATTCTGCAGCATCAAAGAAAAATTCTCCAAAAATTGGCATGTTTTCAATTAATTTAAATTAATTGAGGCTTTCAGCAGTGAAGGGTAAAAACAAGATCTAAGGAAGAGAACCATCATCACAACCACTTAAGAAAGGTGACTATGCCATTTGGCTCATGATGCTATATGGTCCAAAAGCTTTTGGTGGCGTGATATGGACAAGAAAATATAAGTACACAAAACACATAACACCATTAAAACTCAAAAACATTTTTTTTCATTTGAAAAAGGATTTGGAATACATAAAACAAGGCAACATTTATTCTTTTTTCTCATCTTCTGGTGTGGGATCTGTTGGTGGCTCCTCCACTGTGGTGCTGTTGCTCTCTGAGCCAGTGTTACTATTAGTGGTCCCTTCCTTCGCCATACTGTCCACCACTTCCTGTCCACTCTCCTTGTCCTCAGGAATAGATGTGCCTTCTTCACCATTCTGCTGACTTTCTGTTGTTTCTTCAAGGTGTGTCTCCTTTGTCTCCATTGGAATGTTCTCGTCTTCTTTCTTTTCTTTGGTCTTATTAGCTGCTTGTTCTTCCGTAGGAACAATGCTGCTCTGATTGCGTTCAGTTTGCTCTGCTGTCTCCTTCTCCCTTTCCTCCTGCCTTTTGCGAGCCTGTTCCTCTGCCTGTGCAATTTCAGCTGCAAGTTTTCCATATCCACTTCTATTTTTAAACCACACAACCTTTTAAGTTCATTGTTAAATGAACCTGTGCTTTCCAGGAATTTATTCTTTTCCTGGTGTCGCTCCTCTATTTGAAGAAGTTCAGCTTCTAGTTTTCGTTGATGAACCATTAAGGATTGGGCCGGTTGTTTGAGGACCTGCATTCTAGCTGTTGTGACAACCGACCGAATGTCTGGCACCACATTTTCACTAAGGATTTCACTGATGAGGCGGTGGTTTCTCTGGGAACAGGTGGTGGCTTATATGCTTCATTGATAAGCCATCATCATAATCAGCCGGATCTTCAGCAGGCTGGATGCTCATGTAAGGTTCTCCTTTCTCCATGCGAGACTGCCTCTGTCGACTTTCTTCCTCTAAAGTGGCTTCGGCACGACTTTTTGCATTTATGTTAGCAAGGTATGTGGGGGAATTGTGGTAGGCCTTCATAGAGTCATTGTACTCTATCTTTTCTGCTTCGTATTCGTTTAAATATTCTTGTTTTTCTTCATCAGTGAGATCTTGCTACATGACACCAATAATCTTGCCAATCTCCCACAACTTTAAGTCTGGGTTGGAAGCCTTTACTTGGTCTCAGACCTTTCTGCTGTACCTCATGTAGGGTATCAGCGGCTTATCTGGAGGCTTTGGGGGTTTTGGAATCGTAATACCAGGGGATGCCTTGACCTGACTGTTGGTGCCCGGGTTCCCTCCCAGCCTGTAGTTGTTGTAGGTGAGATGACTGTATGGATTGTATCCCACAAACTCTGGTGTTCTGGGCACTCGTGTTTCAGGAGCTGGGGTGGGAGGTGGGGCATAAAATGGTCTTTTAGACATTTTGGAAGATTAAGTTCTCAATTCCTTAAGAATGAATCTGAGACACCGTGGGCATAAAAGGTACCCACAGCTCCAGCCTTGCTTCCCTTTGTTAAGGTACCTTTTTGTACATCAGAGTCTACTGGGAGTAAATTAGTGATACACACACATGCACACACAAATACTTCGGTCACAGTAATAAGGTTATATTGGAATTTATATCTGAATTAATTTGGGGGGTTTTAATCCTTCTTGGATTCAGAGTGTTCATGTCTATGCTCACTTTATATTATAGGCTGAAGTTTAATAGTGATCAACCTGTGAACATCAAGGGGGATTAAATAAATTAAAGAGCCCCATAAACATCTTGTTTCTTTGAACACAGTTCAATAAAATGAATAAAACTTAGTATTGATGCCTTTTATTTGTGAGGCTTGGACTGCTTAGTATAATGAGCCATCATTTGGGAAATTTGTATCTTCATTTGCAAGAAACCTTAAAATACGGAGGGGCATTAAAATGACCCACTTGATTAATTACACTTGGATGGAGTTCAGGTTTGTTCATGGCAATGAATCTGGGAAACAGTACCCAGTTGCAGAGTTCAAACATCCTTCAGCAGTCATGTGGCTTGTGTTGACAGGGTGAAATGAAGGCTTTTACCTCTGACAGGGAAACTGAAACAGATCAGGTGCAGAATTCAGGTGACTATTCACTTGGGCTTGTATCTCTCCAAAGAGGCAGGCACTGATGGAGGTTAGTTAGATCTGGCAAAATGAAGGTTGGCACAGTGTTTAGTTTCCTGCCTAGCTCTGCCAGTGCCAATCATTCTAGAATAGCAACTCCCCTGATACCTCACTTAGTGTAGACAGAACCACGGAGTTTCCATCCATTTGATAACTGAGGAAAGATCCATCTCCAGACTCCTAAAGTGATGGTCCAGTGATGCAGTGATCCTGGGTTAAGAAAATGTCTCTGGGTAAGCATCAGCCATAAGGATGTATTGTTGTCCTTCCAGAAATGAACATGAAGATGAAGTAGAGCAGCTGGCAACTTCATGGTGTTGGCAAGCTAAAGGTGCAACCTAGGGCCTTAAGTAAGGTGGAGGATAAATCAAACACCAGGGAGTGTTGTGTGGTTCTTCCCCCTTCCAGGTAACTTTTAGCAAAATTAAGTAATCAACTGCTAATTCAATTTTTCTCACATATGCACACATCAGTAAGAAAGGATGGAGCACAATAGATATGCCATGAGTTACTTAAATTTCCTAAAAAAAATAGTGCATTGAAAGAAAAAATGGTCATTGTTGAGACAGTGTGATTGTATGAAATAACTTTTTTAAAAATTAAAACTCTTATGGATTGATTATTTTGAAATGAAAAGGTTTATGTTAGGCAGGATGGACATGAAAATATGAAAAGGGGAAAGAATTGCTTATGTCCATATGTCCATGTGTGTGTGTTTTCTGGAAACAGCTATGCTGGTTTGGATATTGCCCCATCCATATATTATACTTCCTAGGGCTGATGCAATCTGTGTTGTGTTTTTGTTTTCGTTTTTTCAGGAGAAGTAGAAAATGGTTTGCATCACTGCATCTGGATACAGTACTGGTGGCACTCTGCAGGAGGCCTGCTTCCCACTGACTTCTTTAGAGAAAAGAACAGTAACATTTCAGCTTCATAGTGAGTTGTTATCAAATATTTTGAACTGTAATCTTGTAATTACTATTAATGGTGTATTTAAAAAATATTTAATGAAAGTGATAATGCCAAGAACAAGCATTATAATGGCTCCAAGCATCCTGCCCCCCACATACCTGGAAAAATGCCCTACTGTTGTAGAAAGTGAAGATGAGCACTGCTTGCCAGTTCTAAACAATAGGCTTGAGTCTGAAGATGGCTGCCAATGGGAAGGCAGACTGCAAGATAGTGTGTGAGTGAGAGAATGAAAGGAGAGTGTGTAGTCGCACAGGGAGTGTATATTTGTGGGTGAGGGACAGCTATACTCCAAGGGACTGTTGTTTGTTACTGCTTGCTTTTCTAGGTTTGAAAAACGACTGCAATCAACCTAAGGAAATGCCACTAATTTGGCATCATAAGAGTATAAAGACTTTTGCTCACAGTGCTATGGATTTTATTAGGTTGCTGGAAAAAGAACAGCAGAGCATTCCTTATTATATATCTTCAGGTCAGAATTTTATTGCTTTTGGCCAAAGGCCACTGCAAGACTTATAGAGCAAAGGGTAGATGCAAAAAGAAATTATAAATATCAAAACAGAACTAAGTTACAGTGAATCTCTGAGTATAAGAACTGGCAACATTTTAGCATCTATATATGTAAAAGCCTAAGTGACTGAATGACCAAACGATGGTTTGACCAGTCGCTATGATGTGCACTGACCACCAGGTGGCAGGCGCTCAATGTAGGCGTTTCCTCCTGGTGGTCAGTGCACTCCCATAGTGGGAGCATCACTTAGCTGCCTGACAGGTGCCAGATGCCGGGCT
Organism: Myotis lucifugus; assembly: GCF_000147115.1. Lineage (NCBI taxonomy): Eukaryota > Metazoa > Chordata > Mammalia > Chiroptera > Vespertilionidae > Myotis > Myotis lucifugus. The sequence continues at coordinate 5,219,194 of NW_005871088.1, read as the reverse complement.
CATGGCTGGTGAGTGCATCTGCAGCAGCAGAAGCCTCTCCTGCCTACGTGGCAGTGTTATCAAGTGGCGGTGGTGGCAGCAGGTGCAGTGGGGCCAGGATAAACAGGACCATTGGCATGGTGCCTGGCCCAGGACTGCCAGTCAGACTGCAATCTGGCTTGCAGGGATTGGGCTGAAACCAGCAATCCAACATCCCCCAAGGGGTCCCGGATTGAGAGAGGGTGCAGGCCAGGCTGAGGGACCCCACCAATGCACAAATCCATGCACTGGGCCTCTAGTTGTTTCATAAAAGGAATCATCACTCTTTATTACTTTAACTAGGGTCTAATAGTTTATGCTTTGGAAATGGAATAATCCAATACAAATAGACACTTGAGATATGTGCCTACAAAATATAGTAGGTGGTTAAAATTAGACTCCAAAGTTTTGGAATATTTCCAGAAATAGTTCACTTTGTGCATCATCATGAGCTTCACCCATGTGTTGGTCCAGCCTAGGAGCTTCGGGCTGGTTCTGCCTTTAATCATGGAAATATATATGCTTTGGAAATAGTGATCTCTAAAGCAGTGGTCCTCCACCTTGGTGGCTTATTTGAACCACCAAGGGAACTTAAGAAAATATTGTTGCCTGGGTGCTAACCTGGGATTCTTTCTTTTTCTAATTAACCTATTTTTTAATGAGGTAACTCTGGTTTATAACATTATATGTTCCAGGTGTATCACAGTATAATTCAATATATGCATATATTTTGATAGTGTGCTCACCAACTAAAGTCTATTTTTTATTCATTACCATATATTTGACCTTTTACCCATTTTGTCCTCCAGCTACCATCTGGTAACCACCAATCTGTAGTCCTTATCTATGAGTTTGTTTTGGGGATTCTGACTTAATTGGCCTGGCATGTGACCTAAACAGCCTTTTTGTTTGTTTGTTTTTATTTCTGCAGGTGATTTAAGTGAACAAAGTTAAGAACTATTCTGGGAAGATTTGTCTCTGGAAGGTAAGTTTTCCCAAGCAATTCCTTCTCATTATTCTACAATCATCTGGAAAATGATAGGTGGAATCATAATAGTTCTGGGCACATATAAATATTCAGTTAATGTGTGTTCAGTCTGAATCCAAAATTAGAGTAATTATACTTCTAAGAGAGCCAGGCCAGCAAACAGAGTATCTGATCAAAGGGCTATTCACAGATTCTCTTTGTTTACATTTCTCACTTCAACTCCATCTCTATAAATCCAGTTGTCCAATGGACATCCCCTTACAAGTCTTATGAGGAACTTAATTTACATATACTTGAGCCTGGTTTTGTGATTGTCTTCCTCCAAACTCATTTATTTTCCTCAGTTCTCTTTATTGGCAGTGAGAGATACCATCATCCAACCATCATCTAACTTGTCTCTTTATTCTCCCATCCATTAAGCCACAATCTGTAAATTCTACATTAGAAATGTCTCTTTTTTTAAAAAAAGAATTGTTTCTTTCATCTGTGTCCTCCCTCCTAGCCTTTCTTCTCCATTGCATCATCACAGCTTTAATGATGATGCAATGAAGTCCCAGGAGATTGCAACTTTCGCTGTTCATTAGAATCATCTGGGAGAACTTTGAAACTATCCTGATGTCTGAGATCATTTCCAGATACTAGTTTCAAATTATCTGGGAGGAGTTGGTATGTGGGCATGTTTTTAAGAATTACTGCTTTCTAGGGTAGGTTGAGGATCTTTGAGTCTTGTAAACTTCTCTTAACAGCCTCCCAACCTCCAAATATCTTTATTTTAACTGAGCATGTTCTGGTAAATGACATACTAAAGCATTAAAGGCCACAGTCACTAAAGCCATAGGAGCCAGACTGAAATTCTCCTGCACCAAAAGGGGCAACTTAATTGATTATTCTCTAAAACTCTTCCATAGTGTAATTAAGTGGCCCAAATTCTATCTGAACAAAGGAATGGGGCTGGGACCAGATTTCTCTCTGAGGTTTTTCCCACTGCTCCCTCTCCCCACATGCCATTTCCTTCTTCTCTGCCCAGCATTAATGCATCAAGATCCTCATCTTCTGGGATTTCCAAAACACATTGTTCAACCTTTGTTTTACCAATGATCATAGTGTAGACTAATTAAAATTGTTTCAGTTTTTGTTTCTTCACTTCTTTGCACCCCAACTGGTTGTGATCTCTTTGAGGACAGGGCCCATGTTGTATTCATTTTGTACCCAAGTGTCTGTGTCACTGTTTAATGCATTCTATAGATTCAATAAATGAATCTAATTAACAAACTAGTGCCTAGTTTGACCCTGTAAATCACAGATAATAGAATTGTCATACCACAAATTATTTATGTAATTTGTTCTTCCTATTGTGAGGCTGAAGGCTCAATAATTTGAGATACAGTTCTCAAGGGTAAATGGCAGTTTCTTTAGATATTCTATTATGGTCCCACCAATACATATTCTGATGTGAATGCAAAATGACTGAATTATTGCTTCCAAGGTACTGTAGGGGTTGTGCTGGTGGTAAATATAAGTGTTTTTAGGAGACTATTTTGTAACATTTCCAGATTTGCATTCAGTTTATTATCCCAACCCCATTCCTTTGTTCGTATAGAATCTGGGTCACTGAATTACACTATGGAAGAGTTTTAGAGGAAAATCAATTAAGTGTCCCCTTTTGGTGCAGGAGAATTTCAGTCTGGCTCCTATGGCTTTAGTGACTGTGCCTTTTATGTTTTAGTATGTCATTTCCCAGAACATGCTTAGTTAAAATAAATATCTGGCTATTTAAATACACAATACTCATCAATTAACTGATAAAATAGAGGCTATCATATTGCTAGTTAGCCCCTGCCCATCATCAATTTTCTTTTTGCATAATTAATATTAAATGATGATTCTTTAAGTGAATCATACTATTTGTGTGTGTGTGTGTGTGTG
>NW_005871088.1:5213262-5216162 GCF_000147115.1 Myotis lucifugus | reverse complement strand
TGTATATATATATATATATATATATATATATATATATAAAATCTAAGTGAATATTTAATGTATATTTTCACCACACCTCATTTCACAGAGGACTTATTATAAGAGGACACAAAATGCTTAAAAATTAAGAAAAAATTCTGGGATTATAAAGGTTACAAATTGTTATAAACTATTGGAAAATACAAGGGTAGAGGTTTTAGGGTCAGTTAAGGAAGGAAAAATACTGGCCAAGACAGCTTTTGACAATTTGGTATTAGATTGTTATCTTGGACCTTACAGAATGAAGGTATCCCATACTATTTTACAAAATATTAAGAAGGAAAATGTTTTGTGACTGTTTATTTTATATTTTATTGATTTATATGTTAAAATATAAACATGGATCATTAGCAGTATCCATGTGGTATTATTCTAGATCCCATCCTCAAGGAACAAATTGCAACACTCTCTTCTGCTACCTTGGCAGTGTAGACTGGGACCCAGGACTACTGTACTTGTTTAAATGACAGAAAATAGGAGGAAAATACAAATAGTATGTAAAAAGTCACCAGAAACAGCTGCTACAGTAAATAAACCAAATAATAAAAGCAGCCCTAAGACATAAAGTTTAGTATTTGCACACTATAATGATTCAGAAATTGTATAGTGTTAGCAAAATACCCTATAATCTGATTTCAAAATTAACTATGTCATTAAGGTTAAGGTTGAATGAGGCAGGACTAAGATTTGCCCTTGCTTTACCCCTTGTTCAAAGAACTGGAAATTTCTACCTTTATTTCATCAGGGTTCCATTGAGGACCTGCTGAAGCAGAACTAAGAGACACCTATCAATGATGGGGCTAGGCCATTGGGCCAGATCTGGTTTCTGGTTGACAGAGACAAAGGCTGCAGTAAAATCTACAAATGTGGCAGAGTAGTGTTTAATAGGGCTTCACATTCTTTGTTGCACAAAAAGACAAAGAGTTGTTTTATTCTATATAATAAAACCCTAATATGCAAATCGACCTAATGGTGGAACTTCCAGCAGAACGACCGGTGGCTATGACATGCACTGACCACCAGGGGACAGACGCTTAATGCAGGATGCTCTGCATTGAGGGAGAGCAACCTGTGGAGGCGACTGGAGGGCGGGGCAAACCAGCAGGGAGTGCCAGGCCGCCAACCAAGGTGGGTGCCAGCAGGGGCCCCCTGATCACTCTACCCTCCAGTCACCCCACAGATGGTCCTGATTGCCAGCCAGGCCTAGGGACCCTACCCTATATATTGGGAACAGTCTCTTAGATTTAAAAATTAAAACCTGACAAGGCTACTCTAACATTGAAAAAACAGTATGATGCAGCGATGACATGCATGGACTCTTGCTTGCACATTTGTGTTCAGCCCTGGTTCTGACATTTATAACTGTGTGACAAAGCCAATTACTTAACTTCTCTCTGCTTCAATTTTTCCACCCATAAGATGGGGAAAATGGTACTACTGCCTCAGAAGGATCATGTTATGTACTACTTTTTATAATCAGGGCCAAAAAATGTAGCTGCCTATACAATAGCAAGATGCCTTTCACCTGTATGAAAAGTATGGTCACTGGTGCATGCAGCAGCCCAGATTGCAAAAGGGATGTCCGGCTGCTGGTTTAGGCCCACTCGTGCAGGCCGGGCTGAGGGACACCCCCCTCCCCCTCAAGAATTTTGTGCATCGGGCCTCTAGTTATGTATAAAATTCTATGTGCACTGGGAGCAAGTCATGCTAAACTAAACTTAATGCCTTAAATATCTATTTTAAAAGAGTTTTAAAAATCTATTACAAGACTCTAAGTCAGGAGAATGCTATAGTTGTAATACATCTGGTTTTCTGCAGTATTTGATTTTTATTTATTCAACAAATATTTATTAAGTCACTACATCTGTTAATGTGTGCCAGACAATCTTATAGGCACTGGGGATACAGCAGTGGACAAAAGAGTCAAAAACCCATTTGTTGCAGCTGAGATTCTAGTGGAAAAGAGAAAAACAACTAAATAAGTAAATAGTATGTCTGCTGAAGTTAAGTGCTAGGAGCTGGAGGGGCCAGCAGGGCCTGGGAGGGGGCAGGAATAACATGGGGTGAGCAGGGTAGGCCTTTCTAATAAGGTGAGCAGACACCTCAAGGGAAGGAGCAAGACATGTATCTGTTTGGGTAAAGATAGAGCAGTGATGGCGAACCTATGACACACGTGTCAGAGGTGACACGCGAACTCATATTTTTGGTTGATTTTTCATTGTTAAATGGCATTTAAATATATAAAATAAATATCAAAAATATAAATCTTTGTTTTACTATGGTTGCAAATATTAAAAAATTTCTATATGTGACACGGCACCAAAGTTAAGTTAGGGTTTTTTAAAATGCTGACACGCCGAGCTCAAAAGGTTCGCCATCACTGAGATAGAGGGAACAGCAAGTGCAAAAGTCTTGAAGGGCAAAGGTGAGTGTTTGAAAACCAGCAAGGAGTCCGGCATGACTATTCTGGTTGAGCCAGGAAGCAAGTGAAGGAAGAGGAGGCCAGTGATGACAGAGGATGGCAGTAGGGGTATGTAATGTTGTTTGCTGATGGTGAGGGCCTTGGAGTTTATTTTGAGCAGAATGTAATGCTTGGTTTTGTTATGGTTGAAAATAGAGAAATGAATACTGGACGTAAGTACAGTGAAGTGAATTCCTGGCTGGTGGAGGCACTACATCCTAAAGTGATGATTAATGGATCAGTGCAAAAGTGGAGGGAGGTCTCCAAGTGGGCCTATCATGGAGTTCTGCACCTGGCTATACCATTATATACAGTGCTTTCTTTTGATTTGGGTAAAATAATTACAGTTATATAATATTATGCTAATACTTAAATAGCACTTAGTGCAAGCCAAGCCTGG
>NW_005871088.1:5210972-5213162 GCF_000147115.1 Myotis lucifugus | reverse complement strand
GAAATTATTGATCAGCTGCCTCCTGCATGTCCCACACCAGGGATCAAGCCTATAACCCAGGCATGTGTCCTGACCGGGAATCAAACCCTGATCTCCTGCTTCATAGGTCAACACTCAACCACTGAGTCACACCAGCTGGGCTATTTTTATGATTAAGCTTTATTACTATCACCACTTCACTTATAAGGCAACAGAAACACTGAGAGGTAAAATGAAGTGCCCAGGGCTAAAAGGCTAGCAAGATGGTGGCCTGGTTCCAGAGACCATCCTTGTAATTTGCCATTTTACCATACTCTCAAGTGAGAAAACAAACACGTTCTCCAAATTTTCAGATAAAACAAACCTGGAAAAAGTGACAGTGTGTTAATTAACAGAAGCAGGGTTCATATGAAAGACATTTTACATTGTGATTTAGGGCACACATACACACATAATTACCCCAATACAAGTTTTAATAACAGTACTTTTACTATGAGATGTACTCTGATATCCTCTTTTTTTCTCATTTTATTTTTTTAAAGAGGACATGATAATCAAATTATTTTTACATTGCAATAATGGGTTCCAGTCCACAATTTGAAAAACACTGACTTAGAGCAATGTAGTAGTGACGTCTAATCTTCCTGGGATGCAAGACACCACTGGTATTAATCACTAAACTCACTTCCTGTCCAGGTATTTCCTGGGAATCAATCTTTAACTGAATAAAGAAGAGCAATATAAATGGGTTGAGGGGAGAACAGCATTTTGTCTATATTAGAAAATTTCCCCATAGAGTAGAGGGACAATGACCCAGTTTTCTTATCAGGGAAACCTGGCATAGCTGAAGCAGTGGGGACATAGCAGACAGGCGAATTCTGTACCCAGTTGTATAGCACATGCTGGAATATGTTGGTCAGTCCAGTGTCAATGACTTTGCAGTTATAACTGGTTGAAATTCCCCCATGATTTTGGCAATAAACTAGCCATCAGCCTAATATTGCATCCTTTTGTTTAATGTTTTTATAAGAAATTTAAGAAAGAAACTATATCAAGAGCTGATAATCTCAACTGTGATTTGGTAGATGATTTTGCTAACATTTTGTGTTTATTGTTGAACTTTGTAGTAGTGTAGCTTAGCAGTTTTATATTCCAGTTCCTTCCTTTCTTCTTTTCTTTCTTCCTTCTCTCTGTCTTTTTTTTTTTCCTTTTAGCATAGCAGAGCATCATTTGGGTCTCAATCATTTATTATTCTTCCTTTTTTAACAGAAAACTAGATTTTAGGTAATCTTGGTTCATTTGAAAAGACAGTAAATTTACCATCTCTAAACACAACATCCTATATAATCAAAGAGAAACGTGCAAATTAATCGCCCCTCTGCTATGCTCAAGCCACGCCCACCAGCCAATCAGAGTGACTATGCAAATTAACCAGACAAAGATGGCAGTTAATTTGCATACGCAGGTGTCAAGCACCTCAGGAGGTGACGGCGGCCATGGCTGTGGGCTCCTGGGACCATTGCTGGCCCGGGAGGCGAGGCCTGCCATGCCAAGCCACACCCACAGGCTTCAGGGACCTTCGCAGGTGGAGAGCAGAGCGGGAGAGGAGTGGGCGGAGAGTGGGAGGTTTGGAGGACTTGGCAGAGCAGGAGACCACTGGACATACAGCAGAGCGAGAGACAGGGCGGCTTAGAGGGCGCGGCTCCCTCTGTCACCCCAGCTTCTTCATCACAGCTGTGGAAACTGACAGCAGGGAGGAGGAAGTCCCACCCCCACAGAATCAGCCAGAATCAGCCTTTGGTCAGACAGCTCTCAGCAGCCTGACAGCCAGGACTCTCATTCACCTGCATCTCAGACCGTGACAGTAGAGAGGTGGGACTATGTCTAAAGAACAACTGTTGATACAACGTAGCTCTGCAGCCGAAAGATGCCGGCGTTATCAACAGAAAATGTCTGCAGAGCGGCATGTGTCTGATCTTGAAAGAAGGCGGCGCCTGCAACAGAATGTATCTGAACACCAGCTACTGGAGAAACGTTGCTCTGATGCCGAAAATCACCAGAATTATCAACAGAAAATCTTTAAAGGCCAACATGCCTTTGAAGTTGAAAGAAGGCGGTGGCGACAACAGAATATGTCTAGAGAACAGTCATCAACAAGTACTACCTAATACTGGTAGGAACTGCATTCTCAGCGAAATGGAGTACATGAGG
>NW_005871088.1:5185690-5209920 GCF_000147115.1 Myotis lucifugus | reverse complement strand
CTAGACAAAATGTAAGGACACGAGTCACACAATGCAGTATTATGGATTCATCTTCTGTGCAGGACACGTTTAATCCTATTTTAAATGCAGGAAAAATTAACTCAACAGTTTATCGTGGATTCATATTAAAAAATGGAGGCCAATTGGATACATTTCATCAAAGCAAACCCAATCTAAGTTGAGAGTTGAAAAATATAGTGATTTGATGGATTATCTCAAATCTAGATCTGAAAATGACAATGTGCCGATTGGTAAAATGATAATACTTCCATCATCTTCTGAAGGTAGTCCCAGAAATATGCAGCAGCGATATCAGGATGCTATGGAAATTGTAAAGAAGTATGGCAAGCCCAATTTATTCATAACGATGACATGCAACCCCAAATGGGCAGATATTGCAAACAATTTACAATGCTGGCAAAAAGTTGAAAACAGACCTGACTTGGTAGCCAGAGTTTTTAATATTAAGCTGAATGCTCTTTTAAATGATATCTGTAAATTCCATTTATTTGGCAAAGTAATAGCTAAAATTCATGTCATTGAATTTCAGAAATGCGGACTGCCTCACGCTCACATATTATTGATATTAGATAGTGAGTCCAAATTATGTTCCTCTAATTAATTCCCGTTCAATGTGCATGAATTTTGTGCACCAGGCTACTAGTTAAAATATAAAATTATTTAATAAGAAATTTATCTTTAAATATTTCAAGTACCATTTATTTAATGACTTGATAGGTACATCTGTTTGCAATGTAAGTTGGTCTGTCTGTTATGCTGTAGATTCTTATATACTTGCTGTGACTATAGGACCAAGACCACATGGCATCTAGGTGCTAGCACTCTTTCCCCCTCTTTGAATTATTCTTGGTCTTTTCATGGTTTTCTATAATGGCATTTGACCTTCACTTGGTACCAAAGCTCTTGCACAAAAATGCAAGTTTGAGTTCTGAAAATATATTTTAGTACTTAGCTACAAGGTGACCACCAGATGAAAGTTATTCTTTTAGATTATAATAACACATGAAAATATAAAAATAAATAATTCTTATAAAACTCCAGGGTCCTGGAGCATTTGTCAACTGATCGCAATTGTAGAATAATTGAGTTACACAATTCACATGTTTCTAACGAGAGACACTACTATTTCTTCAAGGGAAACCATAAATTACTGGATGAGGAATTTTTAAGTTTCTCCAGTGGTTCTCTATGATGGGAGTGTCAAAAACAAGGCTGGGTGTCATACAGTTCTTTCTCATGATATTATGAGCTCACTAAAAATGACATTAATGGAACAAAAGTAATGTGTTTAAAGCAACCAACATTCTAGTGACCATGCTTGATCTCAGGAGAGAATGTGGAGAAGGTAGAAAAGTGGCTGGTAGAGTACAGCTCTTTTAGCATGGTGTCTGGTGTGACACTGTGTTTTAAGAGTACTAAAAAAAACCCAAACACAGGCTGCAAAGTCACAGATCTGGACTTAAATTCTGGCTCTGCATCCTAGGCTGGTCTCTGTTATTTTCTCATGGGCCTGCGCCACTTAAAATATTTCTAATTGGCACCAGTGTGACTGTAAACACATAAGCTGACATGGGAGTTGAAATGACAAGGCAGTACCTAGCTATAGGTGTTCAACCAGATGGTTTATAAAATGTGTATAACTGATAATAACTTTTAGATCTACTGACTGAAATGAAACACCCCACTTAAAAATATTCTTATGGAACCCTGAGAATATGTCAGTGGACTTTAATTTAGGAACCAGTGCACTAGATAAAGTTTGCTAGATCCAGGAATGTTGGATAACCAGGGTCCAACTGTGGAACTTGAAAGAGGATTTAGTCAACTCTGAAATGGGTAGGGAGTGGACCAACATTTTGTGGCAAATCTTGAGTCAGAAGAGGCCTTGCCTTATTTGAGATAAGTGAGTATAATGTTTAAGAAAACAATATGAAAACAGGACTGAGATAGAATGTCTTGCAGTCTGACTTCTCACACTGTAATGTGCATGGAAATCTCAGTTCATCTTGAAAATGCAGATTCTTATTCTTTGAGACTAGAATGGGGCCTGAGATCCTGCATTCATAACTAAGCTCCCAAGTCATGCTGATGTTGCTGGTCTGTAGACAATTCTTTCGTAGCCAGGGAGTAAAGCCATGATTCTAAAATTTGACTACACATTTGAATAACCTGAAATATTTAAAATATTATGCCTGGGGCCCATCTCCAGAGATTCGGATTCAATTGGTATGGGGTCTGACCTAGACATCATAATTTATAAAAACTCTCAGGGTGATTTTTATTATGCAGCTAAGTATGAGAAGCACCCCATGTAGAGAGCATCTAGAAGTGCATGGATGGAGGTTTGGCAAAAGTTCTATCAATGTCACATAAGAGACAACCGCAGACAACCCAAGTTGTTTAGCCTATATTAAGAGGAGTGATGGTGTGTGCTTGTGTGCATTAAAATCCCTGTGTTCATGTATAGGATGTCCCAAAATTCACGCAAGAAGTAATTTTGATAGAAAACACAGGTTTATAATTAAAAATTGTAAATTTTTATTGATTAATAAAGAATTCAGAATAGGGTTATGTATGGAATAGCAGGTTGGGTAAATGGCCTCCACGGCTTTGCTGGCACATACACACTCTTTTGTTGAAATTTTTCCATGACCGTTTTGCATAAATGTGGCTGAATTTTGATGAGGCTCATTTTCATCTTGATGGCTTGGTTAATCGACAAAATTGTCGCAGTTGGGGTTCAGAAAATCCACGAGTGATTGTTGAGAAACAAATGCATCCACAACGTGTCACTGTTTGGTGAAGATTTTGGGCTGGAGGCATCATTGGACCATTCTTCTTTGAAAATGCAGCTGCTCAGGCAATAACGAAAGAGTGCGTATGTGCCAGCAAAGCCGTGGAAGCCATTTACCCGATATGCTATTCCATACATAACCCTATACTGTATACTTTATGAATCAATAAACAATTTACAAGTTTTAATTATAAACCTGTGTTGTCTATCAAAATTACTTCTTGCGTGAATTTTGGGACACCCTTTATTTGAGAGCAGAGAGGAGTACACTGAGTCTGATAGTTGCAGAGGATAAAACTAGGACACAAGGATTAAAACTGCAGATGAACTTCACTGCAGCTGTTTGGTTCAGCACAAGTTGATGTTTTCGGACCCATTGGACTGTCCACCAGAGGATCAAGTTACCTCAAAGAGTGGGGAGGACATTAACACTCAAAGTGGTCTTCTAGTTGAGTTATAGGAGAGCTTGCTGCAAAAGAAGGGAGTTTGGATTTAATCTGACCTCTAAGATCCCTCCTGAGTAGCACGGCTCCTGGAAAACCCCTGATTGTACCTTACCATATGCTCTAAAAATGTTAGGTTGTGACTCTGCTAAGTACTTTATTCTTTAAAAGTTTTGGCAACTGAGAATAGATATAGCCAAAGAGACCCCACTATTTGACTAGGGCTTTAATTATAAGACTACTCTCTTTCCTTTTAAATTTGAATAGTACATCATTTTTATGTACTTCATTAAATAATAAACTTACCTTCTCACCCTTGTTTGTGATTGCATTCATAAGCCATGAATAATTAGAAATACTATTTGAAACAAAGGCCTTTGGGCTTATCTCTTAAAAAAAATAATTAAACCATAATTAAATTTCATAAGAATAATCAGTCTTCCTACCCCATCTTCAAAGACCACACACACACACACACACACACACACACACACACCAATATGTTTAATATTTATCAAAACCAGGAGAATTGGTGTAGGTCATTTGTGCTGCCATGTGAAGTGTTATGACCACCATGGGTAATTCTGTTTAATCCTGTTATATTTGCCATAATTTTGTGTTGGTCAAGTGGTCAAATCTCAGACCTTTCCCCAGAGGCAGTGTAGAGAAAAGAGACTTAGTTGAGGGTTGGAGTAACTGGGGTAAATCCTGGAGCTGCCATCCCTTGGCTGCTCCATGATCTTGGGCAAATTGTTTAACTCCTCTAAGTCACAGTAATAATACTGCCCTTATAGAGCTGTGGCTATGATCTCCAAGATAACAACTGTAAAGTACTTAGTGCAGTGCTGGGGGTTCAATAAAGGGCAGCTCTTATTGTTATACTGACAATATGATGCATAACTTCTTGATTTCAAGACATCTTATACATAAAAACAAGTAGTGGGTGATACTGAATGTTAGCTGTCTTTCCCCAAAGTGGCAGCTGTTATTTGTTTGCTGATTCAGAACAGCTGAAAAGTGATTAATTTAAATACACGCATTTTTGTATTATTATTATACTATTAGTGAAAAGGAAAATGGGGGCGGTGGGGGACACTTGCAGCCTAGCTCAGTATCTGGTTAAAACTGAAGTCTTACTTCCCCACTCTGACTGATTTGGGTGGAGCTGCAGAGCATGCCCCCAAGGCCCCTCAAAGACTGACTTGGGCAGAGCTGCGAGGACCTTCAAAGGCCCACCACAGGAAGAGATATATAGGTCAGAGCCTCCCCAGGAGTTCAGTTCAGGCTTTGGATCCAGAATTCCCCTGGACTAGCAGATCTGTGAAATAAAGTTTAAACTTTCCTTCCTCAGAGTGCTGTCTGATCGTTCTCCCATGCATTCTGCCACAACATTAGTAGTATCATTATTAGCTATTATTATATTACCATTATTAGCCTCTCTTTCACCACCTTGGACAGTTCTGAGAAAGCCTAGTTGAAGGTAAAGTTAACAATGAGTTCTGTGATGTTTGAGTTGTCACTGAGTGCTAGGACAGGGTTGGAGTCTTCCAAAGGAAAAGTGTCTTTATGAATTGCAAGAATTCGAGTAGGAACCCTTTAAGCTTGGAGACTGACCCTGAAGGGCCCATGACTGAGCTGTCAGGAGCATAGCTCCAGATGGACTTGGTAATAAGGACCAGGAAACCAGCTATGTGGCCATTATAAAGTCTTTCCTCCCAGCAAACCACTATTTTTAGGAAGTCCAGACACATTGGTAACTTTCTTGTACATACTGGACATGGGTGAGGTTGCATAGTGTGGTGACTAAAAGGTAGGGACTCTGGCACCAGACCACCTGCATCCAAATCCTGATCTACTACTTAGTTACTGTGGGAAGTTGGGCAAGTCACTTAACATCTCTGTGCTTCAATATCCTCATCTGTGAAGTAGTGAGCATAATAGCACCTAACTCACAGACTTATTTTGAGGATTACTGGTAATTGAGTTCATAGGCATAAATCACTAGGAACAATACCCTGCACAGAGTAAGTCCTATATATGGGCCCATTATGGCTGCTATTCCTGTTGGCTTGTATCCAGGTGTCTTTCTAGAAGCTTGCTGGCCCAGTAGGATGGTGCTTATGTGGTTTTCTTCTTGCTTCTCTTATTGTTACTGCATAACAAATATAGTGGCTTAAATATAGCAACCATTTCATTAGGCTCACAGATTCTGTGTGCTATTAATTAAGGTGAATCTTTTGCTTCCATGTAGTCAACTAATTGTAGTCTTCAGCTGGTATTATGGACTGGTCCAGATAATCCACAATGCCATTATTTCCATATATTGTGACTGGGTGGGAATGACTCAGATATCAGGACTGTTACTACAGGACTTTCACCTGGATACCCCATGTGGCATGGGCTTCCTCCTAGTAAGGCAGACTCAGGGTAGTCAGACTTGTTACATTGCAGCTCAGAGCTCCCAGTGTGAATGTACCAATGCATAGGCAGAATTTGCATGCCCTTATATGACTTAGTCTGGGAAATCACATAGCATCACTTTGCCACACAGCTTGTAGGTTGTAAAGCCATTATCTGAACCCAGATCTGTCTGGCAGCAGAGCTTGCATTTTAAAAAAATCTTTATTGTTGAGAGCATTATAGATGCTCCCCTTCCCCCCCCCCATTGTCTCCCTCTACCCAGTTCCGACCCTGCACCAGGCCTTCAACCCCCTATTGTCTGTGTCCATAGGTAATGCATATCCTATATAATAAAAGCCTAATATGCTAAGTGTCTGGTCATCTGTTCAACCAATCAAAGCATAGTCTGCTAATGATATGCTAAGGCTGCTCAACTGCTCGCTATGACATGCACTGACCACCAGAGGGCAGATTCTCTGACCAGTAGGTTAGCTTGCTGCTGGGGTCCGGCCAATTGGGACACCCTGGAGCCCTCCTGTGGCCCCTCCCCAGCCCTGATTGTGCACCAGCAAGGTCCCTCAGCCTGGCCTGGGTCCTCTCACAATCCGGGACCCTTCGGGGGATGTTGGAGAGCCAGTTTTAGCCTGATCCCGCAGGCCAGGCCGAGGGACCCCACTGGTGCATGAATTCATGCACTGGGCCTCTAGTATGCATATAAGATCTTTGGTTAATCTCTCCATGCCCCCCTCTCCCCTTCCCTCTGAAATTCGTCAGTCTGCTCCATGTCTCCATGCCTCTGGTTCTATTTTATTCATCAGTTTATTTTGTTCATTAGATTCCTTTTTTGTTTGTTTTTTTATTTTTTAAAAAATATATATTTTATTGATTTTTTACAGAGAGGAAGGGAGAGGGATGGAGAGTTAGAAACATCTATGAGAGAGAAACATTGATCAGCTGCCCCCTGCATACCCCCCACTGGGGATGTGCCTGCAACCAAGGTACATGCCCCTGACCAGAATCGAACCCAGGACCCTTGAGTCCGCAGGCCGACACTCTATCCACTGAGCCAAACCGGTTAGGGCTATTTTGATTTTTAGATTCAATTGTTGTTAGATATGTATTTATTGCTATTTTATTGTTCATATTTTTTAAATCTTTTTTTTCTTCTTCTACCTCTTGCTCTTCTTAAAGAATACCCTTCAAAATTTAATGTAATACTGCTTTGGTGATGATGAACTCCTTTAGCTTTTTCTTGTCTGTGAAGCTCTTTATCTGACCTTCAATTCCAAATGAGATTTTTGATGAGTAAAGTAATCTTGGTTGTAGGTCCTTGTTTTTCATCACTTTGAATATTTCTTGCCACTCCCTTCTGGCCTGCAAAGTTTCTGTTGAGAAATCAGCTGACAGTCGTATGGGCACTCCCTTGTAGGTCACTAACTGTTTTTCTCTTGCTGCTTTTATGATTCTCTCTTTGTCTTTTGCCCTTGGCATTTTATTTTATTTTTTTAATTTTTTTTATTTTTTTAGATTTAAGGGCCCTAGTGGCTGGGGAGTGGCCAGTGGGGTTGGGGGTGGAGAGGCCTGCCCTTGGCATTTTAATTATGATGTGTCTTGGTGTGGTCCTCTTTGGATTCATCTTGTTTGGGATTCTCTGTGCTTCCTGGACTTGTAAGTCTATTTCTTTCACCAGGTAGGGGAAGTTTTCTGTCATTATTTCTTCAAATAGGTTTGCAATATCTTTATCTATGTCTTCTCCTTCTGGTACATGCTTGAAGTTGTCTCAGAAGCTCCTTAACTACCTTCATATTTTTGGATTATTTTTTTCTTTTTGTTCCTCTAACTGGGTGTTTTTTGCTTCCTCATATTCCAAATCGTTGATTTGATTCTTGGAATCCTCTACTCTACTGTTGAATCCCTGTAAATTATTCTTTATTTCAGTTAATGCATGCTTAATTTCTGATTGGTCCTTTTTCATGTCTTTGAAATTCTCACTAAGATCATTAAAAGTTACACTAAGTCCTTTGAAGCTCTCTTTGAGTTCCTTGAAGCTCTCATTAAGATCCTTGAACAACCTTATGACCATTGTTTTGAACTCTGTATCCAGTAGTTTGCTTGCTTCCATTTTATTTATTTCTCTTTCTGTATATTTTTTCCATTATTTCATTTGTGACAAGTTCGTTGGCTCCACATTTTGGCTGCTTCCCTGTGTCTATTTCTATTTATTAGATAGAGCTGCTTTGTCTCCTGGAATTGGTAGAGTGGCCTTGTATAGTAGGTGTCCTGTAGGGCCCAGTGGCTCTGCCTCCCCAGTCATCTGATCTGGGCACTCAAGGTGCACCCCTGAGTGGGCTGTGTGCACAGTTATGTTGTAGTTGAGCCTTGATTGCTGTTGGCATCACTGGGAGGAATTGACCACCAGGCCAATTGGCTGTGAGGGATTACTGCTGTGCAAGAGTCATCTCTATGGAATAGGACTTGCTTCAGTGGGGTGTTGGTGCTCACTGAGACTGCCCCTTGAGTGTGTTGCTTGTGGATGTGTAGAATTGTGATCTGGTATGGTCTGATTCTGTCCTCCAGGTACACTGGTTCTGGGGCCTCCCAGGGTGTACAAAGTCAGCCACTGCCTGGGGCCACCTGACAGGAGCTACAGAGTGATCTGCAGAAGGCTGCTACTTGTATTGGGTTTGGAAGTGCCCAGGCGAGACAAAGCTGTGAAGCAAGGCAGGCTGGTGCTAGTGCTGGTTCTTGGGACTCTTATTGATAGGTATGAGGCATTTTTAAGCCAGCTGCTGCTTTTTAAAGAGATTTTAGGAAGGTCTGAAGTCTGAGCCAGGACAGGTTATTCATATGGAAAATCTGCTGCAAACAGCCTTGGTGGGGCTAGAAGTTGGATAGGGCAGCGTGTCCAGGAAGGAACAGTGTGGACCACACTGATAGAAACTCAGATATGGCTACCAGTCATCCCTATGAGTGGGGAGGTCCCAGCACAGGAACAATGACCCCCACAAGCACCCCTCTCTGGGAGTAAATCACCACTGAGTTCCTGCCCTGATGCCAGACAATCTAGTTCCTCCCTCTATGTCCCTAGTTCCCCCAGTGCTGCCTCCCATGCTGTAGCTCAGAGCAAGTGGGAGCATGTAAGTTCATGCACTGGCCCTTTCAGAAGGACTGCCTGAGTCTCCAGGAGCCTCCGTGTCACTCAGCCACAATCCCCTCTGGTTTTCACAGCCCAAAGTTATAGGGATTTCTCTTCCCAGCTCTGGAACCCTGGGCTCGGGATCTGGTTTGGGGCTGTGACCCATTGCTTCTCATGGGAGGCCTCTGAAGTGGAGATATCCCTCCTGATTAAAAACACGCCACACATGGGTGTTGGATCAGCTCACTCCATGCCTCTGCCCCTCCTCCCAATCTCAGCGTGCTTTCTTCTTTTACTTCTCTAGTTGTAGGACTTCCATTCAGCAAGATTTCAGGCAGTTCTGAATCATGGTTGTTCTGTATTTTAGTTGTAATTTTTATGTGGTTGTGGGAGGCAGCGAGTACTGGCGTTTACCTACGCCACCATCTTGGTTCTCAAATCTTTTCAGGGATTGTATTTTTAATGAGACTTTCTCCTTGCTCTAGGAAAATAAAATAGATGTATAAAAATATATATCATTGATATGGTATAAAGGTAACTACATATTAGAATTTTCATTGAAATTATTCATATGGTTTCCTCCTGTGGTCACTTTATCACAGATAAATATGGCTGATGCTTCTATTGCATGTGATATGATTTTGAGAGAAGAGGAGGGAAACAGAAGGAATTTCTTTTTCTCAAATACAATCATGTTTAGTTTTATTCCCCAGAGCTTTTAGTTTTCACTTAACTCAACAAAACAAAGCAAAACAAAACAAAACAAAAAGAAAATTTTAAAAAAATATGAGTCGACTGCTGAGGAAGCAGCAGTTCAGAGCTACTAAAATACATTTCCCTGAATTACCAAGTGTTATGTGTAAGGGGGAAATGGGCTTATTGAAATGAAAAAATACACAGTGCATGTTATGCTAAAAAGTGCCCATAGTGTAATTTAAATTTATGTATGCTACCAAAGAAAATAAAATGTGGAGTAGGTTCACTATTTCTTTCTTTAGATTGAATCTCCCCTTAATACACTAATTACAGTGAGTATGCAATCCTTGTTTAGAGGGATCAATGATTTTAATGTGACTTATGTCCTATCTATGCAGTCTCTAGAAAACATTATGCTTGTGAATGAGGCAAGGCCAACTTAAAATTCAGGAGTGTGCATATTTCTTTGTTTCATTACTGCAACCTTGTCAGATACATGAAAAAATTTCAATTTATATCATATGTTCAGTGCTCTTAGTGCTTTGGGTTATGAATGTGAGCTTTACTCAGCTCTCAAGAAGAAGAAAGTTGAGGTTATAAAGCTATTATGTTTTCTTAAGTGAGAGTTGAAGAGAGATTATGAGTGGATTCAGACTCAGGTAATATTTGCTTAGTACCTTCTCTGTATGTGGTACCATGCTAGGCATTTCATCTCATGCTAGTTCAATTGTCTTCCTAACAACTGTTTGTGGTTGCTATCATTACTTCTGGTTTTATAGATGGAACAATCAAGACTCAGAGTGCCCTTTGGAAGGAGGGATACTGTCTGGTTGCCCTGAACAGCCTATTTCAATCACTCTTATTCCTCCTTTGCTCCCTCTTCAACTGCTCCAGAATATTCCATCCTTGAATGCACTCTGTTCTTTTTCAATTCTCAATTTCAGACCTATGATTTCCTCTGACAGAAGGTTTTTTCTGTCTTCCAGAGATCCTTCAAGTTTTAGTTTAAATTACCTTTTCAAAGACCTCTTCCATGACTCTTCAGATGGGGCTAGGCCTTCCTTCTATCTACTACCAGAAAGCCCATACACCATCTTCCTTCCCAGTTCTTTGCAGACTCATAAATTATTAAATCGCCCTAACCGGTTTGGCTCAGTGGATAGAGTGTCAGCCTTCGGACTCAAGGGTCCCAGGTTCGATTCCGGTCAAGGGCATGTACCTTGGTTGCGGGCACATCCCCAGTAGGGAGTGAGCAGGAGGCAGCTGATCGATGTTTCTCTCTCATAGATGTTTCTAACTCTCTATCCCTCTCCCTTCCTCTCTATAAAAAATCAATAAAATATATTTTAAAAAATAAATATCTGGGTAATTCCTTGGTTAGTTTGGTGGATTAGTTTCTCTCATTAGCATTGAAATTCCATCTATCTTGTGCTTTGCCATATATTCAGTACCTAGTGCACTGCCTGGAACACAGTAAATTATCAATAAACAGTCATTGATGGTGGACGGATACAGAGATAATGGATGACTTGCCCATAATCACATTTGGCATCTGCAATAGGTAAGAACAATCAGCAAATTCACAATTCATGTTTCCATTTGTACCCCAGCAAATAAACTGGTATTTTAAGGATTAAGTTTTGCTTGATCAGAAATGTGAGTGTAAGTAGTCTTGTCTGAGTCAAATTTTCTGCTAAGAAATGTAAGGCATGAGAAATAGAAATAAAGTTTACTTTTTAATAGTCATTCGTAGCAGATTGTTGTGGTGGTCTAATATATGACCTTTGGAGCCAGACTATGTACATTTGAATTTAGTGCTGGTATTTACTCTGTTTGATCTCAGGCAATTTAAGCTCACTATACCACAGTTTCTTCATCTATAAAATGGAGATAATCATAATAGTATCTACTTCATAGGAAAGTTGTGAGGATAAAATTATTTAATACAAGTAAAGTGCTTAGAAACATATATATTTTTATTGATTTTTTATTGTTTAAAGTTTTACATATGTCTTCTTTTTCCCCATTTGACCCCCCCTCCCCAGCCATTCCCACCCCTGGGCAAGCCCCTACCGCCCCAGTGTCTGTGTCCATTGGTTATGCTAATATGCATGCATATAAGTCCTTTGGTTGTTCTCTACCCCCCCCATTTGTCTCTGGATCTATTTTTGTTCATCAAATTATGTTGATCATTATATTCCACATATGAGTGAGATCATGTGATATTTATCTTTCTCCAACTGGCTTATTTCCCTTAGCATGATGTTCTCCAGTTCCATCCATGTTGTTGCAAATGGTAAAAGTTCCTTCTTTCTTATAGTGGCATAGTATTCCATTGTGTAGATGTACCACAATTTTTTAATCCACTCAGATGCTGATGGGCACTTAGGCTGTTTCCAAATCTTAGCTATTGTAAATTGTGCTGCTATGAGCATAGGGGTGCATATCTGGCACAAAGTAAGTGCTATATAGGTGCTATTTGTTGTTTGTCACATAGTGCCCTTCAGGAGATTTGACTTTGGGTAGTTAATACATAATGCAATATACAGATGATATATTATAGTATTGAAAACTTGAAACCTATATAATTTTAGTAACCAATGTCACCCCAGTAAAATTAATTTAATGAATTTATGTTCACCCAGAACCTCAGAATGTGTCCTTATTTGGAAATTGTATTTGCAAATGTAATTAGTTAAGGCTTTTCAGATTATATCATCCTAGATTTAGGGTGGATTTTACATCCAACAACTCTTGTTCTTATAAGAAGGGGAAAGAGCACAGAGAAGTAGGCCATGTGAAGAGGGAGGCAGAGATTGGAATTATACATCTACAAAGGAATGCCAAGGATTGCCAGCCACCACAAGAAGCTAGGAGATAAGCCTAGAATAGGTTCTTTTCAGTGAGGCTGAGAAGTAGTCAGTATGTCATGTGAGACCTGAAGTCAGCTGCTTCCCCTGGGGCTTGGCCAATTCTGCCAGTGCCAAACCTGCAGGCCTCTCCAACCAGCTGTTCTCTGCCTTCTTCTTACCACAACCCTGCTGTGTTTCATTCCCCTACTTAGACGACCATGGCTACCTAACTTTCTTTCCAGTGTTGTTTGCTGGGCCCTTTAGAAGCCTTGTCCTGAGCTTGTTTTCTTTATGGAAATCACCTCTTTGTGGAATGTTCTCCTCCACCTGCCTCACTTGAAAGCTGGCTCCAGTGCAAACTGCCCATTCTCCAAATTTCTCTTTCCTCAACTCCCA
Organism: Myotis lucifugus; assembly: GCF_000147115.1. Lineage (NCBI taxonomy): Eukaryota > Metazoa > Chordata > Mammalia > Chiroptera > Vespertilionidae > Myotis > Myotis lucifugus. The sequence continues at coordinate 5,197,182 of NW_005871088.1, read as the reverse complement.
TTGACACTTTCCTGTGGTTGTCCTAACAAAGTGCCACCAATTTAGGGGCTTAGAGTAACAGAAATGTATTCTCTCATAGTTTTGGAGGCCATAAGTAAGAAATAAGTTTCATAGGGCTGAGGTCAAATTGTTGGCAAGTCTGTGCTCCATCTGGAAGCTCTAAGGGAGAATCCATTCCTTGCCTCTTCCAGCTTCTGGTAGTTGCCAGCATTCCTTGACTTATGGACTCATCACTCCTATCTCTGCCTCTTTTATCATATTACCTTCTCCTTTCTGTGTCTCTCTGTCTCCTTCTGCCCCTCTCTTATAAAAACACTTGTGATGGAATTGAAGTCCTGCCCAGATATTCCAGGATAATCTCATATAAAAATCTTTAACTTACTCACATTTGCAAAATCCCCTTTTAGAAATAAGACAACATTTACAAATGATAAGGATTAGACTATGGACATATGTTAGGAAGCCATTATCAGCCTCACACACCTCTTCCAACCCATCTTTTGTGAAGGATACCATTACCTTCGTGCTAAACCACCTGCAGTCATCCGTGGTGTCCTGGTCATGTGCTTTCAGCTCTTCATCAATGGTTTCCTCTCCATTCTAAAGCCTGACATATCCTGGGTGCTTTGAGTCTTCATACAGACAGCCCACCCAGCACCTAGTCTCACAGTTCCATGATTCCGTATGTCATAATGAGTTTTACATTCCAGAGGTTCCTCATCTTCATCATCAACATTCATCTTGCTATTGGAAACTCCAGTGTTTCATTCTCTGGCCACATCCACTGATCCAGCCTGTTTTCTTATGTCCCTGCTTCTCTATTCCTGCTTTAAAAAGCATTAACAACATTTAATTAAGTATATCTAAAACATCATTTCGCCCTGTAATCAATTCCCAAAAGTATTGAGAGATTTTAAATCCTCAAATTAAGAACGCATGTCTCAATTCATAGCTAGTGTATCTGAGGAACTAAATTTTTATTTTTAATTAATTTTAATTTAAAAACATATAATTGATTCAGTAAATGAAAAACTTTTATGTATGTTTTGGACAAGTTGGGTATGTGGACCTATTTTTGCTTTTTGATCTCAGCTTGACCCCCTGGTCCAGTTACTCCCCGTCTTGATTTCATTGCCTTTCCTGTCCAAAAATTGTATAGAACTCCAATAATCCTTTTTGCCAATTGGCACATCTCTTTCCTTTTATTCTTTTGTGGTATGTTTCCTGTAAATCTCTGGATCAGTCTAATCATCCAGCCTCTTTGCTCCCACACTCACTCAGGCCCTGGTAGGACATCATAGTTTTCAGCATCAGCTGGGGTCTTGCAGTCATTCCCTGGTTTCAGCACTCTTGTTCTTTCCCTAAGCAGTGAGTTTGATGACCTGTTTGCCACCAAAAGCCTCATACCCCTGGGGTATGCAAACATGTCTGGGCATCTGAATTGTCAGGGGAAGTTTTTATAAATCAGAACCCTAGGCCCCACACCTAATCTATACTGTCTCTAGATGTTAGATATTTCTAGAGGTTTTTAATAATTTATAATGCACTTTGTATAAGGAGGTCAATGTATTTATATCTTTCCAGTAATCCTGTTATTGTTCTACAGGGGAAAGTAGTAAGTTTATCTAATTAATATACAAAACAACATATCTGGACTGTATGATATTTGAATCCTAGAAAAACTTGGGTAAGGATTCAAATACTTTGAATCTCAACCTGAATGTTTAACTTGTTCTCCTTACAGGAGAAGAAAAATAAACATGGTTAGGAAATTATTGTTCTGTTTGAAAGTAACTTTAACTTCATCAATTAGTTATTTCAGGTAATGTTTTTAAGAAAGGTAATGTTACTTTATTTTGTGGCCTCATTTTACTAATATAGAGAGAGGTGGGAATGTTGGAGTCCAATTTCCCATTCTCTGTGAGCAACAGAGTGTCACACCACCATCTTCTGTGTCTTGACACACCCCTACTACTCTGCTGCGACTGGTACTTTGAAAGAGCACATGACAGTTTCCTTATACAATCTGGCCTCATCAATTATTCTCCCCATTCCTTGACTCAGACCTTGGGACATTCCAACAAATGAGACAAAAATAACCCAAAGACTCCCTGAGGCAATAAAACCAGACATCCAAAACCGTGCTGCACTCTGTTTTCCTGGCACTAAATTTACTGTGGGTCTCCGCAGAGCAATGCTGGCCCTTCTCTCCATTTTTTCAATAACAGGACCTCAGCACTATAGGTCTTTTGGACAGCTCCTTTTATAACTTTACTCAAGGATATGGATCAGATGTCCATATTGAAGTTGGCTTCCACATGTATGGTTATCCAGAACCTGCTTTGTGCAGGGTATTGAACTAGGTGCACAGAGATAATTAAAGGCAGAACATCTTCCTTTGAGGACCTTACATAGTCAGGTGGAGAGTAGGGGCAGTGGTGTGTTGGAATAGGTTTGAAGCAACTCACAAGAGCTAATATTTAAATTTTTAGTGTTTGGGAGCTGGTTGTTAAACACAACCATTGTTAAAAAAATAAATTATGTAAACCTATACTAAATAAATTTTATTTAAAAGGTAATTTATGAATGTATAATTGCTTTGCTATATTTTTTTTATTTTTTATGCTCTTGGAATTATTTACATCAATTGTATCTCTATGGTAGAAATATTATATCATTGTTTACTTCTGTGTACCTCTTCATAACTCTGTATTCAGTGACATCAGATTGATAGCTTGAAATTGACCATGACGGGAGTATTTACACCATGAAAATGGGCAAACTCTATAAAATGAAGACTTTTTTCAGTCAGTTGTTAAACATTTACAAGTATACCACTGGGTTGAGATGGGAAAGAGTTAGAGAAAAGCCTCAGTAATGAATAAGTGCCACAATGGAAAGTCAGAGCAAGTTCTGAGTTGGGATTCGGAAAAATGCTTCAGAGAGGTGAAGACATTTGAGAAAGACCTTGAAGGATGGATCAATTTTTATCAGGAAGAGATTGATAGGTATGTTAAACTTGACAGAAAAAATAACAAGTAAGGTCATGGCAGGGAGAAAGCATTGGGCATACTTGAAGGACAGCTAGGAATGTGTCAGGCTGATATGAAGACAGAGTAAGGCAGTGGTGAAGATAAGGATGTGTAAGCCAGTCGAAGCTTAATCGTATAGGGTTTAAAAGTCATAGAAAGGAGCTTGTACAAACGTCAGTGGGAAATAGGAAATGTTGGAAATATGTTTTAGCAGAAGCATAATGTCTTCAGAGCTGTGCTTTTAGAAGGTTACTATACCAGGTATATGCAGTAGGTACAGAACCAGGAATACCTTGCCTAGATAGGAAGATATTGCTTCAGTGCAGTGGAGTTAACAAGGACCTGAACTGGGATTCTTGCTCAGGAAAAAGAAAGGAAGGCCTTGATATAAGAAACATTTTGAATATGGTTTTCACAAGTCTTGTCCACACTGTTCACCTGTCTTCTGATGCCAGCATTTGTACAAGATTGTACAGTTATTTGGTATCTTGGCTATGTGCTAAAATAAAATTAAAAATGGGCAGATAAAATGAATGTTGTTAATGGGAACTACTGATTAGTGTTTCATTAATCATTTTTTGACTCAACTTTCAGGAAGGAGATGTGCCTAATATTTTACCATGTGCTCAGGAGGATGAATAACTAATTCTGGGAGTCAATGTAATAGGCAGCTCTAATAGCCATGGTTCCAGAGCTTGACCTTTAGAAAATTAGTATGGTAAAAGGTTAAGTAAGGCCTGGAAAAAACCAACTTGCCTCCCTCCCTCTCTGCCTCCCTCTCTTTTTATTTCTGCCCCCATTCATCCTCTCCAAAAATGAAGACAGTATACTTTTTTAAAAGACATGTTTTTATTGATATCACAGAGGAAGGGAGAGGGAAAGAGGGATAGAAACATCAATGATTAAAGAGAATCATTGATTGACTGCCTCCTGCACACCCCCTACGGGGATCGAGCCCACAACCCAGGCACATGCCGTGACCAGGAATTGCACCGTGACCATCTGGTTCATGGTCAACACTCAATCACTGGCCACACTGGCGAGGCAAGACAGTATTCTTTTTTTTCTTTATCAATATTCATGAAATCTGGCTGTGGAGCTATGGGATTCCAAGAGAGTTGTTGAGTGTTCTCAACATACCCCGAGAAGGAGAATTTAATCAAGTATCACAAATTTCCTTCTAAGGAGGATTATGTACCCAATCTCTTTCTTTTTATCCTTTTCCCTCTCTCTTGCTCTCTATTGAAAAGTCAGTATTCATAGTTGTATCAAATGGTTCCTGAAAATTCTACAAGGAAGTGGTTTAAAAAAATCATGGTGGGACTTCAGAGGACTTGCAGTTGACATATTAGGTATACCACACTCAAGAATGCCAAGTGTAAAAAAGAAGGAATTCTTACCATTTGCAACAGCATGGGTGGACCTGGAGAGCGTTATGCTAAGTGAAATAAGTCAGTCAGAGAAAGATAAATATCACATGATCTCACTCATTTGTGGAATATAATGAACAACATAAACTGATGAACAAAAACAGATCCAGAGACAGAGAAGCATTGATCAGACCATCAAACCTCAGAGGGAAGGAAGGGAAGGGTGGGGAAAGGGGGAGAGATCAACCAAAGGACTTGTATGCATTCAAATAGACCTAACCAATGGACACAGACACTAGGGGGGTGAGGGCATGAGCGCGGGGTGGGGGCAATAGGGGGTAAGGACACATATGTAATACCTTAATCAATAAAGAAATTAAAAAATAATACCAAGTGTAAAACCTCATTTCTGAGATTACTATTTTTTTATTTATGTTTATTGTTGAAAGGATTACAGATGTCGCCTTTGTTTTTTTTTCCCATCGACCACCTCCACCTTGCACCTGACCCTCCCAAGCCTTCACCACTATTGTCTGTGTCCATGGGATATGCATATATGCATACAAGTTCTTTGGTTGATCTCTTCCTACCCACCCACCCCGAATTCCCTCTGAGATTCACCAGTCTGTTTCATGCTTTTATGTCTCTGGATCTATTTTTTTCATCAGTTTATTTTGTTCATTAGATACCACATATAAGTAATATTATGCATAATATTTGTCTTTCTCTGACTGGCTTGTTTGGCTTAGCATAATACTCTCCAGGTCCATCCAAGGTATTGCAAATGGCACGAGTTCCTTATGTTTTACAGCTGTGTACTAGGCCATTGTATAAATGTACCACAGCATTTTTTATCCACTCATCTGCTGATAGGCACTAGGGCTGTTTCCAAATCTTAGCTACTGTAAATTGTGCTGTTATGAATATTGGAGTGCATATATTCTTTCTGATTGGTGTTTTGGGTTTCTCAGCAAAGATAATGCTCCACATTCCACCATCATGAAGTATGATTGTGAGAAGACTGCTGATGGCTCCAATTTAAGACAATTATGCTTAAACTGGCTGACGAGATTCGTGTGTGGAATTTACATTCATGTTAAATGAGAAGAGTGTGTAGCAATCCCTCATGTGAGTTTAAGGGGGCTTTTAAAAATGGTGGATGGATTGGAACAGGGATAACTGAAGGTGTCTAGAAGAGGCAATGGGGGAGCATTGGAGTGGATGTTCTAGAGGCAGAGCATGATAGTACCTGAGGAGAATAAATTCGATGACGTGTGCTGTGGGTGATGATGGTTGTGGTGTGGTGAGAGGCATTTAATGGGCATGGGCACTGCTCAGAGGTCAGTAGGATATTTGATTTATTTCTTGTGGGAAAATCTGTGAAGGTGATGCTGGGCAAAGGATATGAGGGAGACATGCTGTCCTGGTGCTCCCTTTGAAACTTGGGTCCATGCTCTTAGTATATCCTAGGCATGGTTTTGCTTAGATAGTAAGGTGTTTTTAGATTATTAATATGGTAAAGGGTCAAATTGAGGAATAGATTGGATAAGGGATGAAATGGAATGAACATCTGTGTCCCCTCAAAATTCATATGTTGAAACCTAATCCACAATGCGATGGTATTTGGGGGTGGGGCCTTTGAGAGAAAATTAGGTCATGTAGTTGGAACCCTTTTGAATGGGAATAGTGCCCTTAAAAGAAGAGGATAGAGAGCTGTGTTGTTATTTTTCACCATGTAAAGATATGACATAAGGTTGGCAGTCTGCAATCCAGAAGATGTCCTCGTCAGGATCTAGCCATGCTGGCACCCTGATCTTGAACTCTCAGCCTCCAGAACTGTGAGAAATATATGTCTGTTGTTTAGAAGATACCCAGTCTTCAGTACTTGGTTAAAACAGCCTGAACTAAGAAAGGGGACAGTAGTGGGTACAGGGAGAACAGTTAGGGCACAACTGGTGAGTGTTCTGGTGAGAGATGATAAGGACCTGGCTAGTGTGCTGGTGCTGGACCCAAGTTTCAAGTCCAAAGCATATTCCATCTTTACTTATATCTCTCCTGTTCCTCCAGCAACACACTAGCCAGTCCCTTACTATCTCTCACCAGGACTCTCACCCTACCTGTTATCCCTGCAATCTATTTGCCAAAGTAATCTAAAATACTAATAGGTTTACAACCTGCCAGTGGCTTGCTATTGCACTTGGAATACAATCCACACTCCACACTCCTTTCTATTGGTTTTAAGGCTTTCAACAATCATTCCCTCCCTGTCTCTCTGTCTCCTGCACTCTTTCATCAGGCACACTAAGTTCTAGTCACTCTGGCAATGTTCTTCCAGCTGCATGAACACAGGGGACAGTTTCCTGCATTAAGTCATTTGCTTGACTGTTTCCGTTGGCTAGGACACTCTTGTCCCCATGACCACCCACCTCCAATATTTGCCTGACTGCCTCCTTCTAAACATCCTTCAGGTTTTAATTCAAATGAAACTTTCTTCCTTGTCTACTCTGTCAAAAGTAACACCTGACCAGTGTTCCATTTTACTTTTATTCACAGCACTTATTGTCCTTTGTACATATTTTATTTTTATTTGTGTTTTTCATATTTATTGCTGGATTCTGCCCTGACCACAAGCTCTCTGAGAACAGAAGCCTTTTCTGAATTATTCCCCAGGGTCTTTCTAGCATCTAGAATAGTGCTTGAACATAGTAGGTGCTCAATAAATATTTGTTGAAAATGAATAGATGAATGAATGAATGAATGAATGAATGAATATATAAATCAGATGAATAGATGGTTGTGAGGATCAGGTGAAATAATGGAGGAGGAAATTATTTGTAGATTATTCAACACCATCTTCTGCAGTTGTTTGCTTTTTTTTATATTTGAAAACTTACATTGCCAATTCCCAAGAACAGCTATCCCCAGAAGATGGGAAATGGGCAGTTCTTTGCTACTCTTCTTTATCTTATGCTTTGGCCACCCATGTGTTCATTTGTTTGGTGGCTGTCAGTACTTGCTTCTCCACTGCCCCAGCACATCCAGCTTTTATTTTGGCTTAATGGTCTAAAACATCATTTTATATTTCTAAACATGGATTATGAGGTGAAAGAACTAAAATATAATTTAGGGAATAGTTTTTTTATCCATTCACAGTGATCCTCCAACCCTTTGCTGGAGGGTCTGGTTAACATATACCCAGGCCTATAAGCCACCGCTTTTAAGATAAGCTTTGTCAAACAGAGTCCTTTATTCTTCCAAGTTAGATAAAGCGAGCAGTTGATTCTCTCCGGGAGTGTGCAATTCAGAGAGCAGCTTAAAGACAAAACACTTTTAATGTTTATCCAAAGATGTAACTTGTCAGCCTCTTCAGATCAATGATGGGATTTTCAAATGGTTAAGGTCATGAGAGTCTTAATTGTTTTGACAATGTCATCTGGAAGATGATAAAAGATGAAAAACATAAAGGATCATAAAGTGATAAGAAATTTGCAGCTGTAAGCTCACATCATGGGTTGCCTAAGCTTGGTGGATAAACATTAAAAACATCTTTGGAAAAACATTAAAAACCCTAGGACACTTCTTCTAATGGTTTTCCTCAAACCTCCCAATTATGTCTTTCCCTAAATCATTTATTTGGGAACTTTCAATTGGTTGCTTGAGTAGCTTGACTTTGACCTCTCCAGTAGTAAATCTTTCTTTGGCTTTCTTTTTTTTTTTAAATCAATCCTTCACCCCATACCTGAAAGTGCTCACTGAGGTGATAGCACTCTCATGAGAGATGCTAAGGGAGGCTGGGTCACCTAGCATACTCAACATAAATGGTCTGAAACATTGGCTCTGTGGCAACAGCTATATTGTTGCATCACAGACAGGGTTGTGCTCTTCCCAAAGGCTTTCCCATAAACTGTGGATTTCTTTAAGGACAGTTTGAAGAAGCTGCATCCAAAATCTAGGATGTTTTCTGACTGCACAGTTTTCATTAAGGAAGCTAATTTTATATCTCCTAAAGCCACTAATCTTTGAAAATGTAAAACTTTAGGAATCATGATTTGCAACACTCAGGTGTTTGCCACTCAGCAAACAAGATTATTTTTGTTGTTGGCCTTGAATTTCCTTTTATATTTCTCTAAATATATTTGTCTCATTTGTTATAATTTAGGCATGTCTTTCAGGAATAGGGTTTTGTTTTGCCTTATGCCTTTATTAGTGATTATTATGACATGATATCAATTGCAGGGTTGTGTTTATTTTCAATGTAAAGAAATCACAGAAAGCCATCAAGCTCAGGCAACCCATAATGTGAGCTTACAGCTGCAAATTTCTTATAACTTTAATTATGATCCTTTATGTTTTTCATCTTTTATCATCTTCCAGATGACATTGTCAAAACAATTAAGACTCTCATGACCTTAACCATTTGAAAATCCCATCATTGATCTGAAGAGGCTAACAAGTTACATCATTTATTCTCAGAGCAAGTAGAATGCTAGCTTTCCAGGCAACATATTGCAATTGTCTCTTGCCTTTTCACAGTCAATTTTAGGGATTACAGTAGTTAGCATTCTGCTAGTCTTCACTAAAGGTATAACTGTCTCTCATGAAAGAAAAAGTGTGCACTAACGTGGAAACTGTTGGATAGTTGTAAGGATTCTGAGGGTCAGGGAAACAAAATTCCAAATCCTTGCTAAAGCAAGCTGTTCTGATCTATTTACAATGAAATCTCTCCTCATTGTTTCCACTCAGCTCCAATCTTGTTACATATCCCTAAGCCAAATGCTTTATTGCTATGGGTAAGAAACCCTCATTTATAATGTGCATGTGTCCTGGTAGGAAGGAGAGAGCCTAACCTGGTCTGGCTGCAGGGGCCTCTGAAAGGTTGAAGTTTGTGGGGGCGGGGGAGGGTGTCTTTCCCAGAACATCTGGGGTTAGGGAAATCAAGGAGAGGTGCATCCTCAGGGAGATGGGAAGGGCTAAGGTCAGAACACCAAAGAAGGGAATAAACATGTCAACAGAAGATAAAGGTTTAGATGCTACTGTGGATAAAAGGGAGAAGGGAGCATGGGAGAGGAGGGTCAGAGGCCATGGGATGAGAAGTAAGTGAGTGGGTGGGCCTGGGAAAATTCTTGTAGGGAGCTATGACTTGCATCTGGATTTTTATTTGCTTTCCTTGTTATGTGCATGAGAGACCCAATCACATTTCCAACCGTGACCGTTGACCCTGATCAACTATGTCTTGGACTAGACAGCACATACCTACCTCCAGTGGTGAGCAAACTTTTGTTCATGGGAAATCATTTTAGAAAATAAAAATATTCTTTGGCCTCATGGTTCCCCATTCAAAATGAAAATCACTAAATGGAATTCATAGCAAAAATGCAAATGCTTACAACTTAGCTTACCTACTTTATTGAAGAGCATCAGTGAGAAAATCAGCACTGCTTTTTAATCACTGAAGTTAATATCTGGACTCAACTGAGAAATAGCTAACTGGGAGGCAGTCTTCTAATATTTCCTCCTGAAATGGGAGAGCAAGCCAGAGGCTCACTCACCATTTGTCCATTAGTCCTGGGTTTTATCACTCCTGGGTGCACCAGAAAGAGTGCTGAATATACCTTGAAATGGTTCCTGACTGGCTGCTATGGCAACAATGGTCTTCAGAGTTCTGGAAAGCAGGCCTAATTGAGAAGGTCATATTTGAGAAAACAGTTACAGGAATTAAGAAAATGAGCCATGAGGACATCTGTACAAGAACATCCCAGGCAGAGAGAATAGTAAATTGAAAGTCCTTGAGATAGAAGCTTTCTAGGTATGTTTTAGGAACCATAAGGAGGACAGTGGGATATAGTCCCTGGACATTATTTTATTTATTATTATTTTTTAAAATATATTTTATTGATTTTTTACAGAGAAGAAGGGAGAGAGATAGAGAGTTAGAAACATCAATGAGAGAGAAACATCGATCAGCTGCCTCCTGCACACTCCCTACTGGGGATGTGCCCGTAACCAAGGTACATGCCCTTGACCAGAATCGAACCTGGAACCTTTCAGTCCACAGGCCGATGCTCCATCCACTGAGCCAAACCGGTTAGGGCTCCTGAACATTATTTAGAGAAATGGGAGTTTTGCCAAGCAGTTTGGCCAAAGGCATTTTTCCATTGCTGTTATTGGCACCATCTATGGCCATGAGTGGGTTAGAAATGGAGCACTCAAATTCAATAGTGACATTTAAAATAAAGAGACATTATAAAGCTGGTTAAAGGCAGAGGCTTTATTTTAAAAGTTGTTCTATAAAAGACATTGTCAAGAAAATAAAAAGACAAAGCAAGACTAAGAAAATATATACAAGTCACATATATGATAAAGAATTTGTGCCTAAAACATTTAAAGTAACTCAACAATAAAGAGAACAAACCGATTTTTAAAAGGGAAAAATTTCTAGCCCTAGCCTATTTAGCTCACTAGTTAGAGTGTTGGCCTGTGGACTGAAAGGTGGTGGGTTTGATTCTGGTCAAGGGCACTTACCCCTGTTGCAGGCTAGATCCTGACCCAGGTCAGGGCATGTGCAGGGACAACCAATCAATATGTCTCTCTCACATCGATGTCTCTCTCTCTGTGTCTCTTCCCCCTCCCTTCCACTCTCTCTAAAAATAAATGGAAAAAATATCCTTGGGTGAGGATTAACAAAAAAATAAATAAAAATAATAAAAATAAAAGGGCAAAATTTCTGAGCACACACCTCAACAAAAAAGATATACAGATGGCCAATAACATGCAAATGAAAACAACTAGGAGACTCCACTATATACATACTAGGGGCCCAGTGCACGAATTCATGCACCTTGAAAGGAACTGTGAGCCATAAGGCTGTGGTGGGCACAGGCGCAGGTCTTGGCCCATCCTCTGTGCCCCCGCCGAGCCCCTCCCACTGCGGCCCCCAGTCCCCTGTCTGCCGGCAGCCCTGCTCCAACCGCGGCTGCTCCCATGCATTGATGGCACTGGCTCAGCTTGCACCCACTGATGGTGCAGAGTGATTGGGGCCAGCACAAGCAGAGGGTACGAGTGGGGCCAGCACCATCAGTGGGTGCAAGTG
>NW_005871088.1:5184488-5185590 GCF_000147115.1 Myotis lucifugus | reverse complement strand
CTCTGACTCAATGTGTCGTTATTAGAGTATATATGCAAATTAACTTACAGAGCTATCCTTTGAATCTCAGTGTGAATATTGGCCCAGGATACTATGCTTTTTCGATTAAATCCAGCACCATGAAAGTATGCAATATGTCCCCTTTCCCCCCCCCAATGATCAGGAGCAGGGCGAGGTCGAGAAGCCCTCAGGGGTGATCAGGGCTGGCAGCTGCCACTTGCACCCACTGATGGCGTCGAGTGATCAGGACCAGCACCAGGCACTGACAGTGGGTGTGAGCAGTGGCTCTGGCAGCAGCAGCAGGTGTGAGTGGGGGCTGCCGGCCCTGATCGCCCCTTGGGGCTTCTCCACCTCCCCCTGCTCCTGAGGGGCAATCAGGGCAGTAGCCGCCGTGGCGACCCAGCACTTACTGCCAAGGGGGCTGCAGATCAGGCCCAGAGAGAGGCCCGAAGAGAGAGGCAGGGTCTGATCCGCAGCCTCCATGGCAGCTGTTGATCAGCTGTTGCCTCTCTCTTTCTCTCCAGGCTCCACCAGCAGCCATGCCTCTGTTTCTCTCCAGGCCTCCACAGGGGTTGCTGATCAGCCCCGCCTCTCTGATCAGGCCTGGAAATAGGCCTGGAGATGCTGACTAGCATAGAAACTGACCAATCAGAACCTAATCTGGGTGAACTACAAAGGCAGAACCTAAGGTGGGAGCTGAGGAGGGATTTTCAGGGCAACAGCTGTTTGGTGTAAGGTGTAAGAAAGTGGTTCAATTTTTTAATGACCGATTTGGCAGTATAGTGCATATGGCTGGCTATCAGTCCAGATATACGGATTATGTGTTTTTGTCTGCCAAGAGCATCTCCTCCTGCTGAAAAAGGCTTCCCCCCTCCATTTAAGCAATCCTATCCTATATAATCTATCTATACTAATAAAAGGGTAACATGCTCATTAGACAGGGTTGACTGGCCATCTTCTGGATGTCCACCTTCTTTCCAGACAAACCCGTGGTGGTGGGGGCCCAAGGCAGAGGGGGAAGTTGGGGGCAAGATCAAGGCTGCCAGGGGGAGGGCCATTGGGGGCAAGATCAGTCCTGCAGGGGATGGCAGTTGGGGGTGAT
>NW_005871088.1:5181540-5184212 GCF_000147115.1 Myotis lucifugus | reverse complement strand
TGGTTAGAGGCCAAGAGGGGAGGGCAGTTGTGGGTGATCAGGTCAGGATGAGACGGCAGTTGTGGGTGATCAGGCTGATGGGGGGTGGGGCCGTTGGGGGTAAACAGACCAGCAGGGGGGCCAGTTGGGGGCGAGCAGGCCATCAGTGGAGGTCAGTTGGAGGTGATCAGGACAGTGGGGGGGGACAATTTGGAGTGAGCAGGCCAGCAGGGGGGCAGTTGGGGGCGAGCAGGCCAGTGGGGAGGGAAGGTGGGGGCGAGAAGGCCATTGGGGGGGCAAGAAGGCCGGCAAGGGGGGCAGTTGGGGGCAACCACACTGGCATAGGGGGCAGTTGCGGTGACAAGGCTGGGGGGGTATTTGGGGGCGAGCAGGAGGCAGTTGGGGGGCAAGCAGGCTGGCAGGCAGAGTGGTTAGGGGCAATCAGGCAGGCAGGTGAGTGGTTAGGAGCCAGCAGTCCTGTATTCTGAGAGGGATGTCCGACTGCCGGTTTAGACCCGATCCCTGTAAACCAGCAGTAGGACATCCTTCGAGGGGTCCCAGATTGGAGAGGGTGCAGGCTGGGCTGAGGGACACCCCCACCCCTGGGCATGAATTTCGTGCACCGGGCCGCTAGTATATATATAAAAGCCCAGTGACCAAACGGCAGAATGACCAGAACGACCAGAACGACCACTTGACCAGTCTCCATGATGTGCACTGACTACCAGGGGGCAGACACTCAATGCAGGAGCTGCCCCCTGGTGGTCAGTGTGCTCCCACAGTGGGAGTGCTGCTTGGCTGACTGGGATGAGCGGCTGCTCCCACAGCAGGAACAGTCGCTCAGAGGGCTGGTCCACAGCCTCTTGAATGACTGGGATGAGTGGTACTCCCACAGTGGGCCAATCCCCGCAGGCCACTGGGCCTCTAGTTAACAAACATAATACAAGAATAAACTCTGTTTTGCATATTCACAACTGTAAACCTACTTTTGCCCCACTCTGTAAAAGTAAAACCATCCACTACTTTTCCTTCTCTGTCTGACTTATTTCACTTAGCAAAATACCCTCTATGCCCATCCTTGTTGCAAATGGCAAGATTTTGTTATTTTTTTTAGGGTGGTGGGTCTATTGTGTATGATATTGTAGTGGTGCTTTTGGCTCTATGCATTTCTCAAGATCCAGAGAACTTTACAACACAAAGGATAAACTTTAATATACACAGATTTTAAAATAATCATTTTTGGAGTGGGATAATCCCAGGATGGAATGCAGACCATGACAGAAGAACCTAACTGCATTATAAATATTTGAAACCACCTCACTGAAGGGGATGGGGGAAAAGGTACTGGCATAAGTAACTTTGAAAATGACTGGAATTTTTAAGTCTAAATGAAAAACAATCTGCACATAAGCACTGAACTCTAGTTAATAAAGTTGTTTCTCATGGATGTAGAAATTAATGATTCTGATGTTTCTGCTCATGTATATTGAAATGGAACAACTAAGTGAATGGATGGCAGATGGTGGGACTCAGGATTATCACTATTGGAGTGGGAATTTAGATAAAAGGAGTAAGCTAAAATCATCCATGTGATACTGAATTGGAGTTGTAGGCATCAACTGAACTATTTTTTTTTTGCTTTATATAATATAGATGGTACATGTAGAGCTATTTTTAACATGTGTGTATATACATAGGAAAGGTATCATATTTCACTGTGCCTCCATTTCTTTATTCATAAAATGGAATAAGGAGAAATTTGACCAGAAGCGTCATTGTGAGAAAGGTCGGGAAGCAAATTAAATAGCATATATAATGCACTTGACTATGTTAGAAAGCACTCAATGAGTGTCAGGTATGGTCACAAGTAATGTGCTTCTGCTTCCTGGTGGGGAGGTAAGGGCTTGTGGGGTCATTGATGATCACCCAAGAAATGAGTCAAAGCAGGGAAGAGGGCCAGCCAGGAACACCTCCAGGAACCAAAGTATGGAGCCAGGAAAGGAAATGTAGTCAAAATGAGAATAAGATACATAGGTCAAATGGGGTATTCAAAAGGAGGCTGAGCTGTTGGCCAATCCACATATTTAGTTTCTCTCCATAGTCTTGCATATTGGAAGGCCACTTGTGTTTAAATGCTCACAGATGGGTGTGCCATGTGAGGCAAGCCCCTTAAGTTGGCACTTTGTCTCAATTGTCACTTCTCTCATTTGCTCCCTCTTTTATTTATTCTTTGATCTTTTGTCTGATTTGATCTGATGCCAACCTTTCCAGAAAGATGAAAATAAAGCCATGAAAATCTGATATTATGTTGCTTATTAATATTATTTGAAGGAAAGTATCATTGACAATATAGTATCAAGTTCTGTTTTGGGTAACAGTAGCCAGGTTCTCCAAATATATGGAGGCCAGGCTCCAAATTTGCATGTACAGAGTTACTCTTTGAAAATTAGCTCTACCAGTCTCTGCTTCATTAATTTTGTGGTGCTTACTTCATTAACTAATTTAGTTTTCACTTCATTTATTTGCCAAGAATCTCATTAACCTTTTCAATGCTAGTAGAAATTTCTCTTCCACATCTACATAATGAAAAGATGTGCTTGCATTCCCCTTTCCTTGCAGTCTTTCTTCTGCATTCTCATATGCATACCATATTAGATTTTGCAACTTGCTAAATATTTTGTGGGAAATATTTG
>NW_005871088.1:5123705-5181278 GCF_000147115.1 Myotis lucifugus | reverse complement strand
TGCTATTTTGAATTCATGCTGTGCTTACGATATACTAATAATGATTGTTATAGACACTATGCACCAAGCACAAAATACTAGCAGGAGGAAATCCCTTCACAAATCTAAACCTATTTTATAATGGGTGAAGGGAATTATAGCAAAGCTCAGAGTGTGCTCTTGAAGATGACAACGCAAACTGAGTTTTTCTATAAAGTAAATGATGCTGGATATGGCTAAAAAAGATAGAAAATAGGGTAATGTCAGTTGTACAAGTTCAGTTATCAGTATGAACTCTGCCTGTGGGACAATAGCCACCCTATGGAAAACACGTTGGTATTCTTAGCCATCAGAGGATTCAAGTTGCCTAAGAGCAAAAGGAGATCCCCCTTTATCTTATTACTGCACAGCTGGTGCTCTTCTTTGATAAAGAACTGAGCCAAAGGGGTGTCTTGAGACCTTTTTTGGCTGGTCTTTATTATTTAGACTTAATCAGTTATGCATAGGTTTTTTTTTTAAAGAACATTATTTTTTTTTTTCTGATGCAACCCATAGCCTGAAGCAAAGGCTCAACTTGGTACAAAGTTTCAATGAAATATTGTATATTTTAAGAAATTATTATGGCAATCCCCACATACAAGACTGGATGGATATGCCTAACTCAGAAGGGCCTTACCATTTGTAAAATAGCCCACTATAATGTGTTCCTCAGCAAGGATGGTACATATATGGGGGTACTCAATAAATTGCTGTGGAGCAAATGGAACTATTATAGAATGAAATTTGGTGTTTGTTATATATGTTATAGAAATTTAAACATTTAAAATGTTTTAGAAGAATTTTCATGCTGGCAGAATAAAGGAAAAGTAAGTGGCAACATAATAAATTTCTTTCCTGTATAACTGAGAGTCTGTGCTGAGGACAGCCTCTTAATTAATGTAAGTTGCTTCATTTCCTAGGTAAGTTTGATAATCACAAGTCAAGCATTCGTAATATAGCCAGGCTCATTCCATTTTTTTTTTTGGTTTAATACATTTCATAAATCAGAGGGACCTAATTAAGCCATAGTTAGCATTTGGACTAGGAGTATATTCACAAACACAGTGAGTTAATTAAACACAACAAATTTATTTGGTCACTTTTTTCCTGCTGTGACTAATATTTGACATTTGGTACATTAGTTATAAAAATTACAACCTACAAATTGTAACTACAAAATGAAAGGGCTGCTTATTCCTTTTTCTTTTTTAAAAACAATGCCCCAGATTTTTTCTCACTCTAAATGAGCATTATCCTTCAGACTAGTCATCTTGGTAAAAATACACTCATTCCAAAGTTTAGCAATTGGTAAAATATTTTATGGAACAATTCTCTTTATTCATTTATTCCATAAGTACACACTCACTGTCATCTTCAAGTGTACATTCTGAGCTTTGTTATAATTCCCTTCTCCCATTATAAATTAGGTTTAGATTTTGTGAAGGGATTTCCCCCTGCTAGTATTTAGTACCTGGTGCATAGTGTCTGTATAGGTTATTATTAGTATACTAGTGGCCCAGTGCATGAAATTCATGCACATTAAAAGGGAATTAATTAGAGGAAATATTTTAATATTGCTATTTTGTTTCCATCTCTCCATCCCAGTCTCTAACCAGTCTCTGTCTCTCTTTGTTTTTCTCAGCAGTCCTCCAGGCCTCCTTGCCTCCCTCTCTCCCTCTTCCTCTTTCCTGGCTGGGAGGGGGCTGGGCCAGTGGGGGCAGCTCCACCCTCTGCCCACCCTGTGGCCTTATTCTGAGAGAGGCTCCTGGAGCGAGCTTAGAGGGAGGGAAAGGGAGAAAAGGCTGTGAGCTGGTAAGTGCTGTGTGTGTCTGTGCGTGTGTGCAGTTGTGAATGAGTGTGAGTGCCAGGCACTGTCTCTTCTGGTGCCCCCCACAGAGAGGCCTGTACTGTGGGTGCTGTGGCAACCCAGGACTCACTGCTGTGTGGCACTGAGAAGAGAGACTTGGGACCCCATTGGAAGGCAGTTTGAAGATACTAGGAGACTCCAGAGGGGAGGGTACCCCTCTCCATCCCTGCCTGTGGCTTTGGCTCCCCTGCTCACTTCTGAGCACCACATGTGAGTTGGGGAGGGGTTGGTGAAACATTTCAGTTCCTGGCCCCCACAGGCCTCCCTTCCATCCAGGCCTCTTCAGGCCCAGTCTGTGTTGTTTCCATCTCTCCATCCCAATCTCTCCCAGTCTCTGTCTCTCTTTGTTTTTCTCAGCAGTCCTCCAGGCCTCCTTGCCTCCCGCTCTCCCTCTTCCTTTTTCCGGGCTGGGAGGGGATGGGGCCAATGGGGGCAGCTCCACCCTCTGCCCTCCCTGGGGCCTCATTCTGAGAGAGGCTCCTGGAGCGAGCTGGAAGGGAGGGAAAGAAAGGGAGAAAAGGCTGTGAGCTGGTGGGTGCTGTGTGTGTCTGTGCGTGTGTGCAGTTGTGAGTGTGAGTGCCAGCCCCACCTCCCCCAGCCCTGTCCCCACTGCCACAAGTCCCCACTCACCAGAGCCTGTTGCACATGCAGCCTGGGCATTAGGTCGAGCATTTGGTAGTTTTGGATGTGACGGACCCTGACTCTCTCTATATATAGATTATAGGCACACTGTGAATGCAAAAGAACAATATGACACAGTTCTGCTTTATGCCAGCCACTAAAACATGCCCTGGAGACAGTGGAGAATAAGGTCTGGCCTCTGATTTCTAAGTTGTCAGGCTAGTCTCATCAGAGAGTTGTGGTCCCCATAAGAAAATCACTTTGTTTAGTATTTTCTTTTACTTGCAAAATTCTCAACATCATTGTTTTTGTCCAGTAGCCTCCCTCCTGTGGATTTATAACCTTGGTGTCCCTGCCCACTGCTTAGGCTTCTAACATTTAAAACACTTTAAGGCAGTGGTTCTCAACCTTCTGGCCCTTTAAATACAGTTCCTCATGTTGTGACCCAACCATAAAATTATTTTCGTTGCTTCTTCATAACTGTAATGTTGCTACTGTTATGAATTGCAATGTAAATATCTGATATGCAGGATGGTCTTAGGTGACCCCTGTGAAAGGGTCGTTCGACTGCCAAAGGGGTCGCGACCCACAGGTTGAGAACCGCTGTAAACCGCTTCTGCCTGCCAGGCTGATCACTCCCTAACTGCTCTCCTGCCAGCCTGATTGACACCTAACTGCTCCCCTGCAGGCCTGGTCGCCCCCAATTGCCCTCCCCTGCTGGCCTGGTTGCCCCCAACTGCCCTCCTGAGCATGCCTGGTCCCCCCAAATGCCCTCCCCTGCAGGCCTGGTTGCCCCCAACTGCCCTCCCCTGCTGGCCATTTAGTGACAACGTTGGGGCGGCCATCTTGTGATGATGTAGGCATGGCCATCTTGTGGCAGCCATCTTGTGATGACGTGGGGCGGCCATCTTGTGGCAGCCATCTTGTGATGATGTGGGGGCAGCCGTCTTGTGATGATGCGAGGGCATGAGGGTCAATTTGCATATTACCTATTTATTATATAGGATATTAATCTTTGTTTAGTAATTTTGTCTATATATGGAACATGGTGAGTCTCTCCAATATCCAATCTCTGATAATTTTCTAATATCAATAGTTTTCTTCTATTATATCTTTGATTTTTGTTTCTAGTCCATTTGTTCACTATTTTCTTAGAAACACCTGGTACTAGTAGGTAGACTATGTGATCTACCTTCCACAATGCTTAATTTTTCTCTAATCTCCACAAAGCATTTTAGGTCTGTTTTTCCATTTATTTCTCTGCTTCAATTATTTCGTTTTCTGTGGTATAAAGTCTATTTACACCTTCTGATTCATTCATTCATCTTGACTATTACATTATTTGCTTGGCTTCATCAAAGGAACCTGGTATGGAAGCTGGTATTCATTTATATATTTTAAATTAATATTAAATATGCTTTTATTTCCACTTTGTTGTTGAGAAGTCTTATTTTTTCTGATTATTTCATAGCTATATTAAAGGTGATTTGGAAGAGGAATTTTCAGGTACCCTTGCTCATCTCTCTGTCTTCCTGGAAGATAAATGTATGCATTTAAACACAATATAAATGCTGAATTCTGGAAATTTTGTTAGCATATTTTATTTCATTTTTATTTTTTTAAATAAACTTCTTTTTTAAATATATTTTATTGATTTCTTTACAGAGAGGAAGGGAGAGGGATAGTTAGAAACATTGATGAGAGAGAAACATCAATCAGCTGCCTCCTGCATACCTCCTACTGGGGCTGTACCTGCAACCAAGGCACATGCCCTTGACTGGAATCAAACCTGGGACCCTTCAGTCTTCAGGCTAATGTTCTATCCACTGAGCCAAACCAGTTAGGGCTTGTTAGCATATTTTAAAAGTACCAGCGTGGATTTGCTGCATTAGTCATAACCTGAATAGGGCTCCCACATTCTGTAACTTTATGGCTAGTTCTTGCCTGTAAGTTATAGTACTGTATATTGTTGCCTTTGGATAGAAAATATACTGTTAAAACTCATTTATCTGATCCAAGTTCTTGAGTTTTTTTCTTATCCCCCTCCATGTCTCTTTCCCACTTCTCTTAGCATCACATGTAGTTGGGTTTAATACCCAAATTAAAATACTACTTGAAATTTTGATCATTTAATTTTCTTTTCCAAAATTAAAATAATTTCATTTGTTTTTCTGATCACAGTTAATGCATGTTCTTCCTGTAAGAACTCAAGCAATACTTCTTCTAAAGTGAAGTTCATACAAGGGATATTATATATGACTAGAGGCCTAGTGCACAAAATTTGTGCACTGGGGGTGTGTCCCTCAGCCCAGCCTGAACCCTCTCCAATCTGGGACCCCTCGGGGGATGCCTGACTGCCAGTTTAGGCCCAATCCCTGTGGACATCCCTCTCACAATCTGGGACTGCTGACTCCTAACTGCTCGCCTGCCTGCCAGCCTGATCACTCCCTAACTGTTCCTCTGCCAGCCTGATTGCCCCCAACTGCCCTCCCCTGCCAGCCCGATCGCCCACAACTGCCCTACCATGCAGGCCTGGTCCCTCCAACTGCCCTCCCCTGTTGGTCTGGTTGTCTCTAACTGCCCTCCCCTGTAGGCCGTAATATAGTGGCTTGTAATAGCATTCAGCTCTAACCTTGGAACTCCCTTTGGGAATTTTCAAAACTTATGTTTTTTGTTAGTATTCCTTTATTTTAAAAGAATAGCTTCCATGTCCCCCCCAACTGCCCTCCACTGCCAGCCTAGTCACCCCCAACTGCCCTCCCCTGCCACCTTGGTTGCCCCTAACTGCCCTCCCCTGCCAGCCTGGTCACCCCAAACTGCCCTCCCCTGCTGGCCCAATCGCCTCAACTATCCTCCCCTGCTGGCCTGTTTGCCACCAACTACCCTCCCCTGCTGGCCATCTTGTGGTGGCCATGTTGTGATGACATGGGGGTGGCCATCTTGTGATGACATGGGCATGGCCATCTTGTGACCACATGGGGTGGCCATCTTGTGACCACATGGGCATGGCCATCATGTGACCACATGGGGGAAGCCATCTTGTGACAACATGGTGGTGGCCATCTAGTGAGAACATGGGGCGGCCATCTTGTGAAGACATGGGGGCAGCCATCTTGTGACCACATGGGCTCAGCCATCTTGTGACCACATGGGGGTGGCTATCTTATGCCCACATGGGGGCGGCCAACTTGTGACCACATGGTGGTGGCCATCTTGTGCAAGGGTGTGATGGTCAATTTGCATATTACCTCTTTATTATATAGGATTATTATATAGGATATAGATGATGATGATTTGACTTCTTGGGAGGTAATGAAGAAACTAAGTTATGTTGCCTAGGAAAGAAGTAGTTAGGCATATAAGTGCTGTTGTTATTTATTTTATGAAGTATTTATAATATTTAGGCTCCTAGAATAAGTAGAAAGATAGTTTGCCTGATAATTTTCAAAAACTGTTAAATACTTAGAAAACCTAATTATGTAATGCTCATAAAGTATGTAGTTTTACTATTGATTTAAAACTAAAATGTTATACATGTTTCCAACTAGCTGGATGCCTGCATGTTTATGATAGAGGGAGCATTTAATGATGTTGGACAAACTGTAGTTCCAGACTCCAAAATACAGATGATGAATTGCAAATTCCTCCACTTGATCCCTATGGGTTATGGTTTCCTCCTTAAAAGCTGTATTTGAATGATATATAGTGGCTTGTAATAGCATTCGGCTCTAACCTTGGAACTCCCTTTGGGAATTTGCAAAACTTATGTTTTTTGTTAGTATTTCTTTATTTTAAAAGAATAGCTTTCATGTTCTTCTCTAAAGGACTATTATTTGGAGCAGCAATTAGCTGGGCAATTAATAAGTCCTTTTGGATATAAGTATATATATATGTATGCAGGTACCAATTTAAAAGTAAAATGTATATATAAATAATTCATATTATCAAGAAAAATAGAAGCTCACCTTTGGCAAAATGATATCTTGGTACCAACCAAGTGACTGAGGAATCCATTCTGATTTTATTTTTATTTTTAATGTAAATGCATACCTGTAGTTACCTGGTTGATTGTCATTTCCAAAGAGCATGAAATTCATCATGGGAATTTTGTTTCCATACTCATTCATTCCTTCATTCATCCATTAATTCATTGAGAACCTTGTTTACCCAGGAACTGTAATAACTTCTGGGTAAACAAAGACAGAAAGATTGAGAAGTGGTTTTGCTTTATGAGCTAGTAATACTCTAATGGAGACTGCAGATAATTACAACACAGTTTAGTAAGTACAAGAATAAAAATTGCTTCATGGTACCAGTAAAGCACATAATAAAGACATCTCACTCAGAATGATGGACTAGACCTTAAAGAGAATTTTTTTTTATTTTTTAACTTTTTTTTATTCCTTAAAATATTACAACGTGTAGTACATTTGTCTCCTTTTTTCCTCCTTGACCTTCCCCTAGCCTGCCCTACCCCCCCAGTGTCTTGTGTCCATTGGTTATGCTTATATGCATGCATACAAGTCCTTTGGTTGAACTCTTACCCCCACCGAACCTCCCCAGCATTCCTGCTGTAGTGTGACAGTCTGTTTAATGCTGCTCTGCCTCTGTATCTATTTTTGTTCATCAGTTTATAATGGTCTTTATTATCCATAAATGAGTGAGAACATGTGGTATTTTCCTTTCACTGACTGACTTATTTCACTTAGCATAATGCTCTCCAGTTCCATCCATGCTGTTGCAAATGGTAAGAATTCCTTCTTTTTTAACAACAGCATAGTATTCCATTGTGTAGATGTACCACAGTTTTCTAATCCATTCATCCGTTGATGGGCACTTAGGTTGTTTCCAAATCTTAGCTATGGTAAATTGTGCTGCTATGAACATAGGGGTGCATAAATCCTTTCTGACTGGTGTTTTTGGTTTCTTGGGATATATTCCTAGCAGTGGGATCAATGGGTCAAATGGGAGTTCCATTTTTAACTTTTTGAGGAAACTCCATACTGTCTTCCATAGTGGCTGCACTATTCTGCATTCCCACCAGCAGTGCACGAGTGTTCCTTTTTCTCTGCATCCTCTCCAGCACTTGTCGTTTTTTGATTTGTTGATGATAGCCATTCTGACAGGTGTGAGATGGTACCTCATTGTTGTTTTGATTTGCATCTCTCGGATGATTAGTGACTTTGAGCATGTTTTCATATGTCTCTTGGATTTCTGTATGTCCTCTTTTGAAAAGTGTCTATTTAGGTCCTTTGCCCATTTTTTGATTGGATTGTTTATCTTCCTTTTGTTAAGTTGTATGAGTTCCGTATAAATGTTGGAGATTAAACCCTTATCAGTGATAACATTGGCAAATATGTTCTCCCATGCAGTGGGCTTTCTTATTGTTTTGTTGATGGTTTCTCTTGCTGTGCAAAAGCTTTTTATTTTAATGTAGTCCCATTTGTTTATTTTCTCTTTAGTTTCCATTGCCCTAGGAGATGTATCGGTGGAGAAATTGCTTCGGCATATGTCTGAGATTTTGTTGCCTTTGGATTCCTCTAATATTTTTATGGTTTCCCATCTTACATTTAAGTCCTTTATCCATTTTGAGTTTATTTTTGTGTATGGTGTAAGTTGGTGGTCTAGTTTCATTTTTTTGCATGTATCTGTCCAATTTTCCCAGCACCATTTATTGAAGAGACTGTCTTGACTCCATTGTATGTTCTTGACTCCTTTGTCAAATATTAATTGAGCATATTGGTTCAGGTCAATATTTGGGTTCTCTATTCTATTCCATTGATCTATATGTCTGTTCTTGTGCCAGTACCAGGCAGTTTTGAGAACAGTGGCTTTGTAATACAGCTTGATATCTGGTATTGAGATCCCACCTACTTTGTTCTTCTTTTTCAGAATCGCTGCAGCTATTCGA
This sequence comes from Myotis lucifugus, assembly GCF_000147115.1. Taxonomy (NCBI): domain Eukaryota; kingdom Metazoa; phylum Chordata; class Mammalia; order Chiroptera; family Vespertilionidae; genus Myotis; species Myotis lucifugus. The sequence goes on along the minus strand of NW_005871088.1, from coordinate 5,172,861 downwards.
GGTCTTTTTTTATTCCAGATGAATTTTTGGAGAGTTCTGTGAAATATGTCGTTGGTGTTTTAATGGGGAGTGCATTGAATTTATAGATTGCTTTGGGTAGTATGGACTTTTTAATGATGTTGATTCTACAAATCCATGAACATGGCATGTTCTTCCATCTGTTTATGTCTTCCTCTATCTCTTTTTTCAACATCGTATAGTTTTCTGAGTAGAGGTCTTTTACATCTTTAGTTAAGTTTATTCCTAGGTATCTTAATTTTTTTGGTGTGATGGTAAATGGGATTGCTTTTTTAGTCTCTCTTTCTGTAAGTTCATTATTGGTGTATAGAACTGCCAGATTTCTTGGCATTAATTTTGTATCCTGCTACGTTGCCGATTTCATTTATTAAGTCTAATAGTTTTTTGATGGAGTCTTTAGGGTTTTTTATGTATAATATCATGTCATCTGCAAATAAGGACAGTTTTACTTCTTCATTTCCAATTTGGATGCCTTTTATTTCTTCTTCTTGTCTAATCACAATAGCTAATACTTCCAGTACTATGTCGAACAGGAGTGGTGAGAGTGGGCATCCATGTCTTGTTCCTGTTCTTACGGGAAATGGTTTTAGTTTTTGCCCATTGAGTATGATGTTGGCTGTGGATTTGTCATATATGGATTTTATTATGTTGAGGTATGAACCTTCTATTCCCACTTTGCTGAGAGTTTTTATCAAAAATGGGTGTTGGATTTTGTCAAATGCTTTTTCTGCATCAATTGATATGACTGTGTGATTTTTATCTCTCAATTTGTTTATGTGATGTATTATGTTTATTGATTAGCGGATATTGTACCATCCTTGCATCCCTGGGAAAAATCCTACTTGATCATGGTGTATGATCTTTCTGATGTACTGCTGGATCCGATTTGCTAGGATTTTGTTGAGGATTTTGGCATCTATGTTCATGAGGGATATTGGCCTGTAATTCTCTTTCATTGTGTTGTCTTTATCTGGTTTTGGTATTACGGTGATGCTGGATTCATAGAATGAGCTTGGAAGTGTTCCTTCCTCTTGAATTTTTTGGACTAGTCTGAGGAGGATAGGTTTTAGTTCTTCCTTGAATGTTTGGTAAAACTCCCCTGTGGAGACGTCTGGCCCAGGGCTTTTGTTGGCTGGAAGGTTTTTGATTACTTCTTCAATTTCTTCCATAGTTATTGGCTTATTGAGATTTTTAGATTCTTCCTGATTAAGTTTTGGATGGTTGTATTTTTCTAGGAATATGTCCATTTCCTCCAGGTTGTCTAGTTTGTTGGAGTAGAGTTGTTCATAGTATTTTTTAACAATCCTTCGTATTTCTGTGGGGTCTGTTGTTATTTCTCCTCTTTCACTTCTGATTTTGTTTATTTGGGTTCTCTCTCCTTGTTTCTTGGCGAGCCTGGCTAGAGGTTTGTCAATCTTGTTTATCCTTTCAAGGAACCAGCTCTTGGTTTTGTTGATATTTTATATTGTTTTTTTCTTTTGTCTCTATGTTGTTTAACTCTACTCTGATCTTTATTATTTCCTTCCTTCTGCTTACACTGGGCCTTTCTTGTTGCTTTCTTTCTAACTCTTTGAGTTGTAGGGTTAGGTGATTTATTATCATTGTTTCTTGTTTTTTGCAGAAGGCTTATAGAGCTATGAACTTCCCTCTCAAGACTACTTTTCCTGTGTCCCATAGGTTTTGTATTGTTGTGTTTTCATTGTCGTTTGTTGCGATGATGTTTTTTATTTCTTCTTTGATCTCTCTGGTAACCCAGTCATTGTTTAATAGCACAGCTATTTAGTCTCCATGTGTTTGATTTTTTTGGATTGTTTTTATTGTAGTTGATTTCCAGTTTTATGCCATTGTGATCTCAGGAGATGCTTGATATGATTTCTATCTTCTTGAATTTGAAGAGACTTTGCCTGTGACCCGATATATGGTCTATCTTTGAAAATGACCCATGTGCACTTGAGAAGAATGTATATTCTGTGGCTTTGGGGTGAAATGTTCTGAAGATGTCAATTAATTCCATATGATCTAGTGAGTCATTTAGGATTGATGTTTCTTTGCTGATTTTTTGTTTAGAGGATTTGTCCAATGGTGATAGTGGGGTATTAACGTCCCCTACTATGATTGTATTGCTGTCAATCTCTCCCTTGTTCTCCTCCAGAAGTTTTCTTATGTATTTTGGTGCTCCTATATTGGGTGCGTATATGTTTACCAGAGTTATTTCTTCTTGTTGGATTGCTCCCTTTAGTATTATGAAGTGGCCTTCCTTATCTCTTTTTATGTCCTTCACTTTGAGATCTAATTTGTCAGATATAAGTATTGCTACCACGGCTTTTTTTTTTTCATTTCCATTTGCCTGAAAAACCTTTTTCCATCCCTTCACCATCAGTCTGTGTACATCCTTTTTTCTGAGGTGGGTTTCCTGTAGACAGCAGATATATGGGTCATGTTTTGTTATCCACTCTGTTACCCTACGTCTTTTGATTGGGGCATTTAATCCATTTACATTTAAAGTTATTATTGATAGATACTTGTTTGTCTCCATTTTTATTCTTTACCCCTGTGTTCCTTCTTCGTTTCCTATTTTTTCTTTTTATAGCAGACCCTTTAGCATTTCTTGCATTGCTGGTTTGGTGGTAATAAACTCCCTTAGTCCTTTTATGTTTGTGAAGCTCCTGATTTCACCCTCAATTTTGATTGATAGCCTTGCTGGGTACAGTATTCTTGGATTCAGACCCTTCCTTTGCATGAGTTTGTATATTTTATTCCATTTCCTTCTTGCCTGATGTGTTTCTGTTGAGAAATCAGTTGCTAGTCTGATGGGGGATCCTTTGTAGGTAACTTTCTATCTCTCTCTGGCCACTTTTAAGATTCTTGCTTTGTCATTGGTGTTTGCCAATTTAATTATAATGTGCCTTGGCGTCGGTCTTTTGGGGTTCATTTTGTTTGGGACTCTGTGAGCTTCTTGGATTTGTGTGAGTTTTTTCTTCCCTTTATCAGGGAAGTTTTCTGTCATTATTTTTTCTAACAGGTTTTCTATTCCTTGCTCAGTTTCCTCTCCTTCTGGCACCCCTATTATGTGGATGTTGTTTCATTTGGTGTTGTCCCAACGTTCTCTTAGGCTCTCCTCCTGCTTTTTAATTTTTTTTTCTAGAAGCTGCTCTGCTTGGGTATTTGTTCCTACCTTGTCTTCTAGCTCACTGATGTGGTCCTCTGCTTCTTCTAGTCTACTGTTGATGCTTTATATTGAGTTCTTTATAGCAGTGATGTCATTTTTCATTTCTTCTTGGTTCTTCTTCATTTCCTCTTGGTTTTTACACATATTGTTGAATTTGTCTTCCATACTTTTCATCCACCTTATGACCATTTCTCTGAATTCTTTCTCTGACAGGTTGCTTGCCTCCATAGCCTTCATTTCGTTTACTTCGTTTTCTGTTGATGCCTGTTTTTATTTCATATGCGGGCTGTTTCTTTGTCTCCCCATGATCTCTCTTCTCTGGGTGTTTGGTTATGTAGTTCTCTCTCTGCTGTGTTGATTTAAAGGCTCAAAATACAACACAATAAGGCACAACGCACAAGGCACTGAGCACAAATGTATTCACGATACTAATAACCCCAAATAAAGGTGACCACCAGAGCAAAGAGAATTAGGGTATAAGGAAGAAATAAGAGAAAAAGAAAAAAAGAGAAAAAGAAAAAAAATGAAATTGGGAAAAGGAAAAAAAAGTAAGAGACAAAAGAAAGGGAATGAAATTGAAGAGGGGAAGAAACTATTTATACGGGGAGAAAACTCCAATAGAACAGCCACTAATCCCAACAAATTCCAGCAACAGATACCTAGAGATGAATGCAAACTACAAACAACAACTAATATCAAGTGAGGCGAGGGAAAACAGAAGCAAAAAAAATAACCAGAAAAAAAATATGGACTTAGAGCAGGGGATTGGAAATTAGATATATAAGTAGGGTGAAATTTTAACAGGGGGTAAAAAGAAGGAATAGGGAAAATCTAAAGCAGGAATAGGGTAAGAGAAACAGGACAACAAAAGGGGAAAAGTGAGGAAGAGAGTTTTGGCATAAAGGTATAGTTGAGATAGAGTAAAATGATGCTAAAGGAAAGATGAAAATAGAATGTAGAACACTAATCCCAAAATAAAATAAAGAGAAAATAAAATGACACTTTAAAAAAAGGTAAAATGGTAGTAGTAATAATACTGGCTAAAAATAAAAATGTAGTAATTAAAAAGGTAAAATCAGTTGATGAAAAAAGAATAAAAAATTAGTTTCTTAAGTAAAAGTTGAAAAAATAAAAATGTGCAGTAGTGAAGGTCCTTCACTTCCTCTACTCTTCTGTTTGGCATGCCTTAGTCCTGTCAGGTATTCAGGAGAGTGTTGAAGTTCCCTGTAATACACTGTTCCTCTGTGTTGTAAACCACAGTCCTGATTTTAAAGTAGGCCGTATTTGTTTCCCAGACTGCCTTTATTTGTGTTTACAGAAGAGTCAGTTTGTGGTTCAGCCCCTGAGTGGCAGTGTTTCTGGATTGACCTCCGAGGCTATAAGTCCTCTCTAGCCAGTAGTTAGGTTTTGTTTTCCCTATCACACTTAATGCTGGTTTGGGAGAGTCAACTGCTCCAGAGCTGGTTCCTTGATCATTACTCCCCACTCTGATTCCCAGGTTCCACAAAAACAACTTTCCCCTGCAGTCTCTGTGAGTGACCCCAATTGGGCGATCCTATGTATTGGGTTTAATAATCAAACACAAAGATTTAAGGGGGGAAAAAAAGAGCCTGAGTAGGTGCGCAAGCTCGCTACCCTCCACCATCCAGCTCTGTGCGCAATTCTCCCAAAGTCTCTTCTGCACATCCTCTCTCCCCTGGCACTAAGCAGCCGGCACAGTGGCAAAATCCGAGGCTGCCTTTTTGCACCCAGTCCAACTATGGGCTGATTTTTAGAGTTCCCTTCTGTCAGCAGCCCTGCAGGACCCCTTCCACACTCATGGATCACGCTGGCCCCAATGGCAGCGGACTTTGTGGGGCGCAGAATTCCCCTGTGCGCATTCCTCTCTCCAACCTGAATTACAAACCACACCTTTATCTAGGCGAAATCTGACCTTTCAGTGAGGAGGAGCAGGGCTCGTCTGAGTTCAAGTATTTGCACTGCTTGAGATCCTGTGTTCCTGGGTTCATAGCTAGTCCTTGGGAGCCATGGTTGCAGGGTCTCTGGATTTATACCCTTCTGATAACAGCCACTCAAGACGGCATGGTCTCCGCAGCTGAGCCGGCCACTCCAGGAGAGATTTCACCAGCAGTGGAGGCTGCCCGGTTAGGGGAGCCCGATCCGGCAGTCTCCAACAGTCCCCCTTCTCTGGGAGTCCTCTGCCTTTTTCGGCTGCAAACTGTCTCCCAGCTGAATTTCCTCTGCCAATTCGGGCTGGATGTTACTCATTTCAGCTGCTCACCCTATCTGCTCCGGGACAAGGCACGGGAAACGTCCGTCTATACCGCCACCATTTTGTCTCTCAAAGATAATTTTTAACAATGATAACCATTGGCCGAGTTTGTATTATAAGGACGATACCATGCTGAGTTTTGAGTATTCAAGTAATATATAACCTCAAGTCTCTTATTAAGATCAAGTTGATGAGAAGATTTACATGTCTAGGAAATAATAAATACATCTAGTATACAGGACTCTTACAGGGTATATAAGGAAATAAAGGTAAAGAGGTAGTTTTGGGCCACATTGTACAGAGTCCTGTTACACTAAGAGTTCTTACACTTTATTCAATATATTAGCTAGTGGAAAGTTGTTAAGAAGGGATGAATGTGAATGCCTAACTTCCATGCTTTAATACAAGGGTTCAAAGAATCAAGGGGTTGTGCCTCCCTTGCTTATTACTGTCAGCCCAGAGCCCAACACAGTACTTAGCACACAGTATGTACTCAATATATGCTTGTTGGCTAACTGCCTATATTTAAAATGCTATCTTAGGAAGATGAGTCTGGCTGTTTTTGATAGCATATATTGAGTGACTAGAACCAGGAAAACCAGTTTGGCTGCTCTTGTGTAAAGTAATGAAGACCTGGACTTTAGTGGGATTATTGGAAATAGAATGAGGAAATGATTGCAAGGAAGAAATGGATAGTATTTTATTGCTGGATAGGTTAATGGCCAAAGGAAATGGAGGAAGCGGGGTAACAGCAAAGGTTTTTGAGAGGGTAACAGAAAAGCACTCTTGGAAACAATAGAGAGGAAGCTAATTTTGGAAGAAAAATTATGAGTATGGACTTTAAAATTGCAAAGACATAGTTTTGTACACTAGTCCAGAAGTTTTCAACTAATCTTCAATAAACTGGTCATGGAGATAATAGGTAACTTATTTTGTCTGTTCTCCTACCATAAAGTGGTTATGTCTAAGCCATCAGTTATAAGAGTGGTCTTATGCCCAGGTCATAGCATTTTCCACACACATGGAAGTAAGCAGAAAGGCCACTTTGCCTTCCAAGATTGAAAGTTTTAAAATATGCAGTAAACTAATATTAGATGACAGTGAAAGTGACTCCCACACCTATTTAATAATAATAATAATAATAATAATAATAATAATAATAATAAAATTACACAGGATATTGAAATACTATCTTTTGTAATTCAGTACTGCAATTTCTAAGTCCATTTCCATTAACTAGCATAATAAGAAAAAAAAATGATATGTATGTCCTTACAGAGAACAAGCAGTTGAATAGTGTTTAAAAACAGATAATACAAAGACAATAACAATTTGCTAAGGCAATAAGTCACAACTTTGATTATGTAAAAAATCAAGTGGAGTGTAGTGAATTTGAGGTCAACTATTCAAACAAGTCATCAGGCGGAAAATAAGAAAAGTGACAAAGAGCTAAATATGCATGAAACTGCTATTGAAGTTTAATGAAAAAATGGGGCTCTTGTCAGCTAGCTGAGTACTTAACAATGTTAACACCACTACAAACAAGTTGTAGTTTATTGCTTCAGTTTCCTGTGTACTGGCAAGAGAATTAACAAGACATGCATTAAAATCTTTGATTTCAATCAAATTAGGTGCCTAACAGGGTGATGAAAAAACACTTGTTCTCTAAAGGAATACAAGGCTATCAGGCTCTTGTTACATTTTGCATTGGATCATTGGAAGAATTAATGATTTAACAGTTACACTGTAAGGTAACTCTTACTCCCTTTTGTACAAGAGCTGTTATGTAGTAGGTGATTTAAAGGAATAATATGCAGAGTTAGGAATCACAGGAAACTGAATATCTGTATATGAATTCAGAAAGAAGGGTTAAGTAACAAAGCCTTTGTGAATATCACTATTTAGAATGTAAAGTACTATCAAAGTAGACTTTGGGAAGGTGAACTTATGTAGTTTTTCAACAGATTTAATGGAAGATCTCCAAGCATGTAAATGACTAATTTGGAATCTCTTGGTCAAATGGAAACTTTCTTCTTCAAGAGCTTTCTCAGCACAGTATAGATGATAATTGTCACTGTTATGCTGAAGCATCTACCTTTTGTGGTTTGTAAAGCAGGAAGAGAAAAAGGTTTGACTCATTACAAGATAGAGCACTCATATGGTCTCATCAGAAAAGAGTATATGAGATCCAAGATGGCTGCCGATGGGACTGCAGGCTGCTAGATAGTGTGAGAGTGAGAGAATGAAAGGAGAGTGTGTGGACGTGCAGGGAGTGTCAGTATTTGTGAGTGAGGGATACCTATACTCCAAAGGATTGTTGGGGAATGGGGAACTGGCCCCCTGTGACTGGGCAGCCTCTACTTCGGCTGAAATCTCTCCCAGAGTGCCTGGCTCTTCCGCAGAGGCTGCACCATCTTGAAGGGGAGACGGCTGTGATCTGAGACTGACTGTGATCATAATTCCAGCCTTACATTCAACCGGGGAGATCTCAGAAGCCTCCGGGGACCTTACAACCACAATGCCCAGGGACCAGTTACCTCAGCTGTGAATCCATGAATGCTAGAACTCAAAACTCCCTGACCATGGGCACCTGGGAGGTCTGCTCAGGGGGAGACAAACATGCGAATTTGAGGACAGACCCTGCACCTCACAGAGCAGCAGGAACAGCTGAATCAAAGAGCACCCACCCAACACTGGCGAATTAAGCACAGCTGGAATTACCTAAAGAAAGTCAACAGAGGTGAGAGAAAGCTACATAATCAGAAACCCTGAGAGGAGCGATCATGGGAAGACAAAGAAACAGCCCACATATGAAAATAAAGGAGGAATCACCAGAAAAGAAAGTAAATGAAATGGAGGCAAGAAATATGACTGAGAAAGAATTCAGAGCAATGGTCATAAGGTCGCTGAAAAGGATGGAAGACAAATTCAACAATATGTGTAATAACCAAGAGGAAATGAATAAGAACCAAGAAAAAATGAAAAATGACATAGCTGCAATAAAGAACTCAATATAAAGCATCAACAGTAGACTAGAAGAAGCAGAGGACTGCATAAGTGAGCTAGAAGATAAGGTAGGAAAAAATACCCAAGCAGAACAGCATCTAGAAAAAAAAAAACTTAAAAAACAGGAGGAGAGCCTAAGGGAACTTTGGGACAACATTAAACAAAACAACATCTGCATAATAGGGGAGCCAGAAGGAGAAGAAACTGAGCAAGGAATAGAAAACCTGTTTGAAGAAATAATGACCGAAAACTTCCCTGATATCGGGAAGAAAAAAACTCATACAAGTCCAAGAATCTCAGAGTCCCAAACAAGATGAACCCTAAAAGATCAACACCAAGACACATTATAATTAAATTGACAAATACCAATGACAAATAAGAATCTTAAAGGCTGCCAGAGAGAGACAGAAAGTTACCTACAAAGGATCCCCCATCAGGCTATCAATTGATTTCTCAACAGAAACACATCAGGCCAGAAAGGAATGGAAAGAAAAATACAAATTCATGCAAAGCAAGGCTCTGAATCCAAGAATACTGAACCCAGCAAGGTTATCAATAAAAATTGAGGGTGAAATCAGGAGCTTCACAGACAAAAAAGGACTAAGGGAGTTTATTACCACCAAACCAGCAGTGCAAGAAATGGTAAAGGGTCTGCTATAAAAAGAAAAAAAAATAGGAAGGGAAGAAGGAACACAGGGGTAAAGAATAAAAATGGCAACAAACAAATACATATAATAACTTTAAATGTGAATGGATTAAATGCCCCAATTAAAAAAAAACAAACATAGGGTAGCGGAATGGATAACAAAACATGACCCATATATCTGCTGTTTATAGGAGACTCACCTTAGAACAAAGGACTCACACCGACTGATGATGAAGGGATGGAAAAAGGTTTTTCAGGCGAAAGGAAATAAAAAAAAGCTGGGGTAGCAATACTTATATCCAACAAATTAGACCTCAAAGTGAAGGCCATAACAAGAGATAAGGAAGGCCACTTCATAAGACTAAAGGGAGCAATTCAACAGGAAGATATAACTCTGGTAAACATATATGCACCCAATACAGGAGCACCCAAATACATAAAAAAAACTTCTGGAGAATATCAAGGGAGAGATTGACAGCAATACTGTCATAGTAGGGGACTTTTATACCCTACTAACACCACTGGACAAATTCTCAAAACAATCAGCAAAGAAACAGCAATCCTAAATTACTCACTAGATCAGATGGAATTAATTGACATCTTCAGAGCATTCCACTCCAATGCCACAGAATATACATTCTTCTCAAGTGCACATGGGTCATTTTGAAAGATAGACCACATATTGGGGCACAGGCAAAGTCTCTTCGAATTCAAGAAGATAGAAATCATATCAAGCATCTTCTCAGATCACAATGGCATTAAATTAGAAATAAACTACAATAAAAACACTCAAAAACATTCAAATACCTGGAGGCTCAATAGCATGCTTTTAAACAATGATTGGGTTTCCAAAGAGATCAAAGAAGAAATAAAAAGCATCATGGCAAAAAATGACAATGAAAACACAACAATCTAAAATCTATGGGACACAGAAAAAGCAGTCTTGAGTGGGAAGTTCATAGCTCCACAGGCCTATCTCAAAAAAACAAGAAAAGAGAGTAACAAATTATCTCACCCTACAACTCAAAGTTAGAAAAAGAGCAAGAAAATCCCAGCATAAGCAGAAGGAAGGAAATAATAAAGATCAGAGTGGAGATAAATGACATAGAGACAAAAATACAATACAAAAGATCAACAAAACCAAGAGCGGGTGCTTTGAAAGGGTAAACAAGATTGATGAACCTCTAGCCAGGTTCACCAAGAAGCAAAGAGAGAGGACCCAAATAAGCCAAATCAGAAATGAAAGTGGAAAAGTAACAACCGATCCCACAGAAATACAAACGATTATGAAAAAATAATATGCACAACTCTATTCCAACAAAATGGACAAACTAGATGAAATGGACATATTCTTAGAAAAATACAAGCTCCAAAAACTCAATCAAGAAGAATAAAAAAACCTGAATAGGCCAATAACTACTGAAGAAATTGTAGCAGACTTAAAAAAATCTTCAAGCAAACCAAAACCCTGGTCTGGATGGCTTTATAGGGGAGTTCTACCAAGCATTCAAAGAAGAATTAAAACCTATCATCTTCAGACTATTTCAAAAAATTCAAGAGGAAGGCACACTTCCAAGCTCTTTCTATGAAGCCAGAATTACTCTAATTTCAAAACTAAATAAAGGCACCACAAAAAAAAGTACAGGCCAATATCCTTGATGAACATAGATGCTAAAATCCTCAACAAAATTCTGGCAAATCGAATTCAGCATTACATTAGAAAGATAATACACCATAACCAAGTTGGATTTATTCTGGGGATGCAAGGATGGTTCAATATCCACAAATCAAGCAAATCAATAAATGTGATACATCACATAAACAAACGGAGACAAAGACCACATAATCATATTAATCAATGCAGAAAAAGCATTTGACAAAATCCAATACCCTTTCTGGATAAAAGCTCTCAACAAAGTGGGAATCGACGGATCATACCAAACATAATAAAAGCCTTATACAACAAACCTACAGCCAACATCATACTCAATGGGCAAAAGTTAAACTCATTTCCCCTAAGAATGGGAACAAGACAGGGAAGCCCACTTTCACCACTCCTGTTCGATATAGTACTGGAAGTGCTACCCATAGCGATCAGACATGAAGAAGAAATAAAAGGCATCCAAATTGGAAAAGAAGTAAAACTGTCATTATTCACAGGTCACGTGATGCTATACATAAAAAACCCCAAAGATTCCATCAAAAAACTAATGGACCTAATAAGTGAATTTGGATAAGTAACAGGATACAAAATTAACACCGAGAAATCTATATCCTTTTTATACACTAACCATAGGCCCGATGCACGAAATTTATGCAAAGGTCTTGGCCCTCACAGCCCCGGCTTTATCCAGAAGGACTTCCAGAAGGTCGTTCAGCTGTCCAGTCTAATTAGCATATTATGTTTTATTATTATAGACAATGAACTCACAGAAAGAGAATTGAAAAAAAAAACAATTCCATTTACGATTACACCAAAAAATTAAGATACCTAGGAATAAACTTAACTAAAGAGGTAAAAGACCTGTAGTCGGAAAACTACAGGACATTGAAAAAAGAGAGGAAGACATGAACAAATGGAAGAATATACCATGTTCATGAATTGGGAGAATCAACATCATTCAAATGTCCATACTACCCAAAGCAATCTATAAATTCAACACAAATACCCATTAAAATGCCAAAGGCATTCTTCAAAGACCTAGAACAAACTCTCCAAAAATTCATCTGGGATAAAAAAAAACAAAGACCCCGAATAGCTGCAGCAATCTTGAGAAAGAAGAACAATGTTGGAGGGATCACAATACCAGATATCAAGCTATACTACAAAGCCACTGTTCTCAAAACTGCCTGGTACTGGCACCAGAACAGATATATAGAACAGTGGAAGAGAACAGAGAACCCAGAGATCGACACAAGCCAGTATGCTCAATTAATATTTGATAAAGGAGGCAAGAGCATACAATGTAGACAAGACAGTCTGTTCAATAAAATGGTGTTGGGAAAACTGGACTGATACTTGCAAAAACTGCAACTTACACCATATACAAAATACTTGCAACTTACACCAGACATAACACTAAACTCAAAATGGATAAAGTACTTAAATGTAAGATGGGAATCCATAAAAATCTTAGAAGAATCAATAGGCAGCAAAATAGCAGACATTTGTTGTAGCAATATCTTTACCGATACAGCTCCTAGGGCAATGGAAACTAAAGAGAAAATAAACAAATGGGACTACATCAAAATAAAAAGCTTTTGCACAGCAAAAGAAACCATCAACAACAGAAAAAAAAAACACAAGAAAGCCCACTGCATGGCAGAACATATTTGCCAATGTTATTTCCAATAAGGGTTTAATGTCCAACATTTACAGTGAACTCATACAACTTAACAAAAGGAAGATAAATAATCCAATAAAAAAATGCGCAAAGGACCTAAATAGATACTTTTCAAAAGAGAACATTCAGAAAGCCAAGAGACACATGAAAGCATGCTCCAAGTCACTAATCATCCAAGATATGCAAATCAAAACAACAGTGAGGTATCACCTCACACCTGTCAGAATGGCTATCATCAACAAATCAACAAATGGCAAGTGCTGGAGAGGATGCAGAGAAAAAGGAACCCTCTTGCACTGCTGGTGGAAATGCAGACTGGTGCAGCCACTGTGGAAAACAGTATGGCATTTCCTCAAAACATTAAAAATGGAACTGCCATTTGACCCAGTAATACCACTTCTAGGAATATAGCCCAAGAAACCAGAAACACCAATCAGAAAGAATATATGCACCCCTATGTTCATAGCAGCACAATTTACAATACCTAAGATCTGGAAATAGCCTAAATGCCCATCAGCAGATGAGTGGATTAGAAAATTATGGTACATCTACACAATGGAATACTACTATGCTGTAAAAAAGAATGAATTATTACCATTTGCAACAACATGGATGGAACTGGAGAGCATTATGCTAAGTGAAATAAGCCAGTCAATGAAAAAAAAATACCACATGATCTCACTCATTTATGGATAATAAAGAACATTATAAACTGATGAACAAAAATAGATAACAGTGGCAGAGCAGTATCGAACAGACTGTCAAACTACAGCGGGAAGGCTGGGGAAGGTTGGCTGGGGGTGGGGATAACAGATCAACCGAAGGACTTGTATGCATGCATATAAGCATAACCAATGGACGCGTGATACTGGGGATAGGGGAGACCGGGGGAAAGTCAATGGGGAAAAAAGGTACTTATATACTTATCTTTGTAATACTTTAAGCAATAAAATAAAATTTAAAAAAAGAAAAAAAGAGGTATATGATCAAGAGTTGAGAATAATAAACTGATTGATGAGGGATGAAATTGTTGCTGAGCAAGTATAGCTTCAGCATCTTCAGTGAAAATATTCTTATTGTGCCCTCAAATCAACTGAATATCACCTAACCATAGTATATGTAGAAAAAAAAACAACCCACCAGATTATGTTTGTCCAAATAATTTTCCCTTATAGAATATGGGAGGCCTCTCTTAATTTGCAAATTTATATTTTCTCCAAAAGGTTTATGTGGTTTGATTCTTCTATAGGACTCAAAGTTACAGATTCATCGAATCATGAATTGTTAAACCTTAAAGGCTAGTGGTTTAAAATGTTTAGCAGAAGAATTCTTTGTAAAACAGAATCATATGTGAAAGCCCATTATATATATGGATTAAAGCAGAGTTGCCTTAGGAAAAATGGGGAAGGAAACTGGACCCATTAGCTGTTCCTCCAATTGTTCAACAACCACCCCCAAGGCATTTTAGTGGAGCCCTAATATAGCAGGCGTGATTAGAAAACACATCAGTTTCATAGCTGATATGACTAAGGCTCAGACAAGTGAAAAGACTTGGCCAATGTCATACAACCAACGACTCTGAGGTAGCATTTAGCACCAGGCCTCCTAGATTGGGCTAGAATTAAGATGTTAACAGCCCACCTGCTGGGTGGTGAAAAAGTGGATTATTACTTCAGGCCTCTTAAACTATCACTTTGTGGTAACTTTCAGAAATAATTAACACAAAGAGGAACATTGCATTAATTTCTGTCCATTAAACAGATGCTTTAGGAGTAAAAGGCAAACAGCTTTTGTCTAGTGCTTTGTTGCTCTAAATCAGGGGTCCTCAAACTTTTTAAACAGGGGGCCAGTTCACTGTCCCTCAGACCGTTGGAGGGCCGGACTATAGTTTAAAAAATACTATGAACAAATTCCTATGCACACTGCACATATCTTATTTTGAAGTAAAAAAACAAAATGGAAACAAATACAATATTTGTATTTGCATGTGGCCCGCGGGCCGTAGTTTGAGGACCCCTGCTCTAAATTCTGTGGAGGAAAGAAAGGAAAAGGTTAGTTACAGTCATTAGGAAGGCTTCCTACAAAAGCTGAAGTTGCTTGGGAAATTACAGAACCATTGAGTAGATATATCAAGTATAAAAGGGAGATATAATAATAGAAAAGTAGTTATGCACCTAAGTCCTGAAATGTAGTATTATATCCATCCTGAGAGGTAATCACTCTTGTCATTACTAAACTCTGCAATCACTCAGTCTAGCGTGATAGATGGCTTCAAGCTCAATCCCTACACAGGCGGGTCCTATTTCAGAACCCCAGGCTCTTATGGCTCAGCTGGGGTCCAGGCAGAGGAGAGAAATAGCCACTCTGGCATTTTTTCACTGACCTTTCCGTATTGGTTATAGCCCTACTTAATTGAAATAAATGATTTTTTCATTAGTGCTTTATGGAGCCATTCAAAATTATCATCTTTCCTGTGTGAGAATTAGTTTAATATGATCCACTATGATTACCTCTAATTGGATTTAATTTAGATTGAAATGTTTGAGATCCTGTAATGGATAGGGCTCCATTGCAGTGTGTGTGTGTGTGTGTGTGTGTGTGTGTGTGTGTGTGTTTTCAAATTTCAGGAGATTGAGTTTTCTTGCTATTGATTGGTGTGATTGTATGTTACTAAACACTGGGCTGGCAAAACACCCTGAATTTTATTTTACTCCAAAGATAGTTTGTCCACTTTGAAAGTTGTAGTTAGAGAACATACAGTGTACTAAAATTTTATCTTGGGAAGGAACAAAACAGAGCTATGTGCTTTTCTTCTATCCCTTCTCCCACTTTAACCCCTGGAGGTCCATTGCAACTTTCACAGGAAAAGGCATTTTCATATCTACACATCTCTCTAAAGCTCTTGAGGTTTGGTTGGCCATCTCTTGGGTGGTTACTGAAAAACCCACTTTACCAGGTGAACTGGTAAATTGCATAAAAATTTAATTGGGGGAATAGACTTGGGAAAAATAGTCTGGGGCTATAAACAATGGATGATATGCTCTTCATTGTGAAATGGGTGGCATTGCGTGACTGCCCACTGCTGGCACCTAACAGCAGTGTTTGCTTGCTGCTTGCTTCTATGTCATGAATGGATTTTTGCTTTTGTCTTGCTGCTTCCTTCCTCTATTAGGGCTATAAAATGACTTAATTTTTCCCGTTATCAGGTGACTAAAACATTTTGGTGGTTTTCCAAATACATGTTTTTAAAACCATTTTTACAGAGACACCGTGTCTTCAAAACTCAGTATCTCACCAGGGGCCTGGCACTCCCAGCTCGCTATTGGACTGGACTGGCCCCCTTTCTAAGAGGAGGCACTGGTTAAAAGTCTGTTCCCACCTCCATCACATTGGGTCCAAAAGATGACTGGCTCAGAGGAGCCTTATTTTAGTGATTAGGACTTCAGATGGATTACCCCCAACTTGAGTGTCATGGATGGATTTGGTTATCACAATGTGCAGTTTTCAAAGCCTGCTATTGAAAACGACAGAAATGAGTATCAGAATTGCTCCCTGTAAAACTGAAAGCATCATGTACTAACCAAACATGCACATGAAGTCAAGAAAGGGCAAGAAGAGCAAATCTGGTTTCAAACCAAACCAGTATAATGCCCCCTTCCTTTGGTTTCTAGCCAGTCTATCCCAGCATTCTGGGAGCTAGAATTAACTTCCTTTGGAATCTATTAAAATGGGTTTCAGAATATTGTAGGATTGAAAAAATCAGACGTTAGGGGGACATCATTGGGACAGCAGATAAGATGCCAATATTATAACAGAATTTGGTCTTAAAATGCTAGAGGGAGGGAGTAAGGTAGAGAGATCAACCAAAGGACTTGTATGCGTGCATATAAGCCTAACCAATGGATACAAACACCAGGGGTGTGAGGGCAAGAGTGGGGAGTTGGGGGGTAGGGGGTAATGGGGGGATAAGGACACATATGTAATACCTTAATCAATAAAGAAAAAATATATATATGGGAAAAAATGCCAGAAGGGAGAGTTTGAAATTGGTGATTCCTCTTTTATTCTTCAGGGCTAATTCCTCTTAGAAAGAGTTACCCTCAGGGGGAGATGTTGACTGCAACCACACTCTCTACTTTACTATGGGATTTTTATCTCTTCATTTAAGGATAGACAGGAAACATCAAGGGAGATAACTTTGTTGTCAGGAGGGGTGGGTGATTCTCATTCTGTATCTAAAGAAAAAGGAAGCCCAATTTTCATTTTCTATTGGGAAATGCAATTCATAAAAATCTGAACATCTCTCAAAGAGTCTATAAATGCCTCTATTTAGTCTATATCCAAGGGTAAGGTTCAATGTGATGGGTATATTTGGGAACTTACTAGAATCCTAATATATAAAAAGCCAGGGGCAGGTCACAACTGAAACTGGATGGACAACCAAACAGCAGGCTGCGTGGGGTGACCAGGCCAGCAGGGGGGTTAGTGGGGAACGACCGAACGACTGAACAGCAGGCTGTGTGGGGCGACCAGGCCGGCAGGGGGGGCAGTTGGTGCGACCAGGCCAGCAGGGTGGCAGTGAGGGGCAACCAGGCCAGTGGGGGGGGCAGCTGTGGGTGACCAGGCCAACAGAGGGGGGCATTTGGGGGCAACCAGCCCGGCAGGGGGGGCAGTGAGGGGTGTCCAGGCCAGTGGGGGGCACAGTTTGGGGCATCCAGGCCAGCAGAAGGGAGCAGTTGGGGGCGACCAGGCTGGCATGGGGAGGGGCAGTTGGGGGCGATCAGGTCAGTAGGCAGAGGCGGTTAGGGGTGATCAGACTGGCAGGGGGGCAGTTAGGAGAATCAGGCAGGCAGGCAGGTGAGCAGTTAGGAGCCAGCAGTCCCAGATTATGAAAGGGATGTCTGACTGCTGGTTTATGCCTGATCCCCGGGACATCCCCTGAGGGGTCCCAAATTGGAGAGGGTGCAGGCTGGGCTGAGGGGACCCTCCCCCATGCACGAATTTTGTGCACCAGGCCTCTGGTATAATTTAATAATAGCTCCTGAATGAAATCAATGAAGGAAATCCACTGAGCATCTTAATAGTAGAGAGGAATTGGTAGCACAAATAAGCAGCTTCCTGGATGATCAGGACACTTATTCATATAAATCCAATCCAGGATGTGAACTGAGGATTCCCAACTCTTCTATAGTTGAGGTGCCATATTCTTTTTTTCAATACCATTCCCTACTAGTCCCATTCCTCTGCATAAAAGTAGCAAATGCCATATAATTATTATATTTCAGATTAAAGTAAACAAATTATTTTTAGGGTAGGAGAATTGAATTTCACAATGTTCCTTAAGATAATTGGAGGCACTCTGAGGTTTCACAAAACCAATATTGGGAAACTGAAAACTCTTCCGTTAAATTTGGTTTAAAGGGTTGGTAACTTTCAAATTCGTAATAAGTATATTTAGAAATCATAAGGACAAACTTCCTTTTGGTTTTTATGAATTTCACCTTTTACCACAGCTCTTCCAACACTGTGGACATCTTTTTTGAGGTGGGGGCTGGTAAGTCCCACAGGGAACTTCAGATTCTTATGTATCCTTTTTGGTATAGGAGATATCTTAGCCTTGGAGGGATTTCATAGTCCAGATCTTTAAATAATAGCACACATATTAGAAATCACATTTGGTGATTATGTGCACCTGAATGGACAAAATAAGTAACTATGTGGTATTGGTTGGTTGTTAGTACAGGAGACCAAAGAGAGCATAGCCAATAACCCACCATTTGATTTTGAAAAGGGTTACAGGAAAGTGAAAATAACCAGTGGAAGTTGTTATTTTATCATCATCATTATTGCAAAATAATGCACATAGGAAAATTCTAATCAATGGAGTGAAATAAAATGTTAACAGTCTCACCCACCTTTGTCCCTCTCCAGTTCCATTTCAAAGAGAAGCCACTTTTAACTACTTTAAATATTCTGGAAGATATCGCCACCATGCTAAATAATATAGCACTCCTTATTGATTCATCAATTTTAGGTAGTACATATTGACTGTATTTTCTGTTGCTATGATAGATGAAGGAATTTAGCAAACTACACTGATTTCCTCATCTCTTCTTCAACTTCTTGATTTTGTTAATTGTATTATTTAAAAAATTATCTAGTTATTTCATTTTAAAACTTTGAACAATCCATATCCAGTTCTATTTCTTATTTCATCAAATGCTGACACTATTTATTTGTTCTCTTCCTGTAAATAAATGAAGCTAGCACATACATACACACCCCCACTTCTCCTCCCCTTCTGCCTCCTGACTGCTATCTGCTATGTCATTACTTGTATGTTGTCAAGGCTTATAACTTTTATAATTTATTCTGTAACTATTGAGTTGAACCATATGAAATTATTTTTTCATGTAAAATAACCAAATATAAGCAATTTACTATGGTTCAGTCTAATACATTGTTTGCTATGCTTGTCTATAGCTTGATTCTAAAAATTGAAAACCAATAAACATTCATATATTAAATATATGTATGCTTTTAATGACAGAGCAAGATAGTGTCATTGGATTCATGAATTTTTAAAAATAGCATTAATGACTCCCAACTATAAATCCTCAGTCCTAACCTCTCCCCTGAAGTTCAGACTCAGATATGACTACCTACTTGATACTCATTCTCTATATATACTATGTTTCTTCCTATACATACATACATACATTTTTACTTAAAGGAATCACTTTATGGCTTCTCTTTGACATACTCAAATTACCAACACTACTACTCTTGTGCTTTGGGGCCATTATTAAATAAAATAAATTATTAAAAAACACCTTAACCTATCAAAAACAACTCTTAATTTCCAGCATAAAAAACCATCTCTCCATCTCTTCCCAGTACATGGCACCACTATCCATAATTTGCTCAAATCCAAAACTTAGGAGTCATCTCAGGTTTCTACATGCTTGCACCCCATATTCCACTTTTATATAACATCTCCTATTTCCTCCTCTTCCATAGAAATACCCAGAATTAATTGCTCAATTCTCGATCCTTATAATAGTTCCACCCTCATTCAAACCTCATCAAGATCTCATATCACACCTTTAATAACAAATCTCTTAATTGGGAGCAGTCTCATATATCTCCCATTTACCACATATCTTGATTCCATCATTTTTGCATGGGCTTGATTTACTCTCATGTTATTTTGTATTGTAAACATGCTGTGTAGGCTAATACCCTA
The DNA here is from genome assembly GCF_000147115.1 of Myotis lucifugus. Classification (NCBI taxonomy): domain Eukaryota; kingdom Metazoa; phylum Chordata; class Mammalia; order Chiroptera; family Vespertilionidae; genus Myotis; species Myotis lucifugus. The sequence goes on along the minus strand of NW_005871088.1, from coordinate 5,153,160 downwards.
AAAGCAATTGGTTATAACATATGGTCTAGGTGTATAGTAGGCTATACTATCTAGGTTTGTGTAAATGTACTCTATGATATTCATACAATAAAGAAATTGCCTAATTCCACATTTCTCAGACCATATCCCCATTGTTTAAGTGACACATGACTGAACATGGATGAGGGTGAGAGACAGCTGGCTATGTTATTCACCTACAGTCCTCTAATATGACCATCCTGATTATTGCCCCACAGCCCATTATTTCTCTTAGTACCTGCTGATCTTGGAGTCTCTCAAGGGTTATGCCAAAGAAAGTATCTCCTACCTCCCTGAGCCTTCTTCCATATATATTGGATGTCATCAGGGACTTTCGTCTTAAGTAATACATTATGCTGCTTCCCAATATATCTTTACTGTGATTTGATTGGATCCTTGCCAGACAGAGGAGTAAACATGCATGCTCAGGTAGTCATCTGAAACCAGAAGGCTTGAGACTATTTTCCAACTTCAACTACTACAGTTCTTTTCTGACTTCACACTTTATTTAATAAAATGTTTACTGTATCAAACAGCTATACACGATATACTCTTTTTAACATATTGTCCTTAAATTCCAGATACAGATCTTACCACATGCTTACCTTTGCTTCTTTTAGCTGGTAGATGGGAATGGAGGTTAAGGAGTGGGAGAAGACTAGTATTTGTGCCCTATATAAGGTATATCATTTAATATCTTTAGCAGCCTTATGAGATGGATAATATCCCTATTTTATAGATGATGAAGCACAGGCTTGGAGAATGTAGGAACTAGCTCAATGCCATATGCATTGTCAGTGGCAGACCTGGAACTTGGATCAAAATCTGTTTTACTTCAATTCTGTGTACTTTCTATTACATTAAGCTCCATCCCCACCTCTTTGAGAGTGTCCTCTCAGATAGAAAAGAGTTTTGATCAGTTTAACTGTAATATTTCTATGCATTCAAAAAAATTAGAATTTCAACATGGTATACATGAGAAGCATTGCAGGTATAGGTTTTAAGTGATTATCTAGATTTCTTAGTATTTTATAATATTTTCTCTGTCTATAAAGTGCATTACTTTTCAAATGTTATATAATTTTTCTCAGTGAGGAGGCTGATGCTGTGTGCCTCTGATTTCTACCATAAGCTTAATTAATAACCAGTAAATTTCTGCTGAAGAAAGTGGTTGCATTAATATTTTTGATTGTATATAGTCTGAGTTTGCATTTGTGGCAGTTCCTAATTTTTTTCCAATCAGACAGCATAGAAGAGTGGCTATCCTAAAAGAGCTTGGATGTTCCTGTCCAGCTATAACAGCTAAATCCTACAAGTATAGTAATTCCCCCTCATCAACAGAGTATACATTCCAAGACACCCCACCTCCAGTGAATGCCTGAACCAGCAGATAGTACCAAATTATCTATATACTAGAGGTCCAGTGCACAAAATTCATACATGGGTAGGGTCCCTAGTGGCTGCCGGCTGCCGGCCGGAGCCTCCCTTTCCTAGCTGCGGCTGCTGACTGGGGCCTTCCTTCATTCTGTGATACCCCTTGGTGGTCAGCACATGTCATATCAAGTGATCAAACTCTTGGTCTCCTGGTCGAACTCCTGAGGGGACATTTTTCATATTAGGCTTTTATATATAAAGTACTAGGTTTTTTTCTATACATACATACATACATACATTTTCACTTAAAGGAAGAACTTTATGGTTTCTCTTTGACATACTCAAATTTGCCAACATCACTACTTTTGTGCTTTGGGGGTATTATTAAATAAAATAAGGTTGTGTTTTGTTTTTTTTTTAACACAAGCACCATGATTGCATGACAGTCGATCTGATAACTGAGATAGCTAAGTAACTAATGGATGGATAAAGTTTACAGAGTGAATACATTGTATGAAAGGATGATTTATGTCTCAGACACAACTGAGTGGGGCAGTGTAAGATTTAATCACACTATCCAGAACAGCATACAACTTAAAACTTAGAAATTGTTTATTTCTGGAATTTTCCATTTAGTATTTTTGGACTGAGGTTGACCACAGGAAACTGAAACTGCAGAAATTAAAACCACAACATAGGGAAGGAACTATTGTACTTGCTCAGTTGTGGAGCTGTGGCTTCACCAAATAAGCAAATATCTGAACAGATCAAGATAAGTGTGTTGAAGGACCTCAAGAAAGCAGACTAACTGTAGAAGGGTAGATCCCAAAACCATTGCCACAGGGGGAAGATGGTCACTCTTTCTCTTCATTTTGTAGCCTCTTCTCCATTGACTGCTACCAGACAACCCTAGTTCTACATGTAAGGATACACAAAACACAGAATGCATGTTACTATTATAAAAGAATTCACTCCTAGCTACTGAAACATGTGTATTTGTGTCCTGGTGATGGTGCTTCTGGCCCTCTGTGATTTTCTTTCCCACCCAAGCATTTCTCTCCTTCAATAAATTTGCCCATGTTATTGTATTATTTTTTTTGCCTATGTGCTGCATCAACTTATAAATGTTTATTCAGTTCAGCCTACTTGCCAAACACTACTCATAGAGTCAAGGCTAAGACTAGGGTGAGGTGGGTAAGGCATTCACTCTAGGCACAAAATTGAGAAGTTGCAAAAAATAAAAATCCAAACAAACCATCCATAATTAAAATTATTACCATCTAAATCCAGTAATTGAAAAAGTAAAAATGAATACAAAAAAATCCACATTGAACAAAATAATAAAATCTACATATATAAAAAGCCAGCAACCTGAATACCAGAACGACCTGAACAACCAGTCACTATGACACCCACTGTGGCCAGCGAACCGCCTAATTGGGGGGTGGGACCACCCAGCCAACCTCCTATAGCCCCTCCCCACAGCCAGCCCCACCCCCGATCAGCCCCCACCACCCTGATTGGCCTACAGCCCCTCACCCCAGCCAGCTTCACCCCTGATTGGGGGGTAGGGCTGGTCAGCCAACCTCCCACGGCCCCTCCTCCAGCTGCTGACCCCCAATTGGCCCCCCAACCCCATTTGGGGGTGGAGCCAGCCTGCCCACTGCCCACAGCCCCTCCCCATGGCTGGCCCTGCCCCCAATTAAACCCCCCACCCCAATTGGGGGCCAGGCCCATTGGCCAATCACCCGTGGCCCCTCCCCCCAGCTGGCCTGGCCCTGATCAGGCCCTGATTGGGGTGGGCTGGCCATCCAACCTCCCGCCGTCTCCTCCTCCCAACAGGCCCGGCCCGGATCTGCTCTGATTGGGGCCAGGCTGGCCGGACCCCACCTGTGCATGAATTCTTGCAGTGGGCCTCTAGTGTTAAATAAAGACAGAATCCCAACAGGGCTGGGTTTGGGGGAGGTGAGAGACATAAGTCATACAAGTGCAGAATCAGATCCTGTCAAAATATTTTTTTGTAATTTGAAACAAGGGAAAGAAATATCCTCAGAATCATTGTTTTGCTTTTAATAACTTTAAACAAGAAATAAGTATAAAAGTCTTTTCAAAAGATCATAAGTGTGATATAAATATAAAATATGACAATATAACTATTGTCATTTCTTCCCAATAATGACTGCCTAGTTGGATTGACATTTTAAACAAATCTGTTCAATTCTTTGAATTACTAAAAATTTATACTAATTTGATTCTTTTCTCTCTAATTCATATAGATAACAATGAGGTGGCATACGTATGCCATAATTGTCACTCTAAGAAAAAAATAATGTGATTTGCTATTAGGGAGAATTTGACTCAACTTTCCACCCCTTCTTTCTTTTCTTAATTACCATTTACTTAAATCACAAAACAGAAGGGACCACACTGTGCAGTTCCTAGTCACAGTTAGAAATTCCTATTCCTGTTAGAGATATGATAAATATTTATTTCTGTTTTCATCTAATATTTTTTAAAATTTATTCATTGATTAAGTTATTACATACTAGAGGCCTGGTGCACGAAATTCGTGCACTGGAGGGGTGGGGGTCCCTCAGCCCAGCCTGCCCCCTCTCACAGGCCTGGAGACCTCAGTGGATGTCCTACTGATGGCTTAGGTCCTTTCCCTGTGGGGAGCGGGCCTAAGCCACAGTCTGGCAACAGAGGCTCGGAGCAGGCACCCCGTGTGTGTGTGTGTGTCTGTGTGTGTGTCTGCTGGGGCTTGCCCCCAGCCACACAACATAGGCTCAGAGAAGGCACCATGTGTGTGTGTGTGTGTGTGTGTGTGTGTGTGTGTATGAGTGTGTGTCTCCCGGGCCTGTCCCCAGCCGCATCGGACCCCAGCCGCATCGGAGGCTCGGAGCAGACACCCCGTGTGTGTGTGTCCACTGGGGGCCTGCCCCCAGCCATACCGCAGAGGCTTGGAGCAGGCGCCCCTCTGTCTTGATCTCTCAGGCTCCTGGCCGTGCCTGCATGTTATTCTCTCCCTTGAGCGGCAGCCAGGGTGGGCTGGAAGCTTGGCTTCCTCCATCGCCGGGGGCAATCCAAGCCTCCAGCTCCGTGGCTGTGCCATCTTTGTTGGGTTAATTTGCATACTTGCCCTGATTGGCTGGTAGGTGTAGTTGAGTGACACCAATTTGCATGTTTCTCTTTTATTAGTGTAGATGTGTCCTTATCCTCACATTACCCCCCATCCCCCCCACGCTTGCCCTCACCCCCCTGTTGTCTGTGTCCATTGGAATATTGACTGGCCCTGACCAACCAGTTTGGAGCTACAAAGCAATCCATTTTGTGGTTATCTCTGCTGGGCCTGGCAGTGCATAGGAAGAACTAGGTTGCACATTAATTCCAGCTTTTATCAGTACCATGCCCAGGGGAAGTTCAGAAAAAGTCCCAAGTCACCCTGATATCCTCCCTCCTTGTCCTGCTGGCTGCCTATTAGGCTCATTCACTGAATGAGCCTCTGGAGGTACTCAATTTGCATGATGTTGGTTCTCTGTGAGTCACCAGGTAGGGGCCAGTAGTGTTCACCAGATTGATACAGGTTCAGACTCAGTATCAGTGTTGAGTCTGAAGTCATTCAGCAAATGTCCCAGGGTATATCAAGTCTAGCTGCTACCCGCTGAACACCCACAGAACATTGTGGTAGGGTGGGGCATCAGGAAGTCATCAAAGTGAGTCTAACAGTTTATCAGGGCCAACCAAATCAAGATTTGGCCATGAGAAGGGAGGGCTCTGTACTTTTTTGTCATGAAAGAGAAAAATGGCTTCTGTCCAAGAGCCGCACAACTCTGTCTAAGATTCTGCAAGCAGTAGGAGCTCAATAGGGTGGGACCACCAGGAGTGGGTAGGGTGGGACTAGTGGATCTCCCCCATGAGGGAGGTGTTGGTCAGACTTGGGAGAAGGTGGTAGGAGTTCTCATTGCCCCAGAGCAACACAAAAAAGTCTATCTTGGATTCTGCCCAGACCTCAGAGGGTGGGCTAGAACAGGGCTCCTCAAACTATGGCCCGCGGGCCACATGCAAATACAAATATTGTATTTGTTCCCGTTTTGTTTTTTTACTTCAAAATAAGATATGTGCAGTGTGCATAGGAATTTGTTCATAGTTTTTTTTTTTAAACTATAGTCTGGCCCTCCAACGGTCTGGGGGACAGTGAACTGGCCCCCTGTTTAAAAAGTTTGAGGACCCTAGAGGATGCCTTCTGAGGGGGAGGCACCAGCCAGGTTCATGAGAAAGTGAGAAAGATAGCTCCATACCACTCAGTAACTGACATCTGCTGAGTTTGCCCAGATCTCTAAATCCTGACCCAGGAAGCCAACTCCTCAACAGTGTGTGAGCTCTGCATTGTGGGGCAACAGAGAGTCCAAAGGGTGGGACTACTGTATTCCCCTGGCTGATGCCTTAAGGAAGGGGGTGTTCCACCCAAGAAATATGGCATCTGTGGTACAAGAGAGGGACTCAGAACAGGGATTCTGGCCACTGTTCCCTCAGCTCACTTCCCAGAGCCACAAACCCAGGACTCCAGTCTGCTCTGCTCTTCCTCCACTAGAGCCTAGGACAGTGATGGCGAACCTATGACACGGGTGTCAGAGGTGACATGCAAACTCATTTTTTTGGTTCATTTGTCTTTGTTAAATGGCATTTAAATATATAAAATAAATATCAAAAATATAAGTCTTTGTTTTACTATGGTTGCAAATATCAAAAAATTTCTATATGTGACACAGCACCAGAGTTAAGTTAGGGTTTTTCAAAATGCTGACACACCGAGCTCAAAAGGTTCGCCATCACTGGCCTAGGATGAGTGGCTGTGAGTGAGATTTTGTGTGTTGGCCCTTTAGGAGGGAGCCTATGTTTCTAGGAGACTCCCATCTCTTTCTGGCAGACAGAATCCTCACTGATTTTCACAGCCAAATGTGAAACAAATGTTATGTGGGTGTATCTTCGGGGCTATTGTGCTACGGGCTGGGGAACCTGGTGTACGGGTAGAAACCCAATGCTTCTCAATGGGAGCATTGCAGCTATGACATCCCTCTAGGATCTCAGCCACTGCCCATGGGAGCGGGGCCAGCCCTTTTTCCATCTCTGCCCTTCCTACCTGTCTTAAAGTGGCTTCTTCTATAAATCCTTCATTATAAGACTTCTCTTCAATTAGTCTTCCGTTGGTTATTCAGGTTGATTGTTCTACATTTTAGTTGTAATTCCAGTATGATTCTGGGAGTAGGTGAGTACAACCTTGACCTAGTTTGCTTCCATCTTGGATATCTTCATCACTTCCACATTGTTAAAAATTACAGTTGTACTTTTCTGAAAGGTAAGGTAAATAATTTCTTTGGTTATTTTCCTAACTATTTATCCAACAAATGTATATTTTAGCCCTACTATGGGCCAGGCTCTGTTCTAGGCACTCAGCATAGAACAATAAAGACAGAAGTGCCTATCCTCAAGGTGTTTATACACTGTTGGTGGGGGAAGGCAAGAAACAAATAAGCAACAAGACTGGATAGAGTGTCAGAAGATAAGTTACAATGGTGATAAGTAAATCCAAGGAAGAGGATAGAGAAGTCTGGGGTGGGAGATGCTATTTTCCTAGATGATTAAGGAAGGCTTGACAGATAAAATAGTGTTTAAGCAGAGCCCTCAGGGAAACAAGAATGCACACTTACCTAGTGGCTATTTGGGGAAAGATGATTCCAGGAAGAGGAAATGAGAAGTACAAAAGCCTTGGTGCAGGTATATGCCTAGCCTATTTTGAGAACAGCGAGGAGGAGATGAGTGCAACCTTGTGAGATGAGTGAGAGAGAGAGAGGAGAGTATCAGGAGGTGAGGTTGCAGAAGTCATGGGGCATCAGTTTGGAGAGGACCTTAGAGAGCCTTGTAAGGACTTGTGGTTTTACTTTCATCATATGGGAACTTTGCCAGGATTTTGGGCAGAAAAGTTTTACAAGATCACTCTAGCCTCTGTACTAAGAATTATAGGAGGGGAGGATACAGGGCCAGGTAGAAATGGAACAAAGATACCTGTTGGAAACAGTCAGCTTGGAAATTTTTAGTTTATAATATTATTTGATTCTAGAGGCCCAGTGCATGAATTTGTGCACAGGTGAGGTCCCTCAGGGTGGCCTGCGGGGATTGGGCTGAAACCACAGTCCAACACTGCCTGCAGCTCCTAGCTGCCACTCCCACTCATCCTGGCCCCACTGCACCTGCCACGGACTCCTGCCCAATCAGTCCCATTTGGGAGAGGCTCGTGCTGCTGCAGCAGCACCCGCCAGTTGTGAGCCTGAGCTCTGTGTCTGTCACCCTCCCGAGGGCAGTGGCCTTCAAGATGGGGCCGAAACTGGCTCTCAGACATCCCCTGAGGGGTCCCGGATTGTGAGAGGGCACAGGCCAGGCCCAAGGACCCCACCGGTGTACAACCGGGCCGTGGAGGGACTGCAGGAGGGCTCCAGGGCACGTACGCCCCTTCTCACTCAGTCTCGTTGGCCAGATCCCAGCAGCAAGCTAACCTAATGGTCAGAGTGTCTGCCCCCTGGTGGTCAGTACACATCATAGCGACTGGTCGACTGGTCGACTGTCTTCCCCTTGGTGGTCAGTGCACATCATAGTTAGTGGTTGAGCAGCCTTAGCATATCATTAGCATATTACACTTTGATTGGTTGAATAGTTGACCAGTCATCGGACGACCAGACACTTAACATATTAGGCTTTTACTATATAGGATAATTAAGCATTTAAGAACTGACAGGGTTTGGGGTTGAATTCTCTCCAAAGAATTGTCAATAAGAATGTTAACAACAGCTACCACTAACTGAAGACCTACTCTGTTTCAGGCAGTTGGATAATGACTTCACATGGTGTGATCCTTACCACTACTTTAGCAAGTAGACCATTGCCATTTTCAGAGAAGGAAACTGAAGTTCAGATTGGTCAAGCTACTTGCTCAAGCTCACACAACAAATAAAAGGCAGAATCAGGGATCAAGCATAGGTCCCTAATTCCACAGTACTACCCTACCTCCCATAATCACAAGGATTACAATTAAAGAAAGATTAAAACCAATTTCAACTCTGTGTTTTATCTTTATTATCTATCTTTGTTAATACTTTTTTAAAATGTGTACTATTCCAGGAACTTATGGCCAGATTTAAAGTTAGAGTGCTAAAAAATAAAATTGTTAGTACAGATCCTGGGTAGGGAAATTGGGAAATTATCACATGCCTCCCCTGGCAAAAAAGAAAAAGATTCTGTTCTTAGTTGACTGGTCAATTTTTCTAGGCTTTTCAAGACAAACTCATTTGTATATTTCCTTTCCTCTCATTTAAGTAATTCCATCAGCTACTTATATTAAAAGTAACAGGCCAATCCCCCCTATAGACATTGCTGATTAATTTATGCTGGAGGCCATCTCACACGCTTGACTGTGTAAGGTGTCTCACCTCTCTAAAATGACATTAAAGAAAAAAAGCAAAGCAAGGTTTATATTGCTTTTTCAAACCTGCTGTTAGAATACATCCACATTGGGTTCTATGCTTATGGAATTTGCTGCAACTTTTTTAAGGATTCTACAGTGTACCTACTATATCTTGGAAATTAAACTTAGAAGAAAAGTTGCTTTTGTTGCTTTCAAGATCACATCAAGTTGGAAAAGTGGAGGTAATTTAAACATGGAAAATATCTTTTACTTCTAAGTAGAACAAATCTACTGATAGATCCATTTAACTCAATATATGATTCCACTTGTTCCCCACTCTGCTGAGCATGTGTGCACATTGGAGCACATGTACATATGTGTGCTCGTGTGCGCGCGCACACACACACACACACACTCATACATACACACACAGGAAAGGCTGCAAGCTGTCTTTATAGATTCTATTGCTTCAGAAGCCACTTCCTGGCCTGTGCTTTCATCTGAAATCTCAGTATGACATCTCAGCCCTGAAGGCAGTTATTTCTGTTGGTCTCTTATCAAGAGATAGGCAATATTGTGTCTCTGAGACTTCATTTTGTGGATAGGCTAGCCATGCTGCCTTCCACCCCCACCCCAATCTGCTCCCCACCCAGAAACCATAAAAGAAGAATGATACTCTGGAGTGCAGACTGAATTATTTTCTCTAAGACTGAAAATCCATACAGTTATTGCCAGCTAATAAGCATCTTGCATCTTTGTTTGTATTTTCTGATGAGTAATCAAAGATACATGGTCAGCTGTTGCCCAATTTAAAGGGCCTGTGGCGTTCCTCTGGGTAAAAACTGCAAGGCCTTTATCAATACAATGGCAAGCAAACCTTAACGCTTTGTCATTTAACTGCCTTGTGACCACAAGCAAGTAATTTCAGTTCTCTGAGCCACAGTGTCTTTATTGGTAAATTAGGGAAATGGCACTTCCTTCATTTCCATTTATGTTGACCCCATTTGCTCCAGTTCAAGTCCTGTGTTTTGGTGGTGTAACAGTTTCCCATCCTGACTTACTTGGTTGCAGTGTCCAGATAATGGGAAGGGAGGAAATGGCAGGCGAGAACAAAAAGCTGATTGGCCACATTCTTACCAACTCCACAGGAATCCTGGGGAACACACCAAGTCCTTTGACTAGAACACAGGCTTTCTTCTATAACATTGCGAAAGCAACATGAGACTAGCCTTTAGGGGAGGGTGTGATCTCTCAAGAGGCCTGAGAGCAATGCTCAAGAGGCAAAGGAGGGAGCTTTCTGTATAGCCTGGGCACCATAGGTAAGGATATTCTGTACTTCTTGGCAGTACTTTCAATTTATAAAACATTTTACCATCCACTGTGTGAGGTAGGCAGGTGCTACTATGCTCTTTTTTACAGCTAAAGAAACAGACTCAGAGAGGTGAGGGAACTTGCTTTTGGATATGAGTCAAGTCCTCGACAGCAGGTTTCATCATAAACTCAGTGCTTTTTCATCAAACCCCTATATTATTGCTAGGTATGTCCATAGATTTGAAATAGGAATGCAGTGACTTTCCTGTGTAGGATAAATGATTGGAGCTGAAAGTATGTCCTGTCTATAGTGTCTTTGATGACCTCATGGCTTTAAATATTATCTATGTTCTGATTGCTCTTGTAGTGTGGGTTCTTCTAGAGCTCCGAAATCATCTATCTGACTACCTGACATCTTCACAGGGATTGCTAGGAGTCATTTCAAACTTAACAGCACCCAAACTGAAATCCTGATCTTTCCCTGCTCCCAATGGTTCATTCTTCCAGTCTCTTAGGCCAAAATCTCTGGCATCACCTTTCACATCTCAACTATAACATCTCACATCCAGGCATCATCAAGTCATATTTGTACCTTTAAAATATATTTCCTGCCCTAGCCAGTTTGGCTCAGTGGATAAAGCAACAGCCTGCAGACTTGAGGGTCCCAGGTTCAATTCCAGTCAAAGACATATGCCCGGGTTGTGGGCACGATCCCCAGTATGAGGCATGCAGGAGCCAGTCAATCAATGATTCTCTCTCATCATTGATGTTTCTATCTCTCTTTCTCCCTTTCCTTTCCTTTCTGAAATCAATAAAGATATACTTAAAAGAACCATATTCCCCAATCTAACCATTTCACCATCTTCCACTTCTACCAGCCTGGTCTGAGCCACCATAATCTCACCGATATTGCAGTAGTAACCTCCTATCTAGTCCTACTCCTTCTGCTCTCTCCCTTTCTACATGTTCTTCCTCCCACAGCAGCCACAGGTATCCCAATAAAATGTAAATTACCATCCTCTGCTCAAAATCATCTTGTGGCCCCCCAACTCAGGGTAAGTTACCACAGTGGCTATTGAGGCCTAAAATGATCCAGCCACTCTATTAATCTGTCAGACCTACTCACCTATTATTCTCCCTTGAGAGTATTGGCTGCTCTTGTCACTCAAATAATGTTCATCCAGCTGTTTCTGGAACGCTCCAGGCATACTCTTTTTGCCTTAGTTGGTCACTCTGCCTGTATCACTCAAGTATCATCAGAGCTACCTCCTGCAGCTACTTCAACTCTTTGTTTACATCTCACCTCTCAGTGAGGTTCACCCTAGTAACCCTATTTATAATGTAACTCACATACAATCTGGCCTCTTACTGTGCTCTATTTTCCTAAGTACTTATAACCTTCTGACATTTAGAATTCACTTGTTTATTTATTGTCTGTCTTCTATGTCTTGTTAAAATATAAGATCCAAGAATAGGGATTTTTTTGGTCTGTTTTTTTTCACTGGTTTATATCCCAAATGCTTAAAGTAGTATATGCCAAAAAGTAGGGGCTTGTGACATTTTTAAAAAATAGATGTTTTTATTGATTTTAGAGAAAGGAAGGGAGAGGAAGAGAGAGATAGAAACATCAATGATGAGAATGAATCATTGATCGGCTGCCTCCTGCATGCCCCCTACTGGGGATCAAGACTGCAACTTGGGCATGTGCCCTGACTAGGAATAAAACAGTGACCTCCTGGTTCATAAGTCGATGCTCAACCACTGAGCCACACCTGCGGGATGGCTTGTGACATTTTGTTGGATGTAGAAGGATGGAGACAGAGAAAGTCAATGAATGTCAGAGATGAAGAATTAAGGGGACTAAGTCATGCTATTCATGGTGATATCTTAGCACTTGCCCCATGGCATTGTAATTTATGGGTTTGCATTTGAGTGAGTCAAGGTTAGAGTAATGATTAGAGACAGGGATCTTATAAGCTTTATCTTTGAAACCCTACAGTCTAGTATAGTTATTAGGGCATGCTAATGCTAAATAAAATATTTATGGAGTGCATGAAGGAATGTGGATGATCCCATGAACAGTAGGGGGAATTATTAACTAAAGATAAAAAATGTGATGAAAGAGGTAGTAAATATTCTTAAAGATGATAATAGCAAACTATATGCAGCATTTACTCCATGCCTGGCACTTTTCTAGATGCTCTAGACTTATTAACTCATTTAATTCTCATGTAATCCTCTGAGTTATATATGCATCATTATCCTCATTTGTTTAATGAGGAAATGAAAATATTGGCAAGATAAGTAACTTGACCATGTACACATAGCTACTTAGTTTCAGAGGTTGGATTTGAACCCATGTTCTTAACCCCACAGCATATCAAATCTAAAATTTAACATTTTATTATTAAAATATTATAAAATAATTAAGATTATTATTTAAAATATTATTATAAGATTATTATTAAAAAGTATTAACACTATTTTCACATGTAAATTCTTAGAGAAAATATTGAGTATCCCAATTGGAATTCAGTATTTTTCACTGTCTTAGATAACATTATTAGACCAAACTTTTCAATCACCTTCTTGACTATTGCTTGAGAAATCCTATATAATAAAAGGCTAATATGCAAATCGACCGAACAGAGGAACGACTAGTCACTATGACGCACACTGACCACCAGGGGGACAGATGCTCAACACAGGACTCACGGCTGGCAAATGCAGCAGCGGTGGCAGGAATGTCTCCCACCTCCATGGCAGCACTAAGGATGTCTGACAGACAGACATCCCCCAAGGGCTCCCGGACTGCGAGAGGGTGCAGGCTGGGCTGAGGGACCTCCCCTGAGTGCACAAATTTTGTGCACTGGGCCTCTAGTCATAGTATAATGTTCTGTGCTACTTGCTTTTTTTAAAGTTCATTGTAACTTAAGGGTTTGCATACCTAAGTGAGTCAAGGTTGAGGTAATTATTAGAAACTAGAGGCCCAGTGCACGAATTTGTGCACTAGTGGGGTCCCTTGGCCTGCAGGATCGGGCTGAAACCGGCCTTCCAACATGCCCCAAGGGGTCCTGGATTGTGAAAGGGCACAGGCCAGGCTGAAGGACCCTACCGCTGCATGATCAGGGCCAGGGAGGGATGTGGGAGGTTGGCCAGCCGGGGAGGGACCACAGGAAGGCTCCAGGGCATGTCCAGCTCGTCTTGCTCAGTCCCGATCTGCCAGACCCCAGCAGCAAGCTAACCTACTGGTTGGAGCGTCTGCCCCCTGGTAGTTAGTGCACATCATAGCGAGCGGTTGAGTAGCCTTAGCATTTCATTAGCATATTACGCTTTGAACAGCTGACTGGTTGACCAGACACTTAGCATATTAGGCTTTTATTATATAGGATAAGATTAGGGATTGCTCCTTAAGAGCAGGAACCTGATATGTTTCATATTTGTAACTCTAGATTTTAGCACAGAGGAGATATTGTTCAAAGAAGGTTATAAAAATAAAATATTTTACTCATGTGCTCTCCTGAAACTATCATAGTTGGGCTATGGAACGGGATGACTTTGACCTGGGCTAGTACATCAAGTATCAAATGACAAGGACAAAAACAGAAAGTGTGTAACCTTGGAAATTGTTTGCAGACCCAAAGACTGAAATACTATGGAATTGCCCTACAGACAGACACACACACACACACACACACACACACACACAACACATATCACCAAGATAAATATGTACTTATGCCAAAAGAATGGAAATTAATGTTGCTTTCATTTTTTGTGGTTGTTCTGGGAACATCTTGGGGAGATAGGCTGACAAAATTTATATGCATCTTTTCAAAGCCTGTTAAAAATGTCACTATTATTGGAATGATAAAGATACTTAGAAATATCCAATGTTGTTATCTTTAGATTGTGTGATTTACTGTATGGAATTTTAAAGTTATATTACTATTATAATATTCCCTTCAGCTAGTAAAAGCATTATAAAAGTACAGTGAAAATTGAATTAATGAGATCATTTTATATATACTCAGCTCTACATCTCTATTCACAAAAGTACAATGAAGAGGGCTATGTTGAAGTTTTATGTGAATCTGCCTCATTGGCTCTCTAAGTATATTCTTAGGCAAGTTAATACTTTCTGTTAAATATATAAAGTCAACAGTGAAATGTAAGTCTAATAGGTTATAATTTAAATTTTGTGATACAGTCTCTGTCTTTATAGCCATCTATGTTTCAATATAATTCAATAATTAAGCAGGTATTTTTGACATATGGGCTATCCCGTGCTATCCCGTGCATCAAATTGCAAGACAAAAACAACAATAGAGTTAAACAATCTCCTTGGGTAGTAGTTCCCATAATTTGCTGTGGTTTTTCATTCCAAGGTACTAGACCTATGACAATATTTTGCTAACTTGGCAGAATATACTTCTGTTACATGTAGTCATAGGGATGTTGGGGAGAGAGAGTGACATCATTTACGACCATTCAACAGTCAATTGCATAGTGCCTGCTCTGTGCCAGTCCCTTTGCTGGTACCTGAAGACACAGAGATGGAAAAGAATTTGTCCTGAACCAAGTTGCATCATTCCTTTGGGCTTTGAAATATTGCATAATAGCTTTAGTATCCAATGGAAAGCTGATTTGCGGCTGTGGAAGGTTAAGATTTTGTTTGCTTTGAAGAGGAAGACATCATCAGGGCATTCTGATTCAACTGCTTGACATTTTCTCATTCACATTTTCACCAGTGAACAATGGCTTTCCATGCAGAAATCAGACAGGTTGGAAATTTGTAATGTGAGTTATTAAGGATTTTCCTAAGAAATGTGAATCTGACAGCAGCAATAAATGATGGTTTAACTATTCATAATTAATTTAGTCATATGTAATATATTACTACAAATGTTAGTAATGTCACTTCTAAATATATCATTGACTTGGAAATGACTTATTGAATTTTCTAGTCCATTCTCTATCGATGCAAAATTGTTCCCTCCTGTATTTTCTTAATTGTTTAAACCAATCAGTCAGGTTTTAATGACTTTATATATTAATAAATTAAGGTTTGGGGCCCACAAGAGGAAATGTATTCACATATTAAAGTAGATTATATTCCTTAGCTCATATTCCAGCCAATATAGGAAACAAAAATAGACCCAGAAACATAGAAACATCAAACAGACTATCAAACCTCAGAGGGAAAGCAGAGGAGGGTGGGGGTGGGGGTTGGAGAGATCAACCAATGAACTCATATGCATACATGCATAACACATAGACACAGACAATAGGGTGGTGAACGCCTGGTGGGGAGAGGAAGGGGCAAGGGCAATGAGGTAATGGGGAGCATATGTAATACTTTCATCAATAAAGATAAAAAAATAAAAAATAAAGGAGACTTAAAATTGTAGGAGGAGACATTGAGCTTAATATGAAGGCTAGTAAGCAAATTATAGTTATTAATAGGCCTTCTATTTGAGTAAAGTGAATACAGTTTAAAATTTACCTTCACTTTCTCACAATGTTTCTTCTTTTTAGTAGTATGGTTACATTTTGGATAAAATGTTCCTTGGAATTTTTCCAAAACATCTTTGAAAGAACAATTGATTCTTTTAAAGGGTGGCTGATGATTCTTTATCTCTAGTATCCCCGCCTCCATTCAAGACACAGTAAAGTTCCAGCTTTTTCACATGATTCTCCTACCATGAAATTCAATACTCTAATACTCAATGACACAGTCTTTTGTATCCTCTGGTTAATCTCTCTACCCCCTGAAGTATGGTTCCCTTCTTTCAGTACAACTTTCCTCTTCCCAAGCTGTTGCCCAAGGTAGAACAATGACCTGTGAACGAAGCCAATTAAGCAACTGTTAATATGAATCTCAAAAATGAGGCCAAAAATAAATGAATAGAAGATAAAAAATTGGACTTGAGTACAATTGAAAATAGAAAATATGAACAAATTGTGGCACATGTGGTCTTTAAGGCATGGGATGTTGCCCAGTACCCCAAATCATTTGACACTTATATTAATCTTTGTTTTCTTGAACTCTTTTGAGTACAAAGAGCTTTCTTGATTTTTGAGAATAGGAACTTTGTATCCTTATATTCAGATTCAGGGCTACAACAATTTTACTTAACTCCATTAATGTTACTTCTGTATCTCTTTTTTCTTGTGCTGAAAATTCCAGTGATATGGAAGGGACATGTGAGGTCCTGGAAGAATTTATTAAAATGGGAATGCTGGGGTCCATTTAATGAAGGAGCCAGTATACCAGAAAAAGTTGAAAATAAAAGAAAGGAGGGGGTGATCCTGATAAAGTGGGAATACCTCATCCATAGTATCACTAGGCAACAAGTAGGATTCTAGGATACTGGTGCAGGAATCATGCAAAGTCTTTGTCACTTGGATGGCCCCTTCCCCTGGATTCTGTGGAATGAATATTTTTCTTTATATTGGTCTTATCATGACCATTAGGTTTAAGGGGGACTTCATATATTGGTTCTCTACTTCTCATGGCAGTGGCACGCTTAAGAATAGAACTGGTTTGATTCCCAGGCCAATGTTCTTTCCCCACATTGTTCTGTTGTTGAACACAGTATTATTATTATTATTATTATTATTATTATTATTATTAATTGATTGATTTTAGAGAGAGGGAGAGGGAGAGAGGAAAAAACCATAAATTTGTTGTTCCAACTATGTATTCATTGGTTAATTTTTTAAATTTTTTTCCTTTATTGATTAAGAATATTACAAATGTGTCCTTATTCCCCCAACTCATGCCCTCACCCCCTGGTGTCTATATCCATTTGTTATGCTTATATGCATGCATACATGTCCTTTGGTTGATCTCTCCCCCTTAGCCTCACCCTCCCCTGCTTTCCCTCTGAGGTTTGAGCATCTGATCGATGCTTCTCTGTCTCTAGATCTATTTTTGTTCATCAGTTTATGTTGTTCATTATAATCCACAAATGAGTGAGATCATGTGATATTTATCTTTCTCTGACTGACTTATTGCACTTAGCATAATGCTCTCCAGGTCCATTCATGCTGTTGCAAATGGTAGGAGTTCCTTCCTTTTCACAGCAGCATAGTATTCCATTGTGTAGATGTACCACAGTTTTCTAATCCACTCATCTGCTGATGGGCACTAGGCTGATTCCAAATCTTAGCTATGGTAAATTGTGCTGCTATGAACATAGGGGTGCATATATCATTTCTGATTGGTGTTTCTGATTTCTTGGGATATATTCCTAGAAGTGGAATCACTGGGTCAAATGGGAGCTCCATTTTTAACTTTTTGATGAAACTCCATACTGTTCTCCCTAGTAGCTGCACCAGTCTTCAATCCCACCAGCAGTGTATGAGGAGGGTTCCTATCTCTCCGCATCCTCTCCAGCACTTGTCATTTGTTGATTTGTTGATGATAGCCATTCTGACAGGTGTGAGATGGTACCTCATTCTCATTTCGATTTGCATCTCTTGGATGATTAGTGACTTTGAGCATGTTTTCATATGTCTCTTTTTTTTTTCAATGTCCTGTAGTTTTCTGCGTATGGGTCTTTTACCTCCTTAGTTAAGTTTATTCCTAGGTATCTTAATTTTTTTGTTCTGATAGTAAATGGGATTGCTTTTATAGCCTCTCTTTCTGTAAGTTCACTATTGATGTATAGAAATGCCATAGATTTCTTGGCATTAATTTTGTATCCTGCTACATTGCCAAATTCATTTATTAAGTCTTATTATTTATTGATGGAGTCTTTAGGGTTTTCTATGTACAGTATCACATCATCTGTGAATAAGGACAGTTTTACTTCTTCTTTTCCAATTTGGATGCCTTTTATTTCTTCTTCTGAAGGCATGGAAAACAGGAGATCAAGCTCTCTGGTGTCTGTCATTAGTCCCATTATGAGGACCCTACCCTAAAGATCTAATCTAACCCTTTACCTCCCAAAGGACTCATCTGCAAATACCATCACAGTGGGGGTTAGGGCTTTAAAATACGAATTTTAGGGGTACACAAACTTATTCCATAAGATTAAGGGTATAAAAGACACCAAACTAAGTTTCCAACATCTCTGGCCTGGTGGACATCTTCTTTGTGTGAGCTTCTAACACTATAGAACTTGTGCCATGGCTCTGATAGATTCAATGGAGACCTGAACAGCCAAGCCCACCAATGCGTCCTTTGAGATTAAAACAAAGTAAAGTGACTTTGGACCTGGATCAGACTTCATGGTTTGGTCTTGTGCAAATGTAATCAATTGTCCTTTTTATCTCTGCTGATATGTGGACCTTATCAGTAGATCTACAGGCAACATAGAGAGGAAATGGCTTTATGGGAGCCTCTGCCTTATTCCTCACTTGACATTCATCTCTCTTTCCCAACCCCTTAATTCTAACTTTTTGCCCATTGATCCTTGGCATGTAATTGCAATGACAATGAATAAGTCACTTACTTATTCATTGATTAAAACATTTAGCCTTTCAATAAATATTTTAAGTGCCTACTAGATGCCATGTATGGTTCTGAGCACTGAATATTGAGCAGTGAATAATATAGGTATAAATCCTGCCCCTGTAAAGCTGACTTTAGAGAAAATATTAGATAATGTAAAGTGTAATGGATGAAATAACACAAGAAGGAAAGGGTAGTAAGGAGTGTGGCGGGTCACCTTAAGCAGGATGGTCAGAGAAACATTACAGAGAAGTGACATTGAAGGAAATACCTTAAGGATGTGAGGGCATGGGTCATGTAGATATTCTAGGGAAGATAGTTTACAGATCTTATATCAATCACCCAAGGAGCAGTTATAGCAGGAGAAATGGGTGCAAAAGGGAGGGCTACTTCTAGCTTAGCTCCTACATGGCATAGAGGGGTAAAAAAAGTTTCCACATGCTCCCAATGGAGAACATAGATAATAAGCAGATTTGGAGAGCTGGGAGGCCTGCCATGGTACCCCATGAGATTGCAGGCAGATGGCCTAATCCAGGGGCTGAGTGGTGAATTTGGCTGGGACTCTGAGTGCTTGGAGGGCAGTCATAGGCTGAGGCAGGGACACATCAGCAACACAACATTGGGTCTGAACTATGATGAGAGAAGAGACTCTACATTTCACTAGCTCTGAACCTCATCATCAGATGCCAGGAATGTGCTCAATGACAAAATGTGGATATCTA
Source organism: Myotis lucifugus (assembly GCF_000147115.1). NCBI lineage: Eukaryota > Metazoa > Chordata > Mammalia > Chiroptera > Vespertilionidae > Myotis > Myotis lucifugus. The sequence goes on along the minus strand of NW_005871088.1, from coordinate 5,133,818 downwards.
GAGACATTCTATGAAGCAGTGAAGATACACACAGGGTCCCCCATGCCAACCTCTGTCACAATCTTAGAAAGAGGGAAATATGGGTGGGCACTGAAACTGGAACACTAAACATTTACCCAAAAGTACTAAGATAACTGAAAAGAGACTACTTTTGATGGACAGAGACTGGGTTTTTATTAAGATACCCCTCACCATTGTCTTCTATGGGAAGAGGGATTTCAAATAGAGATGAAAACACTTACCACAGTTTCTTTATCTTGGCACCATTAGCACTTTGGTTATATAATCCTTTATTGTGGGATTGTTCTGGGCATTGTAAGATGTTTAGGAGCATCTATGCCCTCTACCCACTAAATGCCAGTAACATCCTCTACCACCCCAGTCATGACAATCTATTCCCTGGGGGACAAAATTGCCCCTGGTCTAGAACCACTTCATTATACCAGTAAAGATTGTCATGCATAGTATATACATCTAGATATGGAGGTTAACTTTTTCAGCACCTCTCTACATAATGTCCAGGTTAAGCCATAAATATTCTATATGATGTGAGTCCAGCAAACTCCTTCCTATATGACTTCCTCCTCCTGCTGCCCATTATGAAGAGCCTGGAAGCCCTGTTTCAAGCATAATACATGTTCTTCTTTGTATTCAGTCTTTTTTCTTATACTAAAATTAGATCTCATTTATTTGCTCTCAGAGCCCAACAGGCTCTGTCTTGAGCTTCCTGTATTCTTACATTACTTGTATTACCTATTCTGAGATGAGCTCTCTCCTTTAGTGTGATTTTTGGGGGGGGGGTTTCCTTCGACCTCCCAGTGTTTCTTCCTTCCTCTATTTTTTCCTCTTAGCTGCTGATCTTCTTCTGATTTTCTCTTTGCCTCTTCTGTCTCAAACTGCGCCCATTTGCATTGGTTCATCTCTTTTGTTTTGTTCTCCATTGGCTTCTTGGAGGCCCCTACCTGCTCCACCTCCCCCCTGCTGCCCTCCTCTATGGAATCTGAGAATCCTTCTCTTCTGGATGAAGCAAGGTAGAGCTTTTCATTCCTGTGACCCATCTCTTTTATTGAACCCTCTCTTTCCTCCCTGGTTTCTTTCTCTTTTTGTATTCTTTGTTTCTTATCCACTGCAATCTGAAATCCAACTTCTGCCTTTTTTTCCTACACTTGTGACATGTCTTGTCCCTACCTGTATCAGAAGCTATGGATAGCTCTGGGCATCAGTCAGAAAGGGATACCTTATATTTTCCTCATCTGTGTAAAATGAAGGTAACAAAAGTGTCCAGTTCAGGGGGGCACTGAAGGATTAGAGGAGTATGTGGTGTACAATGTTTAGTACATTCTAGACCAGGGGTCCTCAAACTACAGCCCGCGGGCCACATGTGGCCCGCCGAAAACATTTATCTGGCCCGCCAGGTGTTTTTGCCGCCGCTGTGTGCATAGGAATTTGTTCATAGTTTTTTTAAAAAAATTATAGTCCAGCCCTCCAACGGTCTGAGGGATAGAGAGTTAGAAACACTGATGAGAGAGAAACATCGATCAGCTGCCTCCTGCACACCCCCTACTGGGGATGTGCCTGCAACCAAGGTACATGCCCTTGACCAGAATCAAACCTGGGACCTTTCAGTCCGCAGGCCGACGCTCTATCCACTGAGCCAAACCGGTTAGGGTACAGCCTTTTCTTTAGGTTGAAATCTCTCTTGCATCTATGACTTGATTCCTCAAGAAAACAAAGGTGTTACCTGAACCTACTACATATAGTCCTTTCTAAATAATTCCTCCTTCCTTTTTCCTTAGTGCACTCTGCAAAATAAATCCAATTTTTCTTTTCATTTGAAGATTATATCACTCTTTTACTTTCTGGAAATTTAATTACAACAAATATGTCCCTAGGGTTCATGCCAATTGGTAATCTGGGTCCTCAGCACACCATCTCAGTGCAGTTTTTGAAGTAGATCTGCACAGCAAATCTTCCCTTGAAGGACTCTCCCACTTGCTTTCTTCACCAATGTGGAAAGGCTTTCTTTTCTCTCATTCTCTGGCTTTCACTCTGCCTGCAGCTCTCATGGAGGTTGAGTGAGAGACATTATTTGCTTTCTTGTGACTCCCTTTTTCCTGATCCCCATTCTTTACTTTTTCCTCTCTCAATTCTGCTGCCATTCAGATTTTTTTGATTTCATCTGATTATTAAAGTACTTTTAATCTTGTTGCATAAAATGTGCAGGTGATAATAGCGCCATTGGTAGATGAGGAAACTGAACCACAAAGCAGTTAAGTCACCTGTTCACATCATAGATTGGCACATCACTGTCAGAGCCAAGATTATAAGTAAAAGGTCCACCTCTTGGTTTATGGCTTTTGGACTTTGTCTAAACTATATTGACTTCAGAGTATCAGGGATGGCAGTGGTGGACATTACAGAGTCTCTATAAATTCTATAATACTGTGTTTTTAATCCTAAATATTAATACCAATAATAAAGAAGGGATCTGCATGATTTCCCTCTAATATTTGTATAGGGTGGTATTCAACATTATTAATCCATTTTCTGCAAATTTGCCATTTATTCTTTCAAAAATTATTAATATACATAAACAGGAAACAAATTATAAATTTTTAGCACTTGAAATTTACAAAGACCTTTTTATGAGCCATAATTTTATTTGAATCCTCAAAACAATCTTGCAAAAAGGGCTTTATTTACCCCATTTTACAGATCACTAAGCTGAGGCTTAGAAAGCTTAAATCATTTAATACAAGATATAGTTAGAAAACGGCAGATCCATGATATAGACAATTTTACTCTTGATTCCAAAGCTCATATTCTTTCAATTTTAACGTTCTAATTCATAGATGAAGGGGCTGAATTTTTAAGACCCATTTAGCTTAGTTTATGAATATTTATTGTTAAGAGTTAAAGATTCATCAAATTTACAGACAAGGTAAAGGCAAATCAGTAATATTATGTTTATCTATTGATATGAGATGGAGCTCCTTGCAAAATAAGAATTCATTAAAAACAATAGATCTTTTTAATGACTAGCTTTCCTAGATCTTATTATCTTATAAATAGCACAAAAATAAAAGACTTGTGGTTTAATAGGGTAATGAAACAAATTGATTTAATCCCCAATTGAATTGAGCATGATGGCCAAGGCCTTCTGATTGCTCACTCAGGGTGTCCAAGAGGGCTCTGTTAGGGTCTGGGGGATCAGACTGGGCTCTGCAGAGCTGCATGTGTGTCACCTGTATTTTTAATACTAGGATCTTGATCAGGATTTCCATAATTAAATTAGGAATGATTTGAAACTGGATTATATAGTTCTTTGAAGACTCAAAGTTTGTTTTTATGAGTCACTAAAATAGAGTTATGCTCCAAGTTAAAATACCATATGTGTGAATCTACTTAGTATAAGGAGAAGTGGTTCCTTTTAAATGAGAAATACTTTAATTCAATTTTTTCCAGTTATAGTTTACATTTTATTTTGCATGAGTTTCAGGTGTATAGCATAGTGGTTAGACAACCATATACTTTACTAAGTGTTCCCCTGATATTTTAAGTATGCATCTGGCACCATACATAATTATTATATTACTAGAGACTCGGTGCATGAAATTCATGCATGGGGTGGGGGAGTGTGTCCCTCAGGCCAGCCTGCACCCTCTCCAATCTGGGACCCCTCGAGGGAGTGGGCCTAAATGGGCAGTCGGACATCCCTCTCACAATCTGGGACTGATGGCTCCCAACCGCTCGCCTGCCTGCCTGCCTGATTGTCCCTAACTGTTTCTGCCTTCCAGCCTGATCACCCCCTAACCACTCCCCTGCCAGCATGATCGACGCTTAAGTGCTCCCCTGCCGGCCCGATTGCCCATAACTACCCTCCCCTGACAGCCTGGTCACCCCTAACTGTCCTCCCTTGCAGGCCTTGGCCCTCCCAACTGCCCTCCCCTGCTGGCCTGATTGCCCACAACTGCCTTCCCCTGCTGGACATCTTGTGGCGGCCATCTTTGGCCACATGGGGGTGGCCATCTTGTGTGTTGGAGTGATGGTCAATTTGCATATTACCTCTTTATTAGATAGGATTACTAGAGGCCTGATGCACGAAGATTCGTGTAAGAATAGGCCTTCCTTCTCCTGGCTGCCAGCACCGCCTTCACTCCATCCCGGAGCCGCCTTTCCAACTTAGCTCTGGCCAGAGCCACCTTCTGCCTCTTGCCTTGTCATGCCAGTTTGCATATTCCCTCCTTATTGGCTGTGGGTGCCACCATCTTTGTCATGGAGTTACAGTCAATTTGTATATTCTGTCTTTATTAGATTGGATTGATGATATTCCCTGTGGTATAATTTACATACTGGGGACTACCCATTTCTAGTTTTAAAGTTTTTTGTGTTTTTAGCCTCACCCAAGAATATATTTATTCATTTGAGAGAGAGAGAGAGAGAGAGAGAGAGAGAGAGAGAGATGTGAGAGAGAAACATCCATTAGTTGCCTCCTGTATGCTCCCCAACCAAGGATCCAACCCACAACCAACCCACAACCTAGGTATATGCCTGACTGGGAAGGAAACCTACAACCTTTTGGTGTACAGGATGATGCTTCAAACAAGTGAGTCACCTGGCCAGGGCCCAATTTCTACTCCTTAATCCCTTCACCTTTTTCTTTTTATTTACTTTTATATGGTTTTTTATTTTTTTCTTTATTGACTAAGGTATTACATATGTGTCCTTATCCCCACATTCCCCCCCATTGCCCCACTCATGCCCTCACCCCCTGTTGTCTGTGTCCATTGGTTAGGCTTATATGCATGCATACATGTCCTTTGGTTGATCTCTCCCCCTTACCCTCACCCTCCCCTACCTTCCCTTTGAGGTTTGATGGTCTGATTGATGCTTCTCTGTCTCTGGATCTGTTTTTGTTCATCAGTTTATGTTGTTCATTACATCCCACAAATGAGTGAGATCAAGTGATACTTATCTTTCTCTGACTGGCTTATTTTGCTTAGCATAATGCTCTCCAGCTCCATCCATGCTGTTGCAAATGGTAAGAATTCCCTTTTTTATACCAGCATAATATTTCATTGTGTAGATGTACACTAAACCCCCAAACTATATGGCAATCCACACTCTAATCTCTACATATATGAGTCTGTTTCAATTTTGTTTGTTTATTTTGTTCATTAGATTCTACACATAAGTAAAAAATAGGGCATTTGTCTTTCTCTGTCTGACTTATTTCACTTAGCATAATACTCTCTAGGTCCATCCATGGTATCACAAATGTGAAGATTTCATTTTTTTAAATGGCCAAGTAATATTTCATTGTGTATATGTACAACTAGTTTTTTATTCATTCTTCTATTGAGGGCCACTTGGGTTGCTTCCATTTCTTGGCTATTGTAAATAACACTGCAATGAATATAGGGATGCATATATTCCTTCAAATTAGTGTTTTGGGTTTCTTTGGATATATACCCAGATGTATTATCACTGGTTCATAAGGCAATTCCATTTTGAAGTTTTTTTAGGAAACGCCATACTGCTTTACACAGTAGCAGCACCAACGTGCACTGCCACCTAGGTTCCCTTTTCCTTACATCTTTGACAATACTGGTTGTTTGTGAATTTATTGATTGCAGCCATTCTGACAGGTGTGAAGAGATATCTCATTGTGGTTTTAATTTGTATCTCTCTGATTATAAGTGACATTGAGCATGTTTTCATATGTTTTTTGGTCATCTGGATGTCCTCTTTGGAGAAGTATCTATTTGTGTTCTCTGCCCATTTTTAATTAGATTTTTTTTATTTGGTGTTGATTTCTATGAGTTCTTAATAAGTTTTGGATATTATTATATGTGTCATTGGCAAATATGCTAATCTACTAGGTAGTTTGTCTTTTCATTTTATTTATGATTTCCTTTGCTGTGCAAAAAAACTTTTTAGCTTGATGTAGTACCAATTGTTTATTTTTCCTTTTATTTCCCTTGCCTGAGGAGATAAATCAGAAAAGATATTGCTAAGAGAAATGTTACAGAGTTTACTTCCTATGTTTTCTTCTAGAAGTTTTATGGTTTTGATTTATACATTTAAATTTTTAAACCATTTTGACTTATTCCTAATTATGGTGTAAGAAGATGCTCTAGCTTAATATTTTTTGCATGTATCTGTCCAATTTTCAAAACATGATTGATTGAATAGACTATCTTTCCCCCATTGTATGGTTTTGCCTCCTTTGTAACATATATATATATATATATATATATATATATATATATATATATATATACACACACACACACACACACACACACACACACACACATACCCACACACACACACACTGAGTGGCCAGATTATTATGACCACCCCATCAGTACTTTGTTGGGCTAACTTTTGCCTTCAGTACTGTGGCGATTCTTCTTGGCATTGACTCCACCAGATGTTGAAAGGTGATGCGAGGAATCTGACACCATGCCTGATGAATAGCACTGTCCAGTTCTGTGAGATTTGATGGTTGTGGAACCAGCTGCCTGATGGCTCTTTTAACTTCGTCCCACAAATGCTCAATTGGATTGAGATCTGGTGATTTTAGGGGCCACCTAAGCAAGGTAAAGTCTCCCTCATGTTCTTGAAACCACTCCTGCACAATACGAGCACCATGGCATGGCGCATTGTCTTGTTGGAAGAAGCCATCTCCATTGGGATACTCCATCATGATAGGATGAACTTGATCAGCAACGATACTTAGGTATGTTGTGTTATTTAGACGTTGTTCCACATGAATTAAAGGCTCCAAATCATGCCAGGAAAACATGCCCCAAACCATAACACTGTCCCCACCAGCTTGAAGGGTTGTGCTCATACATGCTTTTATGCTTTTTCCACCAAATTCGCACCTGCCATATGCATGATGCAACTGGAAACATGATTCGTTGGACCACATGACTTTTTTCCAATGTTTGACTGTCCAATCCTTGTGTTCCTGTGCAAATTGGAGACGTTTTATCTTGGTTGGTAACTGCAGACAGCAAAGGTGTTCAAACAGGCCTTTGGCTGTTTTGCTGATACTCATTCCATGGCTCCAAGCACCAACAATTATCCCACGTTCAAAGGCTGTTAAATCGCATTGTTTACCCATATCTTCAGAAAAAAATCACTTCTACTGTCATGGTAAACAACCTGCTTCCCTATTTATAATGGTCTGGCCCTCTAGCAACTTCAGCGTGAAATTATAGCTAATTTGCCTACAAATGTCAGGTGGTGTATATATATATATCCTATATAATAAAGAGGTAATATGCAAATTGACTGTCACACCCTCACACAAGATGGCCGCCCCCATGTGGTCAAAAGATGGCTGCCCCCATGTGATCACAAGATGGCCACCACAAGGTGGCCGTCAGGGGAGGGCAGTTGTGGACGATCAGGCCTGCAGGGGATGGCAGTTAGGGGTGACCATTCTGGCAGGGGAGGGTAGTTGGGGCACCCGGGCTGGCAGGAGAGGGCAGGTGGGGTGACCAGGCCGGCAAGGGAGGGCAGTTGGGGGTGACTGGGCCTGCAGGGGAGGGCAGTTGGGGGAGACCAAGCTGGCAGGGAGCAGTTAGGTGTCAATCAGGCTAGCAGGCAAGTGGTTAGGGGGTGATCAGGCTGGCAGACAGAAGTGGTTAGGGGCAATCAGGCAGGCTGGCAGGCAGGCTAGCAGGCAAGTGTTTAGGGGGTGATCAGGCTGGCAGACAGAAGTGGTTAGGGGCAATCAGGCAGGCTGGCAGGCAGGCAAGCAGTTGGGAGCTAGCAGTCCCAGATTTTGAGAGGGATGTCCGACTGCCACAGGGATTGGGCCTAAACCAGCAGTTGGACATCCCCTGAGGTGTCCCAGATTGGAGAGCTGGTGCAGGCTGGGCTGAGGGACACCCTCATCAGTGCACAAATTTTGTGCACCAGGTCTCTAGTATATATATATCAATTATGAGAGAGATTCATTGATAGGCTGCCTCCTGTACGCTCCCTACTGCAGATTGAACCCGCAACCCAGGCATGTGCCCTTGACTGGAATCGAATCCAGGATCCTTCAGTCCTCAGGCTGACACTCTATCCACTGAGCCAAACCAGGTAGGGCCTTTGTAATATATTAATTAACCATATATGTGTTGGTTTATTTCTGGGCTCTCTGTTCTGTTCCATTGATCTATGTGTTTGCTTTTATGCCAGTACTATGCTGTTTTATTATGGCCTTGTAGTATAGTTTGATATCAGGTAGCATGATATCTCTGAATTTGTTCTTTTTTCTTATGATCGCTATGGCTATTCGAGGTCTTTTATGTTTCCATATTTTTTAGTTTATTTGTTGGAGATATGTAAAATATGCCATTGGTATTGTAATAGGAATTGCATTTAACTTATAGATAGATAGCTTTGTGTAATATGGTCATTTTAGTGTTGCTAATTCTTATCTATGAACATAGCATATTATTCAAGTTTTAAATTTGATTAAATTTTTAAATTCATTCCTAGTTATTTTACTTTTTTGATGCTATTATACATGAGATTGTTTTTCTAGTTTCCCATTCTTATAGTTCATTATTGGTGCGTAATAATGCACCTGATTTCTGAATATTAATTTTGTATGCTGGTACTTTACTAAATTGATTTATCCATTCTAGTAGTTTTTTGGCAGAATAATTAGGTTTCTCTATATACAGTATCATGTCATCTATAAATGATGACAGTTTCACTTCTCAATTTTGATGCTTTTATTTGTTCTTATTGTTTGATTTGTTCTTATTGGCTAGACCTTTCATGACTATGTTGAATAAGCGTGGTGAAAGTGGACATCCCTGTCTCGTTCCTGATCTTAAGGTAAGCACTTTTAGTTTTTACCTATTGAGTATGATGCTAGCTGTAATTTTGTCATGTATGGCCTTTATTTTGTTGAGGTATGATCCCTCTAGTCTCACTTTGCTGAGAGTTTTTATCATAAATGGATCCTGTATCACGTTAATTAATTTGAAGATATTGTTTTAACATCACATCCCAGAAGTAAATCCCATTTGATCATCGTGTACAAAATTTTTTTTAAAATATATTTTATTGATTTTTCACAGAGAGGAAGGGAGAGAGATAGAGAGCCAGAAACATCGATGAGAGAGAAACACCGATCAGCTGCCTCCTGCACATCTCCTACTGGGGATGTGCCCGCAACCCAGGTACATGCCCTTGACCGGAATCGAACCTGGGACCCTTCAGTCCGCAGGCCGACGCTCTATCCACTGAGCCAAACCGGTTTTGGCCTCTCTTTTTTTTTTTGTACAAAATTTTTAATGTATTACTGGGTCCAGTTTGCTAATATTTTGTTGAGGATTTTTGCACCTATGTTCATCAGGGATATTGGCCTATAATTTTCTTTCTTTGTAGTGTCTTTATTTTGTTTTGGAATTAGGATAATGCTGTTTTCATAAAATGAGCTTGGTTCTGTTCCCTCCTTTTGAATATTTTGGAATAGTTTAAGGATAGGTATTAGTTTTCCTTTGAATGTATGGTAAAATTTACCTTTGAAGCCACTCAGGTCAGGACTTTTGTTTGCTGAGAGTTTTATGATAACTGCTTTGAATTCATTGGTTGTGATCTGTCTGTTCATATATTTTATTTCTTTTTGATTCAGTCTTGGAAGATTGCATGTTTTTAGGAATTTATCTATTTCTTCCAGATTGTCCATTTTGTTAGCATATTGTTGTTCATAATATTTTCTTACAATACTTTGTATTTCTTTGGTGTCAGTTATTACTTCTTTTACATTTCTGGTTTATTTATTTGGGTTCTTTCTCTTTTTTTTTTTCTTGAAGAGTCTGGTTAATGGTTTATCTATCTTGTTTATCTTTTCAAAAAACCAGCTCTTGGTTAAATTAATATTTTCTTGGTCTAGATGCTATTTCTAAATTAGAGATTTTTAATTGTGGGTCTATGGATGGACTTCAGGTTGCATGTGAATGGATATCATGAACACATTGTGGAGATATATGCTTATATGCATGTTTTTGGATAAAAGCTTTATAATTTCCCTGAGTTTCACAAAAGAGCAGAAAGTTGTTAGCCACTGATAGAGAGGAACGTTGAAGCCTA